>NC_091118.1:5695410-6295410 GCF_040183065.1 Periplaneta americana
ATACTGAGTTACATAATGTCTGTGAGGCGAGATAATATTGCCGGCAGAGGAAGGAAGAAGGATAATTTTGTTGATCAACCAGTGCCAGAGGCCACATTCCAGACTTACTTTGAAGTTGGGCGGTCTGAAACGTTCCACCTCCGTCCAACTTCAAAATAAGCTATTGGCTGATTACCAATAACCTTCTCCTTTCTTCTTCCGGTAATGTTTACATCGCCTGTAAGACATTATGGAACGCTGTGTATATAAATAAAATAAATCCAGACTTCGGCATTCCATTATCCTTCATCTTTTTTAAAATTTTAAAGAATAGGTTTATAATACTATTCCTTAATATTAGTTTGTGTTACTAGCTCAAATAACGTAATGTTTGTAGTTTTATTCTCTTCAATTCTAGTCAACAATAACATCAATCCAGGTTGTCAGGTGACGATATAAATAAAAGATGTGAAACAAATGAATGAGATGTTTAAATAATTGAATACTTTTTCAAATTAAGTATCATAATATTGCATCGTATTGTAGGCCTACTTATCTATTCCCTGTACAATCTATTACAGGTTCGTCATTCTGTGCAGTTTGAAATTCCAAAGGGAGGTGGCAGTGGGGGAGGGGGTCAGACCTGAAATGCAATTAACACTAGTTTGAAATTTCTTCTTTCGATATCTGAACTGTCGTGTTCTTTGTTTAAATTTAATTTTATTGAAATAAACAGTTATTTAGAATCAGAAGTTACGAAATCAAAACCCGGTATATTTTACGACCTCGGACAAATCAAAATCTCTACATACAGAATATTTACTGTCCCTTGTTTATTGAATTATATTTTAGTCTGGTCCAGAGCTCCTAATTTTTGTGTTTCTATTTCCTCTTCCAGCGATCGTGACGCGAAGTTCGCCCAGTAATGTATTTACGTAATTCATTTCAAAACAGTAACTACGTATCCTTGAGAAAAATATTTGTGGAACTGAACACTAAAGTAGTCTAACTTAAACACCATTGGATAGCCTATAGGTTACGTATTACAATTCAATAAAAATCGCAATGCAAATAAGTAAATGACGCTACCTTTATATGAACCGAAGTTTCCTTCAGCTACGATCACACCAGCAGGCGACGAACGACTCCAGCGAAGGCCAGATATCCGTGTTCGAGTTCTCAGCATCAGCTCTCCTACTTGTAGGAGAAAAAAAGAGAAACTGACAAACTGGTAGAGGGGAAAGGAGACGCAATACCTTGAGAAAGCATTTATTTCCCCGTGTTTCAGAATGCTACACGAATGCCAAGGATCGCCTCAGCGGTTCTCAACTTGTGGTCTGCGGACCCCTGACGACCAGCGGAACCAAGGTATTGTAACTAACAAGGGAACCGTCCCAGGTCATGATGATTGAATTTAATGACAATACATGAAAAGTTAGCGGGAAAAACGATGAATGTCACATTTCTGTTAAGGATTAGATAATGATCTAATTGAGTCTATAACTGCAAGATGTAGTGCTGTTTCTATAGAAAATAAAGGAAAGGATTACTGTATTCATGGTGATAATTCTCCTTTTACCATTTTTCATAAGAACAACATTAAATTTCGTAGTGATCCATTGAATTAGATAATGACATCAACCTTCACAAAACTGTGACATTCATCGTTTTTCCCGCGAACTCTTCACGTATTTAAGGTAATTTTCGTTCGTTAAGAAACGTGGTGACAGTAGTTCCTTTCGCTTTTTCCTCGTTTACGAAATGAAATATATTCGTTACTGTAAATGTACGAAGACTGGTAAATCTTAGAATTTACCGGTATAACCTAACATTTACCGTTATAGTGCGGTAAAACCCCAAAATACCTTAGTAGATGCATACATTTTGAACTTTTACCAAGACTTGTTGGTAAATCTCAGGATTTACCTATGCGAGCTGGTAAAAGCTAGATCGAAGAATCCAGAACGAAGAATCTTGTGCAGATTCAGACATGTTTGCAGGGTCGATAAAGTGAAGCGGTTCCGAGAGGCTGCCAAAGGTCTTGAAATGCAAGCGAGGAAAATGAAAGCAGTCACTTGTAAAAAATTCCAAAATTTTCAGTCGGGTAGAATGTGACAATCAAAGTACCGGATGCAAAAATTGACGCAAAATCCATAACAGCAGTGATCATAAATGAAGAGTCCACTGCAACAATGATGGATGTCATTTGGAATACTGGGTGTTCAGTTCAAAGTGTGTCATGGCTCGCTGTATGCCGTCATGTGGCTAGCCGATGAGCCTAGAGAATTCAATCGTACTACACTTCCGCAGAGGTGTATTACTTATGTGCAAGAGAAGTTGCCTAGTAAGTACGGCGTTCATTCAGAAGAGTACTTACCGATACGTACGGTAACGCCGGTAGTGGCAGGAATGTAAACTGTTTCGAAACACGTACTGAGTTGACTTTTTTTCTTACTGTCGGGATATGTGGAGAGGGTTAAGACGATTACTTACGTATTTGTTGACATTAACTTCGACGGTCAACATGGACACGGAGCATCTGATTTGTATTGTGGAATGTTGCCGTACGCAACCGATGTACGACTTGCCCGCGCAAAACTCAGTTCGAAAGAGGTTATGGTAGCACACAGACCGTACAGACCGCCATCTGTTGCAACGACGTTCAAGTTATACCGTACACGTTCTCAAGTTCAGATTGAACGCCTTGATTAATAGGCAACTTCTCTGACACGAAATCTGAAACTCGCTTCAAATCGCTGACTCATCAACAGTGACGTCATGACACACTTTGAAATGAACACCCAGTACATTTTGCAGAAGAAGCAATTGAAAGTTTGAAATGCTTAGCGCTCAAAGCTTAACTGTGATTTTCCGATCATTACTGGACAATGACTATCAGTGTTAATGCCATATAACTCTGTATGTACATTCTATATGTCTTAAGCTATGCATTGACAGTCTTGGTTCATTTTCGACAAGAAAGTGACATCCATAATTCTTGCAGTGGACTCTTCAAATATTAAAGATGAGTTTTATCAACTTGGTAGCAAAGCTGGCAAACTGAAGTCATTGTACTCTAGGAACCAATTTACATTGTGCAAAGGAAATTTTATCAGCATCGAAGAATTAGGCAAAGAAGAAATTAGTGTACGGGAAGTGGTTGGCAAACTATCTTTCGTTGGAGGGCAAGGGTTGAAAAAGTGTAAATGTTTAAAAAGTATTTAACAAAAATGTGTTTGTGCAAATCATCTTCCATATTGTGTAACTCTGAATATTATAACAACCAACCTTGCTGTAACAAAAATTAACATTCGTAATGTTTTACTTTATTTGTTGATCTAGACTGTTTAAGGATATATAAGCCTAAAGGCTTTGTTAATTTTTATATGGAATACCATAACAGACAGTGGTTAAAATTATAATATTTCTCACTATTTTTAATATGGAATATTGTTCATTATAATCACATTGGAATGTAAGAATATTTGAATAAC
This sequence comes from Periplaneta americana, assembly GCF_040183065.1. NCBI lineage: Eukaryota > Metazoa > Arthropoda > Insecta > Blattodea > Blattidae > Periplaneta > Periplaneta americana. The sequence continues at coordinate 5,698,884 of NC_091118.1, forward strand.
TTCAATTAAAAATAAATAGAAATTATTTCAGTTATTACTGAGGTAACTTTTATTTATGTTCTTAAATAAGTCCTAAAACAACAATGAAAAGATAAATCGGACGAGATATGTAAAAGTACGAAGAACGGCAAATCTTAGTAAACATTTTTTTTAATTACATTAATCCTGAGATTTACCAACATCTCTTGGTAAAAGTTCAAAATGTACACATCTAACAAGATATTTCGGGTTTTACCGCACTATAACTGTAAATGTTTGGTTATACCGGTAAATTCTAAGATTTACCGGTCTTCGTACATTTACAGCAACATATTGACTTGAAGATCGTTGCTACTTATGCCGCTTCTTGCGCACACTCGGATTCTCATAGCTTCGCTACACCATATCACAGCTTTCGCATTAATGTTCTAGTCAATTTGTTTTCTTTTAACTCGCATTAAAACAGTAGTAGTGCAATCCATGGCATCTTTCACTCATTCGTACACCATCCAAATACATAGAATTGAATCTGGAAGTCTAGGAACACGACTGTACACACCATGCTTTCAAGAAGCGAAAGGGGAATTTCGACTAAAGTAAAACAAGGTGTGGTTGATGCAAGTAGTTCCGGTAAACTGACTAAAATCACTTGAGAAGGTGGTTAAGATATTTATTTCTCCCGGATGTTAAAGACACACTACTACTTCTGGATTCCTGGAGTGGTCAGATAGATGACACTATATTTACTTTTGAAGAAGTAAGCAATAGTTTACATGCTAAGACAATTAAAACATCAATTATCCCCCTAAAAATTACACGATATGTGCAACTCTTGAATGTATATACTTACTTTTAAGCAACATAAAATTGCAATTGAGACACGGAATCCAAGAGGAGCCCAAGTCCATTTCATCAAACTTTTGGGAAATTGAAAAAAATGTTTGCTGTTGCTACAAAATACCTCTGACTAAATATTATTTTTTGTTTCGTAAGTACATCTCCATTACATCTTTTCATATAACCATGGCAACAAGCTTCTACTAATTATTTTACGTGAGAAATAAATTATGAAAGTGATTAAATATTGGGGCCCTCTTGGATTCCGAGTCTCAATTGAGGGGCTTAGAACAAAAAGCAGGTAAGTGACGGAAGCCTAGTTTTGAGGAAATTACAGTTAAAGTTCTACATGCAATGAAATATTATACACTAGTTTGGTGAAATGATGCCCATATAGCAACACTGCACAGTGTGATCACCAGGCTTCGAGACTTTGGACCCGATACAATAAGTTTACTGTGCATGCACTATAGGTTGTTGACTCGCTGCAGGTAGATAGAGATGTGTTGAGGTAACAACGTTGCTATTTAGAGTAGAGTATGGTAGTATGGGGAAACACACACATATGTACATTCTGAAAGTAAATATACATTACACAATGATAATGTCAAAAGAATGTGAAAAGCATTTATTCTCCTGTCTTTTATAAGCATTTGTGTTTAATTATACACAGTGTTAATGGTGGAAATAAGCATATAGCAATTTTAATTTTTTCATTTATCCTATTGGTCGTCTTTAGGAAGTGCAGTTACAGTACCGAATTGCAATGTACTACAAGATACATTCTCAGTGTCTCAAACGTAAATCTTTTTCGGATATCTGCCAAAGTTTGTACTTTAGAAAGCTGCGCCCTACGTCGCGTGACGTGATAGGAGCAAAACGAAGAAACCTAACATCATTGCAGTCTCTAAGAGACAGTCCTTTATTCTCAGGTGACTCTATGCCCACTAATTTGCTGCTTATGTTACACAATGTTCCATATCCGTTATTTTTACATAAAATTGATTTCCATTTCTGTTTTACACGTTCAGTAACCGGTGTACTTGGTGTCTCATTAATTCTCTGCATTATTTTCTAAATTAATCTGAGGGCTTCCGGCATCTCTTGCTCTGACTTTTCTAACCGTGTAATAGTTTCAGACACAGTTTGTATGAAAACCAAATTATTCGTCAGAACCTTCAAATCCAGAGCGTTTTCCTTTGCGTATTTGTTGGCATTCATTCTACAGTACCCCACCCACTGTACGCTTTACCACTATACTCAGTACGCCGTTATGCGGATTTCCCACTGAACTGCTCTATTGGGTCCGAAGTCTCGAAGCCTGGTGATCAATTACCTGATTTTATCCCAAAGAAACATCCTTTTGGGCTATCACAACACGCACTTAGGCCTACCTCATTTTTTTAATAATGTCACTTACCTGCTTTTTGTTCTAAGCCCCTCAATTGTAATTGTAGACATACATCCCTATAATAGTATGCATCCACCCCCGTGATTCACTGTAGTTTCTGTCGGTATCTGTGTTGGGCTTTCTCCATATCCCATGAATGCCATCGGAACCATAAAGATTTATCTCCGTCTCATTTGTCCAAATCACCCTGTTCCAAAATTCCTCATCCTTACCATGATCTTCATCGAAGTCCAATCTTCCAGCTTGGTTTGTCTCACTAATGGAGGACCTCTTCGTGATCTTGTGCCACGGTAACCAATTTTCCACAACACACTCCGGGTAGTTTATGATTACTGATCTTCCGGTTTGAAGACTACTAAATCATGACTGGAATTTGTGGGAAATTTATTCTTGGATTTTTGACAACTTGATTAGCTATGAATTTCTCGTCACGTGCATTTAGCAATTTTTGCTTGGTTTTTCTTGCCAAATTATTGAAAATTCATGATTTCGAGATTTTTCTGCACCGTGTTGTACTGTAGAATGTGTTTTATGAACTACTTTACCTATTTTTCTACAGGAATTGCCTTTCACAGCCAGGCCTTGGTATTTTTTTGTCGAACATCAGCTTGTGTTCGGGATTGCCTTTTTGATGGTATCGTATCCGAAGTAAGTCCACGGGGAACACAACACCGCATCCCGTTCCTCAATATCGCCTTTATTTCCGGAGATTAGAGACCGAAACAATTTAGGTAGGCTATGCAAATATAGGCCTAAGTGTAGAAAAATGTGCAACGGGTTTGCTCGATTTTATAGGCGGTTATTAGTAAACATTAGGGGATGCTACAGTGAAAAGGTGTCTGAGCCCCTTCGTTCTCCTTGTGTAGAGAAAAGTCTGTTTTGGAAAGTCAAAATGGCCATTTTTTAAAACTTTGCCGGCTTCTACCGTCCATATGCCTGGTGGCAGAGGGTTGTCCTTTACACTACAGATAGAGTTCGAGGAGCTCTATGAAATCTTTGAAACGTCATTTTTCACAGCCATCCAATTTTTAAGGAACAAGTTAAATTTCATATTGTGCCGGCTTCATTTTAGTACAAGGCCGGTACTAGGCGGTAGGTCTCTCTATTATAAAGACAGCATTGTTATAATTCAAACGTGCCGCAGGACCAAGATGAAGGAGGGGTAGGAAGACTATGTCGATGTAGATTTTGTTACTCTGACAGCGAAAAATCATAGAAGGGAAAACGATTATGGATAGAAAAAGTACTCAAATCTAAATATGTATTTTTTTAAGTTCAATATGGGTTCAAATCCGATAACCTCCCCTTGCGTAGGCTCCTGGCAGAATCTCTCTGGTAATGTAGAAAATGAGAACTTCAGTGAGCGTCGGTAATGTCTACCTGTTTTACCACAAATTTAATATGCTCCACGAAAAATACTAATTTTTATTCCATTTATACTGCATTGTTGGTCTAAAGAAAATACTAGTATTTCATAGAAACAATTTTTACTAGTATTTTCCCTGGACCAAAAAAGTGTAAGAATTAATATTTTACCATGGACCTCGTTGGAGACGTTACGTTTCATTTATTTTCTTTAAAATGTGCGGAATGAAAATGTGGCAGAAATACTCGTATAAGCTTATTACTATGAACTTCTATAGCAACGAAAACACGTGATCATTGTCGCGTAGCCTACAGGAAAAAGTTACATTTTCTCTCAAAATGGTTTACTAATACGCGAATTTATCTGTACAGCATGTAATACAAAATAAAACATTTTCCATTTAATAAATCTCTATTTTATCCATATGTTTCAACATTTTCCATTGTTGCTTAACCGGCATGATGGGTAATCTAATAACAAGGACTGTCAACAAGATACATTATCTTCTTCTTGACACTGTTGTGGACAACGTTTCTAAAATTACCAACGAATTTATTGGAAGGCAAAATTATTATATGAATAAAACGAGCTTCAAATATCAAACTCTGGAATCGAGAGGCAGATGGAAACAAGAGTAATAACTTACCACAACAATAACCATACTCAGAACTGAGCAAAGCGCTTTGTCCCTGACGTACAAAACAGATGATTAATTCAATATGAAAATGGTTGAATCGTGAATGTAAATGCGATGTTGTATGCATGTGACAAGTTCTTTAGGCCTATTTTTAACCATTTTTAGCTGTCGTATTCATAAATTGAAGGGAATAATACGTATGGAAAGGAAAGAAACGTCAAATTTGTTTAATTAAAATATCGTTCGCTGACAATCGGGCATTTCTACGTCCCGAGAATTATTTTCGGGAGACGTGGATTCAGATCTCGATTCCGGTATGTCACGGAAAATCCTGGATCCCTAGCATCGTATAATCGCGTATTTTATCGCGTCAGTATCAGGGATGAGTCACTATGTTGCCTCCGACCGCATTTGTCTTGTTCCTGTCGGGGAAGTTGATGGGGTTGGACAGTTTCCATGCCGCGCAGACGGGAGTTGAATGGGGGAATTCTAATTGCCGGACATTATACCCATACTACTTTTTTATGTGTGGGATTTCAAACACAGATGTACAGGCAATCGAATAGGCTACATTTTTTTTCATTTCATTTATTGCCAGTTTAGATTACTACAGATACATAATAGATATAGAGAAAAGTTACATCATTACATCAACATTTTTCCATTCCTGAAAGAGCAAGCTGGTGTTCAGGGAGGTTCAGCAATATAAGGGAATTATATTGGTCTAATAAAAAAAATATTACGTTCTTAAGTTTAACACACAACAAACTCTATATGATACAGTTTTGTAGAGGTAATTAATATTATCTGTTACGGTTGTATTCAAATGTTCGTTGTTATGGTTACAAACAATAATTATCGTTTTCAACAAGATATAGGTCCTACATGTTTTCAGCTTATTAAAGCCTATTTACTAAAAGATCTCTTATTATAATTTAATTAGATAAACTATAAAAAGAAAGTGGTAAATCAAAGTATACAAATATTTAATTGTAATACACTACATTAGAAGATTATTTAAATTAATACCTGATAACGTTTATTGAGAAGTATAGGCCTACTATTCAACTGAATTATCGTAATAGTGTTTTAATTTAGTGTTCAACTTTATCAGCATTTATGTTTTGAAGATAAGAACATTTTTCAATGATATAGGCCTATTATATAATCTTGGACCAAAATTGGCACCGTGCCTACATAGGCCTATGTCCCGTAGTTGTGATACCCCTTGGCTCTGTCCGCTGTAATATGTCAGCACAAAGATAATAATTTTGTATCAATTCAATATTTAATTTTTTTAGACTATTACTGTCGTTATTATAGACTTGGTTGATATTTTCCCCTGCATAAATTAAAATCATATCATCTTGTTAGAATTGTATGGATCCATTACATTTTTGAAGACTTGTTAATAGTAAATCATTAATATACGCCTATATTAAAAATAATGTAGGTTCTGATACAGGCCTGAGCTACATCTATAGGTTGACTGAATTTATTTTCAATTTTAATTATTTGTGTTCTGTTACTTAGGTATGAACGAAGTAAATTTAATGTAGCTAATTCCTCTGACTCCTGCATGTTCCAGCTTCCTAGTAAGGATTGAATGATAAACAATATCAAATGTACTGAACAACAGTTACAATAAACACGTAGGTAGGCCTACACAATTGAAATGCATTTATAAACAAGTTATGAAAAATATGTTCAGACGTTATTATTCCCTGCATTCTGATTGGCTGAATTACGACCAACACGCCGCTGCCCTCTGCCTGTGTCGATCGGGAGAGGCACTCTGTTTAGTCGGGCGGAGATGTGAGCCGAGAGGGTTCGTGTCCTGCGTTTGAGGCGGTGAGTGACTATTCAAGATTCATTTCCTGTAAATTATGTACTTCAAAATTCTTTGCAGACCAGTAGGGGATGCTATATTATAAATTAAGTAGGTAATAAATTTATATTTTATAAAATAGAGTAGGCCTATATATTGATAACTTCACAGAAGCAATAAATCACAAGGAGGGATAGTTTGCATTTCAGACTTGTGATTAAATTACCATACGAATTGCAATTTTAATTTCTATGTGTTGTATGTTATTGGAATTAATAGACGGGGCCAATGTAGAGTATCCACCGCCCACTGAACGAATATTTCACACTTTTATCACTGCCAATGCTGCGCTATAAACCAATTTTCGGCAATGTAATGTAAAAGACTGCCTATAGATATTTGGAAAGTTTCAGAGAAAATACACAAATTCAATCTTCTAACATGATTTTTTTGTTTTTAAATTAAGTAATTTGCTGGGAGACATCGTTAGATATAGACCACTCTTACACTAAACCTGGAATAATTTAAGCTTATTAATCAGATATGATTCTACGGTAATTTCCTAGAAGACGGGCAAAATCCAACATGGCTGACGAAAACTACCAAAACGTTCTGCCAACTATGAAGTTCAAATGTCACCAAACATTATAAAATCAAAGATGGAAAATCAAACATATATTCATATTTTTAAGGAAGAAAAAGCCCTTCGAAAAATGAAAATATGTTTAATTTTTCATCTTTGATTTTTATGGTATTTGGTGGCATTTGAACTTCATAGTTGGTAGTACTTTTCTGGCAGTTTTCGTCCGAACTTTACCCCCACAAATCACTAAAACACAAAACAAAACAATAATTTATCACCTAATCAAACAAAATTCAATCCTCATTGACGTCTTCAAAGACAACCACTTCACTTGCATTATGACACAGGCTTCAAGGCAATCTAAACTTAAAGCATGCAGCCAACAAAGAACTAAACCACCACTTTGTCGTACAGTCAACTTCACATAACTAAACCATGTATTTACACAAAATGAAATTCTATTTGAACTCTTATTACACCTTAACTTGTACGGAAAATTCAATGAACAATTCCTTGGAATCACAGGAACAGTTTTCTCGTCAACAATCGACACAATTTTTATTCACCAGCGAAAGAACTGAACCAAAATCGACATAAAATTTAATACTCTATTCTATGTTCACACATCTTTCACAGATATCATAAAATGACAAACTTTCAATAGCTTTACCCATCAGACACAATATAACACCACTCACGTCAAACAACCAAGAACAACTTACTGACGTCATTATCCATTCAAAATTAACGAAAATTCTAGAACATATGATGACAGCTATAACCAATCAAATCGAAGGAAAATCATAAAATGACAAACTTCCAATAGCTTTAGCCAGCAAAACAGTATAACACCACTCACGTCAAACAACCAAGAACAATTGACAACGTCATTACCCATTCAAAATTAACGAAAATTCTAGAACAAATGACAACTATAACCAATCAAATTGAAACATCATCAATGCGACACCTCGTATAAAAACCTAGAACTAACATATAAAAGTCACTAAAAATCACTAACATTTAACTCTAAAGTAAAAAAGTTGGTAATACTTAGTACATCCAACCAGGTGCCCGTCTTCTATGAAATTACCGATTCTACTTACTGTTTTTTATATGCTCACCTGTATGTAATTTCTATTTTATACATATGTCATTGTTATTTTCCATCCGAAGATCATTAAGAACGCTGAATATTACTTAATATCTCCTATCTTTCTTCAAATAGTGTTTATATGCCATGTTAATTTTCATTTGTTTTCATAAGTTAACAATGATGCACATTGGGAGCAACATATAAGAAATTATTTTCCTACACAATTCATGCTATATTCACGTTGTTTTGAAATGATTAATCGAAGATGGTTTGCTTATTGTTTATTACACGCACATTAGTATGTAATTTCTATTCCATACGTTTTTTTTCTATCCCAAGATCATTAAGAATGGTGAATATTATTCATGCTTGTTTCCTGTAGGCCTATTTCTTAAAATAATGTTATGTGGCATGTTAGTTTTTATTTGTCATTATTTACGTAAAATGACGCGCCAAAAAATAAAAAATAATAATTTCGTACTCACTCCACATCCTATATATTCACATTTGTTTTCCAGTGATTTATTAAAGAATGTAATCGGTATAAAAGACTAATTTAGAAACATGTTACATAAATCAGCCTTGTGCCAAAAGAGAATGCTCCCTGGACCAAATTATCGTATTTTGCAGTGGTCGTCAGTACTCGCTGAAATGAGTGATAATATAATATAATTATGTTGTACGTAGCAAGATCGATCGATTATTCAATTGATAGGATATTTTATGAGGTTGTCATGACTGAGATATCTATTGTCAATTGCTTTTATTTGTCAGAAGGCCTTGACTAGCAGGTATATAAGGACTGGAGCTCATAGGGGTGCAGGTCGGGGTTTGAGATGACCCACAAGCAACAAGTTATACTAAATATGTTTAGGATTAGTGTAAACTGGCCTATGTCTCCTATAGTGGGCGGGACATAAGTAACATTCACCACGTCGTTACATATAGACCACTTTTACACTAAACCTAACCTTAGTGTATACAACTTATACTAAAACACTAACCTAACCTAACGTAACCTATCACAGATTAAGGAAAAGGTTAGGTTAGGTCAGTTTGGGGTTTTAGTATATATTGCAAAAGCAAATTTTAGGTTTAGTGTAAAAGAAAACGACGTCTCCTAGCGAATTACCCTGGGCTTACATTAAAAAGATTAAAAATAGTTACATTATTTGTTCGAAGTCGTAGATGGTTTAACTTTGTCTCAATCTGGATAATGCATCTTCTGTCTAGGAATATCCGTGAAGGAGGAGAGTTCAGCGGGACACACAGGAATGTCGCCATCTTGTCAAGACGAGTTCGAGAATATCATTTCTTCATTGATATCAAGTGAGTCTATTTTTCATGGTCACAAATGTTTTATCTAGCCGTAAAATTTAAAAAACGAAAATGATAATTAGCAGTTTTACAATTAAGTTTCGATAATGTGTATTTACCTACCTGTTAAAATTGTTGAATTAACGAGTCCAGTAAATTCAAATGTTAACATATAAATATAATGCATAAGTTAAACTGTATGTTTTGGTGTAATATTTTAAAAATGCTCATGATACAATCTTTGCTTTGTTGATCCACAATTTTTACGTTTCTTAACGTGAAAATGCATAACTACTCTTGACGGCTTTAAGGCCTTTAACCGGTATTGCTTGCAAGTAAGTTTATTCGGTGTACCGTTTATTCATAATACGACAATCATTATCGTGGCAGTACTGAAAGGAATAAAAACGGAAATCTTGGTTATGGTTCGTGGTACTACGAAACTTGAATTACGTACAGGAATTATATTATATGTAGTTAAATATAATTTTGTCAGTTTCGGTGCATAATTAAGTACAACCCAGAACTACGTATAATAAAATTGTGTTAGGTATAAACAGACATCGAGATTTTGGACCCGATAGAATAAGTTTACTAAGTCCATACTATAGGCAGCTTTGTCACTGTGTTTGAGGTGGATGGGAGTCGGCAGAAGGAGAGACATATGTACATGAAACCAAGTCCAGTCCAGTCTGCTGGTGCTGTACAGTGACGTTCCAAAGAAAGACAACTAATTTATCAAACATTAAAATAAAATGAATGTTAGAGGAGAAAAATTCTGTAGGATCAAAAAAATTAATCTTTACATAGATTAAAACAAAAACCTATAATGCGAAATTTTCAAAATAAATTAATATGCATTTCCTTTCGGCTTCTTTCATAAGCACATGTGCAATACTTATTTACTTACTGGCTTTTAAGGAACCCGGAGGTTCATTGCCACCCTCACATAAGCCCGCCATTGGTCCCTATCCTGAGCAAGATTAATCCAGTCTCTATCATCATATCCCACCTCCCTCAAATCCATTTTAATATTATCTTCCCGTCTACGTCTCGGCTTCCACAAAGGTCTTTTTCCCTCCGGCCTTCCAACTAACACTCTATATAGGCTACATTTCTGGATTCGCCCATATGTCCTACATGCCCTGCCCATCTCAAACGTCTGGATTTAATGTTCCTAATTATGTAAGGTGAAGAATACAATGCGTGCAGTTCTGTGTTGTGTAACTTTCTGCATTCTCCTGTAGCTTCATCCCTCTCAATCATCATTTCACATAGATCTAGGAATAACTCGGGTTCTTTATTTGTAAGTGAATCTGACACAGGTGGAATTTCTTCCCTCTTTTTATTGGGTTATTGGGTTATTTTACGACGCTGTATCAACATCTAGGTTATTTAGCGTCTGAATGATATGAAGGTGATAATGCCGGTGAAATGAGTCCGAGGCCCAGTACCGAAAGTTACCCAGCATTTGCTAGTATAGGGGTTGAGGGAAAATCCCCTTCTTCTCTCTTAAAGAGACAAAAGGTTTGTATGTGAAATGTGTTTTCGAGAGTTACAGTGGGTCTCAAGGTATCGTTTTATGTCCCCCCTTAGTCTGACATGACACAATTTACATGTAACATGGTCCCCATTAACTTGAAAATAATCATTTCCGAACTCCTGCGTCTTAGAGTCTTTCACGTTTGGCATACTTACTGTTAATTATATTCTTACGACTAATCAGATAGATAACCACATGCATAAATCAAAGCTAGACTACTATCTCCTATCCTCTCTTCTGAAAATGTGACCTACACATACAGGACTGTTTTTATTGTCAGAACAGTACCTCCTCTCCCTGCCTTACGAGTATGACTGAGTAAATAAAGCACATGGGACGACAGGTAGGTCGCTACCCTCACTCCCCCACCCACTACCGTCCTGCTATCCAACTTGAAATCGCACTGTTTTCTTCTATCGGGTCTGAAGTCTCTAAGCCTGGGTATAACTACTGTAACTAAATTGAAATATTAGCTGTTAGGGACAGATTTGCTGGCCTCTTTTCTACACAGTAGGCCTATATGTTCGGTCGTGAACATCCGAACCATAGACACCGGCTTTGGGGACGCAAGGCGCTTCCTTTCCCCTCAGTTTATAAAGTCGAGGACGTCGCCCCCCAAAAAGAATAATGCAGAGGCTCTCCCCCCACCCTCCAAATAACTCCAAGAGAGATTCCCATTAAAAAGAAATAGTTTTGAAGATAAACTGTCTAAGACATAAACCAAAAATAGTTATTTCAAATCCGTACAGAGGGCCAGCTGTCGCAATGAACATGGTAGTGACGTCATCACAATGCCTCCACCCTTTCTTTCCTCCAGCATTTTAGATCGGTGAATCCCCGCACATGATCAGCAGCGACTCCACTTCTTTGTCTATGATCAACATTTTTTTTCAGTTCAGCTCAAATCTATCAACCATTGCGATCGTCTACCACTGTGTAGTAACGGTTAGCATGCCGGACCGTGAAACAATGTGGTCCGGGTTGGAATCCCATTTTGGACAAGTTTTGTTGAGGTTTTTCCACACAGCCCAAATGCTGGGTAACTTTCGGGACTGAACCCCGGACTCATTTCGCTGGCATTATCACCTTCATCTGACTCGGACGCTAGATAAGCATATCAGTTGATAAAGTGTCGTAAAATGATCAATTAAAAACTATTGCAATGGAACAGTAACGGTCATCAGTATTACCAAGCAGAAATAATAGTAGGCCTACGAAGTTAACAGTTCAAGAATAAATAGTCCACAACTCTGGAGTAACGGCTAGCGCGTCTGGCCGCGAAACCAGGTGGCGCGGGTTCGATTCCCGGTCGGGGCAATATGAGCAAATGGTGGGCAACTTTCGGTGCTGGACCCCGGACTCATTTCACCTGCATTATCACACTCATCTCATTCAGACGCTAAATAACCTGAGATGTTGATAAAGCGTCGTAAAATAACCTACTTAAAAAGTAGGCTATGAATATGAGAAATTCCTCCTATTATTATTATTATTATTATTATTATTATTATTATTATTATTATTATTATTATTATTATTATTATTATTATTATTATTCGGTTGAAAAGGTTTTGTCATCCAGTCTGCTCTCAAAACAGCTGAAAGTTAGAATTTATAAAAGGGTTATGTTAGACTACCGGTTGTTCTGTATGGTTGTGAAACTTGGAAAGTTACCTTGAGAGAGCAACAGAGGTCAAGGGTGTTTCCGCAGAGGCCACCGGCATAGCTCACTCGGTATTGAGTTTGCCTACTGATCCGGGGTTGCGCTCGGTAGTGGGTTCGATTCCCATTTGGGCCGAATGCCTGATTACATGTTTCTGAGGTTTTTTATAAATAGGCCTATAAGACGAATGTTAGGTAATCAAATGGCATGCAACATTTTCAGTCCCATCTCGTTCAATTCCGTTCCGCTATCATACTAAATAATAATAGCCTATGTGTAGCTAGTTGGTACAGAGTCGTTAAAAAACCAACTAAGTTAACAGGCCTATGTTTTCTCTTTGTTTTTCCGTGGCTCTGCAGCCCTTCAACCGCCCAGACTGGCCAGCCAGCTGCTGCCACAGAGGTGGACGATCATCCAACCAATACGGAGATATCGTGTGGTTAGCACGAGGATTATCCCCAGCCGTTAGAGCTGCCTTTCTTAACGGATTCCACGATGCTGGATGGACCATACACTAGTCGGAGTGCAAGAGAAAATTCTTTCTCCATGAGACACGAACCTGGGAGTCCAGAAATGTTGTCTTAGACCACGACACTACGTCGCCGGACTTCCGTCGGTTTAGTTGTCTTGAATTACGTCAGCAGTTTGAACCACATTCACTCTGCAATATCCACAGCAACAGTGGCGGCTCGTTAACATTCAATGCCTAGTGCTACAGATAAGGACAATAATAAACAGCGACAATAATTACATTGTTATTATTATTATTATTATTATTATTATTATTACTGTTATTATTAAACATAGCAAAATGTATACAACTGTACACAAAGTCCAGACAAATTAGAGGAAAACTGCACACTTGTCGGTTAATAAACAGACATTCCATCAATAATGTAACGTGGTTTATTTATTCACTTGGTTGTTTAACGACGCTGTATCAACTACGAGGTTATTTAGTTCAATGGAATTGGTGATAATGATATATTTGGCGAGATGAGGCCGAGGATTCGCCATAGATTACCTGACATTTGCCTTACGATTGGGGGAGACCTCGGTAAAAAACCCAACCAGGTAATCGGCTCAAGCGGGAATCGAACCTGCGCCCGAGAGCAGCTCTGGATCGGCAGGCAAAACACAGATATAGCAGAAGGACAGTTGTCTATGCGGATGACGTGAATTTGTTAGGAGAAAATCCACAAACGATTAGGGAAAACACGGAAATTTTACTTGAAGCAAGTAAAGAGATAGGTTTGGAAGTAAATCCCGATTATGTCCCGTGACAAGAAAATTGTACGAAATGGAAATATAAAAATTGGAAATTTATCTTTTGAAGAGGTGGAAAAATTCAAATACCTGGGAGCAAAAGTAACACACATAAATGATACTCGGGAGGAAATTAAACACAATATAAATATGGGAAATGCCTGTTATTATTCGGTTGAGAAGCTTTTATAATCCAGTCTCCCGTCAAAAATCTGAAAGTTAGAAGTTATAAAACAGTTACATTACCGATTGTTCTGTATGGTTGTGAAACGTGGACTCTTACTTTGAGAGAGGAACACAGACATAGCAGAAGGACAGTTGTCCTTACCCGACAGAGCTACGCCAGTGGCTCGTAACGTAGGCCTAATAGTAGGTGGAGTTGAAACATCAGTCGTATGGTAAACAATGATAGAAACATAGTCTATAATCATTAGGTCTTTTTTATTTCTACACGGTACACTTTCAACATCCAGTCAAGCAACTCGTTTTGAATGATTTTAGAAGTACCCTTAAACGCTGTTGACTTGGTTAAGTGCTCTTTTAACTTTTCAAGTCTTTATCTAACTCAGAACTGAAGAGAACTAATTCACGAAACGCGCCCCTGTATTCTATGTCGTCGGGTTTATCGCACCTTGTTAATATTAAATCTACTGCTGCTTAAAATGTTATACAATTTATTGTTAAATTTAGGACATATCTGTTTTCTTCAACTTGTTCGTTGTGTTTTGCAATTGCGAGTCAGTAATGTAAGTTCAACTGAATTTCAATATTCTCCTTAACCTGCACAGACAAACTGGTTAAAGGCGTTATTCATGAGAACCTTTGATTTTTTGTGTTTTAGTTTATCCCTTAGTTCTAAGTGTAGTAAATCTGTAAGACCCCTTTTGACTAGTTACGTTCACCGCTTGCTCTCCCTTCCAAGACTGGAGTTCGATGATACTGGCGTAAAATACAAATCACTTTACTAGTTATAGGAGGGAAGAAAAGTAGTTCATCCATTTACTTATGTAAACTAGGAAATATCGCAATTTGAGTTTGATCATTTTCATTAGGTTTTTGTTTAACTTAATCAAATACAGTACAGTATTAACAGTAAGTTAAGTGTTTTTACTCACGAATTGAGCTATCCATTCGGACGTATTCATTATGCAGTGTATATTATACTGTCTACAGCACATTAGCGTACAATATAGAGAATGAAGTTAAATTGAAAAATAATCATAATATGGCTATTTAAACACATTTTTGAAAATGGTGGCCGTTCATTTCGATACAGACTTTAGTTCTAATGTGCATATTATCGCACTATAGATTATTGTACCTAATTCCAATTACCAGTTTCGTCCATCGTACGAGTAACTCATGTTGAAATAATTCTGTACCTACTCTATAAAAGAGTACCTTACGTACTGTAAATTCAATCTGCACTTCTGCCCGATCCGAAAAGATAAAATTACTCAGACATGCTATCTACTGTCCGTCCAAGTGGTTTTATCGCAGGGTCGTAGAAATGGGGGAAATCATGTGACAGTTAATTACTTAACGAGGCCCTTTTATTTAAGTTATTTTAAACAGTTGTATAATATTACGTAGATGTCCAATTCCTAACAGAAATTAATGTTTTCAGAAAAGAGCTAAGACAGCCCAGCTACTATAGACTTTACAGAGGGGCGAACAGAAGCAGGTGGGGGAAACCGGGATGCGACGTAGGCAAACGGACGACAGTACCTGTGCGAAAATATGATTCAATATTGAAAGCTCTTTCGTCACTGGAAAGCACGAACATATTTCTGGAACGTACTATACTCACTAACTCAGTACTGCATACGCGACCTCGGTTCTGTGTGGAGAACGGTTGGAAGTTTACTAGTAGAGGTAGTGGGAGTGAAGTACATTCAAAAACTCCGGTACAATAAAAATTGAAGTAAAAATAAACTGATGTCCCTGTACAACAAGAGTTAATAACACATACAACTCCAATAACCACTTTATCGAGTTAAACTGATGACACAAGCCTAGTAGAACTCTAGAGAAGAAAGCTTAAAATGATGTCCGAAGATGGGGGTGCAATTTGGAACTGAAATGTAGGGGTGGTTGGAGGTGAAGGGATGGAATAGAACGTTCAATCAGCAGTGGTTTTGAACCTCCCCTTTCAAAATTACATCGGCGTGCTTTTCCTCTTGCCCCCTGCACATATGAAATCAGTCCACACAGGAAGTTTTAAAATGAACACTCGGTGTTTCCTCCAATTCCATTACGCCCGCTCCTCTAAGTGGGCTGGGATGTAAACAGTTCGTGCAGCTCCGGTTGGTCCGCCAGTGTCTGTTTTTTACTTTAGTCTACTATTCTAAACTATTGCTTCACCTTCCAATCATTTGCACTTGGGTCCTGCTCAGTGACCGACGTTTGTGACACCCCTACCCAACAGCGGGGCAGGCTGGACTAAAACCAATCAGAAAAGAGTACAAAGACGAGTGGGGGTAGACAGAGACCATTCACAAGTAGGCGGAGTTGCAATGCGCTGAGACACAACAAAGGGGAGTAACCCCTTGAAAATCAAAGGGGTAAATACACAGCTTCACAGGAATCTGCAGACTTCCGAACACAAAACAAGACTTCTGCGCAACAGACGTCACAGCTCGCTGAACCAATGAGCATTCAGGACGCGAAAGCGGGGAGGAACGCTATTTATGAACATAGCCTGCCAGCTGGCTTGGCCAAGGGAAGGGAAGGGAAGACGCTCAACTTCTCCCGAGTGACGTCACGGGCAAGTTCAAAATCCCTTTACCACCGGTATAATACCAAAAATGCAATTCGAACCACTGCGACAACCACGCTAAACGCATGCTCTTCTCGTCTGGTTCAAAACATCACAGCAGCGAATTCAGAATCAGTCTCAACATTGTCCAAGTCAGCGCTCATGTGTCCAACAATGTATTTGTTTAGTGTTAAATTAATTTTTTCCACTCATGCTATGGGAAATATGCTATTATGTATGTTCTATGTTGAAGAGTAAGTACAACTTGCCTCCCAAGCGAAGTGAATTAACTTACCTCCCTACGATGGCGGACTTAAGTTATTGCAGAGCTGAAATCATTTACAATATTTGGATGCAATTCAGGAAGTATTCCATCCAAAGAAATATAATTCATAATGCATTATCTAAATTGTATAATTTAACCAACAGGTCTGCTGCATTAATATTGTATTTTCATCCAATAATGAAAACAAAATATGAAAGGAATAAAACAAATGAAGGTTGGACAAAAATAAGCCGATGTTTTAACTTCTTTCCTGAATTGTATAAATAACAAATTGAAATAAAGCATTAACGAAAACACAATATGTCCATTAAATTTGATATTTCTTCAGATTTTATCTTATACAGATCACTTAAAATCGATAGTGATATTGCAATTATTGTAGGAATTCATGTTATTTACAATATTCCGATCCAATTCAGGATTTAATTGTATTTCTTTCTTTATATCGAGGGTTTCTACAGTTTCAACTACGATCATCTTAGCGACTACTGCCTCATTAGTAGGCCTATACTAGAACTTTCCCCTCCTCCTATGGTATATTATTTTAATTGTATAGGCTATTCACTATCAGAAACATAGCTTTTAACATCGAAAACTTACACCATAAACTTGCGGGAGTGTGTAATCTTGCAGACTTGTCTAGGAAATATGCCAACAACGAATTTTCACAAATGTTGGTACCCTTTTTAGAACACCACACTTTGAAGCACTTATAAGCATTCTCATATCTTTTCTTGGACGTTTCTGGAAGTAGAAATTGACAAGCTGCACTCGTAGCCTCTTCTGTGCTGTCATGCATCTCTTTCTTACCTGCATTAAAATAAATCAAAATGTCTGCATACCTGTTTCATATAAATAAACAACTATTGTCCCATGGTAACAAACAATAGACTGTCAATCAACAAGTCCTCTCATTAACTGAAATAAATGAATGTAAAATTAAAATAATGTAGCATAAATAACTACATTTAGAATCAGTGAGTGGAAAAAAATCTCTTATATGCAATTCGGGAGGTGAGTAGAGTTCACCACCCTCGGACTCAATATTGCTAGTCCTCGCTTCGTTCTGGCGCAAACGACTCCTCGGCTGGTAAATCCTACTTACCTTTTGTACTTACTTTTCAGCATAAATAATATTATTTATAGCCTACAATAGTAGGTACAAGGTTTTGGTTTATTATTTTTCAATCGAAGTATTATCAACAGTAATCTCACTAGAGGTTTTGATTTATCTAGAAAAAATCAAAACTCGAGTGGGATTTAATTGACTATTACACGATTAGAAGAAAGTATAATTTATAAAGATTAGAAGTAACGAAGTACTCCAGTACAATAAAATATTAATTGACTTACGAAAATACAACTGTCTTCAAATGTAACTCATTATTGTACCATCTCAACATTACGCTAGATGACAGTAGCTGTTTTCTTGTTATCAGTTGTGCCAACTGTGGAATCTTCATTGAACTCTGTGGACGGTTAGGCTACTAGTCAAGAAGGCTTTGTTGATTCAGTTTCATTTTTATTAAAACATTTACATTCCACTTCAATCATCCGGATCCCAGTAATCAACGTCACTTGACAGGTGATTTTCAATAAATCTTAGTATTAAACAATCTCTGATACGTGACTATCCATAATATCATATAGCAGAAGCTACAGGGTGCGTCAGAAAGAACGGATGGATTTCACATGGCAAGAAAATTGTAAAGATTCATCAAATCAAAAATTTATTGTTATCAACATATTCACCAATACATGCAGTTTATTTATGGAAACAACATTATCCATATGATGTCTTTGGCTTTCAATACAGGCATCGAGGCGTTTTCTGATGTTCGCCATCACTTTCACAGTCATAGCTGGTGCAATTGCCACGATTTCTTCGCGAATCGCTGTCTTCAGTTCGTCCAGTGTATGTGATCAATGTTTACAAACTTACGCCTTCAAATGGTCCCAAAGAAAGAAGTCGCAGGGCGCGAGATCTTACCGTAGCTTCGGACAATCTCAGTGCAATAGAATTTCGTCCAGGTGATTTCTTCGTTAATGTTGAACCTGTGATACGAAATGAAGCCACCCACCGCAAAATTGTATTCCGAGTTGGAATCCTAGCGTGACGTCCGATGTCGAAATGAGTCCTGAGTGGCGATCACAGACTCTTCATTTTTCAAAAATGTCTCTACGATGAAAGCACGTTGTGCACCAGACCAACACCATATTCTCAACTGAAACTGCATTCTATGGCTGACCCAACAGTCGTGGTCCCCCTCACTATATCTCTCTCCTCGTTGCGTATCGACAGTTTGAAATCCATCCGTTCTTTCTGACGCACTCTTTATAACATACATAACCTAAATAATATAAACAAGTGTTAGAAAAATTTTAATTAAGGATTATGAAATAAACAAGAAACGTTTTAATTAACGATGATGAAATAAAAAATAAACCTGAATAATTTTAAAAGAAACAATTATTGAAAATACAATTTTCAAATTTGAATGTTTTAGTGGTTGGTGGTTCAGTTGATGTTATATTAGACGTGTGCGTAAAAGAATTGGAACTCGAACTTATTCAGGATTTCCGAATGGTGCTCTTCATTTAGCCTATTTTTAAATAGGGTTTCAGGGAAGATGCATAGCTATGACCAGTGATCTATATTAATTCTTGTAGCGCTGGCCTTCTATGCCCAAGGTTACGGGTTCGATCACGGGCCAGGTCGATGGAATTTTAAGTGTGCTTCAATGAGAAAAAGGCTCATATCAGTAGATTCACTGGCATGTAAAAGAACTCCTGCGGGACAAAATCCCGGCACATCCGGCGACGCTGATATAACCTCTGCAGTTGCGAGCGTCGTTAAATAAAACATAACATTTAACATTAATTCTTGTTCTTGAATGCCAATGCGAGTCATATTTGAGAGTGCTGTGCATCGACTGGAGTGGTTTGTAATTTTCTGTTTTTTGACGTCCAGACCAGTGCAGTTTGAAATGTTGGCAAACAAAGAAACAAATGCTAGGGTAGTGATAAAAATAAACAAATGCTAGGGAAGCGGTAAAATTAAACAAATGCTAGGGACGCGATAAAATTGTGCGATAAGCAGCCATGATTGGTTCAAAAGACGTCTTTTCGTACCGTTTTATTGGT
Source organism: Periplaneta americana (assembly GCF_040183065.1). Lineage (NCBI taxonomy): Eukaryota > Metazoa > Arthropoda > Insecta > Blattodea > Blattidae > Periplaneta > Periplaneta americana. The sequence continues at coordinate 5,718,598 of NC_091118.1, forward strand.
CAAAAGTAGTATGACGTAGTAAGAGTGCAATAGTCAATATAAAGCGATTTGGTAAAAGAGATCTGACATTATTTCCAATATTACGCATTTCTTGAAAAGAAAAATTTAGATTGAATATAACGGCAAACATATAGGAATACATAGCAGACTCTTTACGCCCTACTTCCTGTTCATCAGAATTCGACATTTTCTAATCTATCCTAATCTGTATAGGCTACAGAGTGAACCGTAACTAATGTCAATTTTAGGGGTTATGCCTATTCTTTGAGATATGCCTATTTCGAACAGAAACTTGTAAAGTAATTTTGGTTACTTTTACTTCTTTTCGAGAAAAAAAAATTGTTTTATACTGAACATTTCATAGCGTGTTTTGGGAAAGCCACTGCATTAATTCCCAACATGTTGGGTCAGTTTGAGGGAGCAATGTAGCCCTGTTGCCATGAAATATTGAAAGGAATTTAAATATGCAGACATTTGATCCGAACAAATGCAACTTTTCGTTCTGCAAAGGAATCCTACAATCTTGGAGGCAATTTCACGCCTTCCACTGGCTTTCAGCGCTGTGGGTACAGTTCCGCAGCGTTCTTCCTGGGGTTCCTACGAGCCATCATCAATAGACAGCGAAGTTCAACCCTTGGACGACCACTTCGTCACTTGAACAGTTGGAGTCTCTTCAAATATTTTACTTGTGCGATCAACGCTCCGTGTGTTCGAAGATTGCCCGCACTGCAAGGCCTTGCTGGCGAGAAATAATCCCGTGTCTCTCGAATAGAAACATATGTTCACGTAACAACCTGCAGAATACCATTTAAAGAGGAAACACGCCAAATCTAAAACAAAAATGTAGTAATAAATATTCCTAGTGTAAATAAACATTTCTCGGCGTTTTCTATCATGCTACAAATAGGCCTATTTAATATTAATTTCGATGTAATTATACTGACAGAAGCATGGCTCGAACACGATACAGGTTATGATATTGCAGGATATAGGCAAAATAGTTTGCAAATATAAACAAGAAGCATACAATACCTCTGATGGGATATTAGTAGGCCCATATGTAGGCCTACACTATAGTACATTATGCAACGAGCTTATAATTATAATAATAATAATAATAATAATAATAATAATAATAATAATAATAATAATAATAATGATTTATTTAACCTGGTAGTAATTAAGACGCGAGTATGTTTGTTTATGAAACGAGCGCAAGCTAGTTTCATAATTTTCATACGAGCGTCTTAATTACCATTATAGGCAAGTTTCACACGACTTTTTATGCTCGACCATATTTATAACTTGAAATTATTCATTAGTATTCATGTTATGGTTATGTGAGGAGCGGAACTGACCTGATTTGTGAGATGTGCGCAGACGCGAAAGTATTGATTTTTGTCCGAAACACGAATGTCATTGACCTTGATATAATCTAGAGAATAACATGGACATTAGGATTGATATAACCTGGAAATTGATTTAGAATTGAAAAACGAGATGATAAATTGAATTTATTTGAATATTACTTACAATTAACGCTAATTATTATAGTAACAGAACATAACCTTCTGCGACAGTATTGGATTTCCAGCCTCCGTGACTTTTCGGTAATTGTCTTTCGATTGCATATCCGAGAATAATCGATACTTGCGGTTTTATAATGGTACAATGGTGATTTGTCATTGGCTGAACAACTGAATTATAATGAATAGGTGTACTTTAATGAGGTGCATTAAAGGGCTACTACCAGGTGTATAATTACTACATTTCGGCATGGTCGAGCATAAAATAATCTAATACAAGCTCATTTATTTGAAGATAAAATAAATGCATCCAACAATATAAATTTGAAACTGATAATTAACATTAGTGATGGGCAGGGCATGTAGCACGTATGGGCGAATCCAGAAATGCATAAGAATATAGAGTGTTAGTTGGGAGGCCGGTGGGAATAAGACCTTTGGGGAGGCCGAGACGTAGATGGGAGGATAATATTAAAATGTATTTGAGGAAGGTGGGATATGATGGTAGGGACTGGATTAATCTTGCTCAGGATAGGGACCGATGGCGGGCTTATGTGAGGGCGGCAATGAACCTCCTGGTTCCTTAAATGCCATAAGTAAGTAAATTAATAATAGTGAATACATTGTAACAGCAATATTCAGATCATTCAGCTTTATTTCAAAAGATAATTGCACATACAGTTTAGTTATCCATGACAGAAATTGCTCTCAGTTAGCAATTTGTAGATGCTCAAAAACAAAGAAATCAAACCAAGTAAAATTCCTAGGCAACTTATTATTATAGATCAACATTTACGATGGGATTATCATGTAAACTATCTGTGTCTTAACCTACGTAAAACAATTTATAAATCTCTTTCACTAAGGCGTTGTATTCCAAAAATAACATTAAGAGAAATATATTTGGGTTTAGTTCATTCCATCCTACAATAAGGATGGGGTAGGGCAATGAAGTCTTCACTAATATTAGCCTATTACAGAGGGGAATAATAAAAATATGTACAGGATTAAGAAAAAAATGGCATATTATATACTCTTCATACAGGCTACTAGGAATTTATATATACATATACACCCTATTAAAATACTACCATAAAATAATTATCATGGCCATGGTTACAGTACAAGAAGACACATCATATCATGTCCTTTGTTTGAACCCAAATGCAATTCTGAAGCAGGACTAAGGCATGCCTCAAATTTCGGCCCGAGATTGTATAATAACTTCATTAAAACATTCAAAATCAGCATCTTCCAATAATGAATTAATTAAAAAGCAAGCGCTTCAACTGATTTTAAATACTGATTAGTATGCTAATATTTTTTTTCAATATATTTTCATTTCTTTATATTTGTCATTTTTTGATATTTCTCTCTTACATTAAATTTTGAAAAAAAAAAAAATATATATATATATGTAATGTTATGAATCTTTCAAAATTCAATAAATGAAATAGAACTAAACTATAATTAATGTATCTAATAGGCTATATTACTTAAATATACAGGATTATTGCAATATATTTAGTATTTATTTTACAATTTTATTATTTAATACTTTCTCATTTTACCTTATTATTGTTTTAAGGAACCATGGCCCCTTGTACTTTCTAGGTAACCAACTCTTCTGTATATTATCTGATATAATTTCATTGTATTTCTTGTACTATTATTTTGATATTTCTCTCGCGTAGGCCTACTTATATTTGAATAATGAAATTGAACAATTAAATAATTATTTTAGTGTAGACTTAAGCGTGTAATATTACTTCTAAATTATGAAACGCAAACATCACTCCCGAGCACAAGTTTTGGCTTTATCGCGAGTCCCAACCAAAAGTATAGGCCTACTATTATTATCTTTCAAATAAAAGTTAGGAGCCTATCGATATTTTTTGTTTTCTTTTCTTCTGATTAATTTGGAGAACTCTATAGTCAAAAGAATTAAGCAGTCGCTGAGCTTGTATTGTATTGTATGGTATTGTATTGTATTTATATTCCATGGTATTTATACACTGCTTCATAGCAAGAATATCCAACTTGTCAAACGAAAAAAAAAAAAAAAAGATCTTAATAGTAAGTTACTGCAAAGTCTTAATTGTAGTCATAGTCTAGTTGAAATATATACAGAAGTGTTTTAAAATAGAGTCTACTAGTACAACACAAAGTTTTAGTATCAATACTTAAAACGACATAGAAATATTCATGAAGCGTTGTTGAATGTCATGAATTCACCTACAGAATAGAAGGCGTAAGGAATTAGGTAACTCCACAACTTGTAAATAAATAGCCTAACTATTCTCAACTTTAAATAAGAGTTTAATAAAAAATAGCTTAGCCTAGAATAAATAAATAAATAAAAAAGACAATCTCTTTCACATGAGAAAATTACAATAATTGAATTACAAAAACTCTTACATAATAGTGCATTTGGTTAGACAATGGCACAATATTTTTTCTACATACTTATAGATTTACAGTCCAGATATGAAGACTAAACATAATATAATACATGCTAAATGATTGAATAAAATAAAATAGCAATTCTGAATGAAGAAAAACAACTCATGCGAAGCAGGGAGGAATCAGTTGTTAGTGTAAACTGAGGCAGATCACACTCTGATGTGTCCTGCTTATCAGTGAGGAAAGGTAGAGCTGTGAGGTCTGCAGTGAAAGTAACAGACTGTGAGAAATGGAAACAGTAGCAAGAAGGAAAACTAGCTTACTCATGACTAGAGCTGCGATTTGCATGTACTAAAAGTTAACAATGACACCTAGTATAGCCGAATGTATAAGGAGAATGTTAAGCCTAGTTCACAAGACTGCGAAATGCAAAAATAGAGAACTGATATTTTGTAAACCGCGCACTGATTTGTAAGTGGAGTTTAGGAGGATTAAAGGTCATTAACAGTACCAAAGAGGAATACTGAATTACATCTGAAACTAATGAGGAGCATGGTTTCTATGTCTGTAACTATACTGACAAGGTGAGTAAAATTATTAACTTTTAATATCTGCATATAGCCTAAGTAATACGGGAGAATGGAGAAAGTTACACACCGCAGAACTGCACGCATTGTATTCTTTACCTGACATAATTAGGAACATTAAATCCAGACGTTTGAGATGGGCAGGGCATGTAGCACGTATGGGCGAAACCAGAAATGCATGTAGAGTGTTAGTTGGGAGGCCGGAGGGAAAAAGACCTTTAGGGAGGCCGAGACGTAGATGGGAAAATAATATTGAAATGGATTTGAGGGAGGTGAGATATGATGATAGAGAATGGATTAATCTTGCTCAGGATAGTGACCAATGGCGGGCTTATGTGAGGGCGGTAATGAACCTCCGGGTTCCTTAAAGGCCAGTAAGTAAGTAAGTAAGTAAGTAAGTAAGTAAGTAAGTAATATCTGCATATAAATCATAGCAATATGTATGGCTTGGAAAATGAGGAATCATGGATAGAGTAGGAGAGACACCCACAGAACTACAAAGGAAACATGACTATCACTTAGATTGATGGACAGTTCAACTGTAACACGAAGTGTGGATACAAATTATGCACTGCTTAAAGAAAAATATAAATGAAGTAATTTCAAATGTTACTTTTCTCACAATAAATATTATCAACTGCTTCTCAATATTTACATCTTACTAAGGTTATGTATGTCTGTATGTCTTCAGGATATGAATTATGTTGAAATGAATGTAATATCACATGAACTAATACGTGTGGTTCACCATAAAACAATATGAAACATCTCCAGTTCATCCTCAGCACTCAACTCAATTTCAAAACACACACCCTTTCCGACACAATCATGAACATCCCCACCATAACAGGAAAGCAGAAGATAGTGCTGGATCTTCACTAGGCTTTGGACAATGAAGGATAACACTTCGAAACTAGTCAGGCAGGTAATTGTCTAAAAAGTTAACACAGTAAAGAAGATGCAAGTTATTCAGTGATTATCTACATGTTAAAAGTGTGTATAGAACCAGAAAGAGAAAATGAAAATTGGTGGTTGCATAAAAATGCGGTCAATTAAAAGAGATAGTCATGTTACACAGGCTGTCAACCTTACATGTTTTACTGTATTAGAGTTCCTATAGTTATATTATTCATATTAGTAACACTGCGTAGTCGTAGAACCGGAATTGGTCAATAAGAATTGCAAATGAAAGGAGAAAACGAAGACGAAGACGAATAATAATAATAATAATAATAATAATAATAATAATAATAATAAGAAGAAGAAGAAGAAGAAGAAGAAGAAGAAGAAGAAAAAGAATAACGCCTATGATTGTTGTGACAACAGAAACAATATTTTATAAACCTGTCATAAAATGTTTCTACTGCACCTTCTTCTGTTAACTGCTTCTGTTAACAACCTCACCATTGCGTCATGTCGATGTTCAACTGCGATAGACATTGGGCTCTCTCCATCCTCATCACATACATTGACTGCAGCGCCATGCTTTACTAACAGCCTCACAACATCCACACGCATTCTTTCAGTCGCATTCAGAATTGCACATTCACCTTGCTTGCTACGTGCGTTAACATCAGCATTTTTTTCTATTAACATTCTCACAGTCTTCACGTCACAGTATTTGACTGCCACCATTATTGCAGTAATGCCGTTCTTATCACACACATTAACATCGGCACCATTCTCAGCCAACAGCCACATAATATGTTCATGATTGTGTAGAGCTGCTATCAATATTGGACTCTGACCATGCTTATTGCGTTTATTAATATTAGCACCCTTGTCTATTAATAAACTTACAACTTCCACCAGACCATTTTCGGCTGCAGCCATTATTGGAGTAATGCCCTCCTTATCACACACATTAACATCGGCACCATTCTCAGCCAACAGACAAATAATATTCTCCTTATTGTGTAGAGCTGCTATGAATATTGGACTCTGACCATGCCCATTGCGTTCATTAATATTAGCACCCTTGTCTATTAATAGACTTACTACTTTAGTCATATTACATACGGCTGCAGCCATTATTGGAGTAAAGCCGTCCTTATCACACAAATTTACATCGGCACCATTCTCAACCAACAGACACATAATATTCTCGTTATTGTATAGAGCTGCTATCAATATTGGACTCTGACCATGCTCATTGCGTTCATTAATATTAGCACCCTTGTCTATTAATAAACTTACAACATCCACCAGACCACTTTCGGCTGCAGCCATTATTGGATTAATGCCGTCCTTATCACGCAAATTAACATCGGCACCATTCTCAGCCAACAGCCACATAATATGTTTATGATTGTGTAGAGCTGCTATCAATATTGGACTCTGACCATACTCATTGCGTTCATTAATATTAGCACCCTTTTCTATTAATAAACTTACTACTTCCACCAGACCATTTTTGGCTGCAGCCATTATTGGATTAATGCCGTCCTTATCACACACATTAACATCGGCACCATTCTCAACCAGCAAGAATATAATATCCTTTTCACTTTCTTTAGCTGCTATCAATATTGCACTCTCACCATACGTATTGCGTTCATTAATATTAGCACCCTTGTCTATTAATAAACATACAACTTCCACCAGACCACATTCGGCTGCAGCCATTATTACACTAACACCATACTTGGTTCTTGCATTAACATCTGCTCCTTTCTGTATCAACAATTTGACAATGTCGACATGCCTATATCTGGTTGCAAGAACTAGTGGACTGTCATCATTCTTATTGCGTAAATTACAATCCGCTCCTCTATCTATTAACAGTGTCACAATTTGCACATGACCATGCTGGATTGCATATGACAAAGCTGTATTATCCATATCGTCCTGCATGTTAATATATTCATCCATGTGAGATAACATATTTACATTATATCTACGAGAATTGTCATCAGCCTTCTCCAAATATGTCATGTTAGAGTCTTTTAATTCTTTCTTTGCAGCATTTAGTAAAAATTCCACCATTTCTACCTTTCCCGCAACTGCAGCAACGTGTAACATTGTGCCAGTAACTGCTTCCCATCTCCAGTTATTACTTGTTACTCGCACTGGATGCTGAACACTTACACCAGAGTTGAAGAGGAACTTGGCAATATTAATGTACCCACCTTCTGCTACCATTGTCAAGTTTCTCTCTAGGAGCTCCTTACTCTTAATATGCTCCAAGCTGAAGCTAATGTCACTGTTTTGTGCGTGTCTTTCCAGTAGCTTCTCTACAACTGACCATGCTCCAAATCTGTCGGCCAGTGTGAGGGGTTGACAGCACAAGACTTCGTCTTCAATGCTACAATCAGCACCGTGATCAAGTAGTATCTCCAGGACTTTATGTGTAGTTGTATTACGAATGGCTTCGTAGTTTCCATGATATTCATGGTGACATTCAATGTGATTCATCACAGCCAAGTGCAAAGGCGTCCTCCCACCTTCATCCTTCTCATTCACATCACACTGTTGGGAATCGAGCAATTTGAGGACACAAACTTTATCTTCATTTAGGGCAGCCACATGCAATTGAAACCCTTGGGTCAGAATGCGGTGAAAAAATGTCCTTATTACTTTGAACTTCTGATCAAACAATAGCTTTTCTAAATACTTCTTCTCTTTCTTGATATTTTTTGCAAACCACTTTGCAGCAAAATATTCTGAGAAGGTTCTATGAATAAACACTGATCTGAAATTAACAATTTCAACAATAATTCCGATTTTCTCAAGACCGTGGTAAAATCGGGTCTGAAAAGCTTCGACTTGGCTCATAATGTCATGGAAACAGCTGAGCTTCTTAAGGTCTTCACGTTCTAGCAGGGAATGCAAGGCACATGCCATGTGGTTCTCCTCAAGCACTTTCCTCTGCGACTGGTAAAGCTCTTGCAGAACTAGCTTTGTTGTGTTGCCGTCGCCCTTTTCATTGATATATATATCCCATTTCTTATCCACGAATCTGCAGTAGAGATCCAATAAATCCAGTTTGTCAGGAATTTCTATGTTCCCGGTTTGACAGTAGTCAGAGGCTTTGCTTTGAAACACTTCAGCCAACATAAGGATCTGTAGTGGAATTTCTGTGAATTGTCCAAGTTTGTCATTTAGTGACTTGCCTATTACTTCCAGCAGCTTGGTAATAAATATGTTGATGTCATAATTACCATCAGTTATATTTTTCCACAGTTTGGCGAGAAAATCGTGTTGATTTTCTTTTGTGAAAGGTTGAAGCTCGAATGCAAGACAGGAGAATTCCTTTTCCAGCATTTTCCTCATCACAGAACGAGAAGTGATCCATAATTGTTTGAATTTATATGAAGTAAGTTGTCTTAGTGTGTTTAATACCATGTCTGAATAATTAGGGCTAATTTCATCAAACCCATCTGTCAGAATTACAATATTGCCTCCATTGTTCAACTCAAATTCGAAAAGTGATATCTGGAAGGCACTGTCGAACTTTGCTGCCTTTATCAGGAGATCGATAGCAGACACCTGATGCCCACTCAGATAATCAGTATGGTCATTCAAAATTAATGTCACCACCCAACAGGCAGGATCATTTCGCTTGAATTCGTGAGCTAAATTAATAATTTCCGTGGATTTTCCCATTCCAGGATGAGCCACAAGCAACTTTACCTTATCGGACAGCAGCATGGCTTCCCTTAAGCTCCTGTTCGATGTTTGATCTGTTAAGTTCCGTGTGATATTGATTACGCCACCTTTTGATTGCCTCCAAACAAATCTATTGTCCTCCTTGTGAAGCCAGTGAACACATTCATATACTTTTGTGGCAGTTTCAAATTCCATTTTACTGCCAACAAAATGGCGACAATTGTTTGTTTGATTGTGTTTCGTTTCATCAAATATCTCTACAGATTTTTCTGGTGGAACTAATTGCTGCAGATATTCTTGTGTTACTCCACTCACAATCATACAGTCATTTTTAGCAAAAAATATTCCTCTATCCACATGTTCTCTACGCAAGAAAGTACGTGGGATGTAGTATTCGTATTGTTTAGAGAGTTCCTTTCCAATTCTTTTGACCTTTCCAAAAACTACTTGAATTACAATTTCAGCACTTACTGCTTCATCAAGTGCCCTGATGTCAACCAACGACTTTAGCTTGATGAACTCACCTTGGAAGTTCAGTTTGCATTCTAATACTTTTTCTTTTGTCTCCTTATCCAGTTGACCAAAACGGAATGCATCTGTATAACTTTTAATGTATCCTACCTTCTGTTCAATGTCATGAATTTCAGTATCTAATTTTCTTTCTTTCAACTTTTCGCCGTCATGAATATCACTAAGTTTGTATCTTTCTATCAACTTTTCACTGCCAGTTTGCGTCTTTCTTTCTGTCGTTTCACCGTCATGAATTTCAATAAGCGTCTTTCTTGAACCTAAATGTTTACGTAACTCTGATATTTCCTCGGCCCAGCCATTCACTACAAGTGTATCCCAACCTGAACGTCGACCCCACAGAGCTAACACTTCACTCATTCGATCTTGCAATAGACTGCCATCTATCATAATCTTCTTTTCAACACTTTGGTGGATTTTCATAGAAGTGAGAGCGTTGACGTTCTTGACAATCAGAAGACCACCTTCAGCTGGCAGCTGCTCTCTAAATGATTTCAAATACCTTTCATCAAATCGTACATTAAGTAATGAGAGCTGATCTGCTTTTGCTTTGCAGATGTCAGCAATACTGCATTCCACCATCTGCTCCCAAAACTCGACATCTTTTGTGAGGAACGAACCAGGGCCTTCCCACCAGTTCTTTACATGGGACAGAAACTTTTCGAAATGAGAATCTGTTCCCAATGCAGTCTGAAGTTCTGCCTTAATGAATTGATCAAGTTGTTTCTCAGTGGCTTGCTCGGTGTAATATCTGAACTGATGGAGGAACTGGTTCGCTTCAGGTTTGTCCTTCAACAAGTCGTAGACAGAGAAATGTATGCATTCCTCTCCTGTCATGAGCACATCATGGAGTGCAGTGTCATCAACATTTTCACCCAGAGTTCTAGTCATTGCAGCATTTGTGTAAACAACGAACCGCACATCACGGAATGGACCCCAGTGCTGCAGATCTGGATGCTGTCCCCACTTGTTCTTGAGCTCACAGTAGGACTTGTAGTACATCGGAATGCTGAAGTCGCCCACTTCTTCCTTCAGTTTCCTCTCCGTTACTGTCTGACGTTTTCCTGTTTTGTGTTTCAACTGTACGAACGTTGTGTTACCTCCAAAGCTAAATACAATATCGTCAAACTTCCCACCTGCTTCCATGTTGGAGGCAATACGGAAGTCCTGTCCCTCATTGACTGCTCTAAGAAAAAGAAGACCAGACAGCTTCACTTCGTACATTGCCCCCGACATACCGCAGGCGCCCCCTGTCTTCTTGTAATCCTGTAATGGATCAGAAAAATATTATTTCCTGAAAATTATTTGTAGTGATTTTATTTTGGAATGACTGGCTACTAGTCTAAAGTTGCCAAGTTTCTAGAATGTAAATAAGGGGCACTTGGCAGCATTTAACTGGAAGAAAATACGAGGAACTTGCAAGATAGAAAGAAATCTGTGATCACCATCTCATAGCATATACTTTAATTACTATGGTACAGGCAGAATCAATAGGCGGGTTTTTGCTTTGGTACGGAAACAACTCACTCCATAGTTTCTCTAGCGGTTTATGACCTGAACAAAGAAATCTTTCTGTCGCTCCGTTCGAATGTAAGTTATTGACAAGTGCTACAGTTTGTTCGTAAATACAATATATCTCATAATAAACAGTATTTCAAACAGCTACTAATCATTCGAGTACTGTGATCGCTATCATGTCTCAGTCGGGCGCTGATATCAGAAGCCTTACTAAAGGTGTTGTTTATCAACTTCACCGTTTCTTGACAGAGCTGTGAGGACATTAAAAATGTCCTATCATCAACGCAGACAGTCACTGTCAAAGCCAGTGGCGCTTCTTTACGATCGGTCCAGAGAATTTATGCAAAATAGAGAAGAATAGCAGTAAAAATGGAGCCTAATTTTACATATATTTATTTAAAGAAACTCGGACAGATGTAGATAATATGGAATTTTACATTTAAATTAATAATAATATTTTTTTAGATATTGTAACTTTTTATTTTATTCTATATTAAGTTGTTTATTTAAGACATTAACAATGGAAAATTGTTTCATTATTTAGATTGTTGAAGACCATTATTAAGTTAATTTATTTTTTTAGAAATTTTTCACGGAAAAGGTAAATTCCTTAATTGGTATGCTAATTATATCTCTGTCAATTGAGTATTATACTTATTGTAGTCTACTACATGTTCTCGACTGCTAAATTTTTAGGAGCTTCAATGTTAGTTATAATTAGGTAAAGTATATTACGTTTGGGAAAAAATATTATTAGGATCATAAAATGAAATATTATTTAATAACTTTTCAATAATACATTAACTTGAGTAGATATAGGCCTAACTGTGACTGGTGACTATTTTATCGACTTTTCTCATTGAATATATGCTATTTCAACGCTTCTTGTGTTGAATTGTTCATGGACTTCAATAATACAGACACATAAACAAGACTGAATGGAACTCACCGCAATTTATAAAACGATTTTTTGTGTCATACTTATTATGTTATTTATTTTATTAAGCTAAGCCGTTCGTAAGTGTGCTTTCATTACGAAACTCGTTCATGTCATAATAATATACATATTCCACAATCAGTAAACATAATTAATATTTTGTACTTCAGTGTTTAATTTTATCGTGATTTATAAAGTTGGCAAGTAAACTGCATATTTAGTATTTACTATTTCAACACAACAATACAAAGTATTTGTGTAATGCTAAATATTTGATTTATATTAGGTTTACATTACACTTTATTACATTAGTGAAATGACTTAACTTGCAAAATATTATAATGATAATACTGAGTAAAGAACGTAGGCCCTATTTGTAATTACTACCAATCACGTTATTATTTTATTTATTTTCTAAGTTTTCCTGCAGTGAAAAAGTATGAATGGAGTTATTTGGGACAGGACCATACACCAAGCAGGTTCTGAGGGGTGTAGGAGTGGGAGTAGAGAAGTAAGGGGTTCGCCAGACCCGCCTGTTTCTTCTGCCCCTAGTATAGCACATTAGAACACAGTCTAAGGAAAAGAATACCTTTGTCTTACACCATTGAAACTGATGTAAAGGACCTCCAATAAGAGTGTCATACTTTCAAAATGAAACAAATGTTATTGTATTAACGAAGGAAGTTTATTTGTTTAATTACTATTATTTTGAAGCTCACTTAAGGCTACTAGGACGTGAAAATCGGCCAAAAATTTCATTTTTTGTTTTCATTGTTTTCGAATTCTTGAATAAATTCTCTATCCAAAAATATATATATTGTAGGGGTTTCTGGGTTTAAATGCCCTAAAATAGGGAATTTAAAAATGGCGTCGTACTTGCACGCCCCTTTTTTAAATGCCCAATTCAACTTATTATATATGTTATAATTTCTGGGCTATTTATTGGAATATTTTGACCGGGTAAATTTCTTTGCTGTTGTTGGTGCTTCTGGATACTCTGAAACTGCAAAGAACATAACACAGCCCAGTGGAAAGCACTCCTGTTTTGTTTTGAATAACCTCGTGTAAATTTTGTTGCAAAAAGAATCTTTGTGGTGTTATTTGCATCAGTTTTATTCAGCATTATTAGTGTGTGTGTGTAGTAAAAATGGGCAGATTAAAGAAGTTTGGCAAAAGAAAACCAGTGTTTAATGGTAATGTAAGTAAAAGCAAACATAATATAAGTGAACATAACCTGTCAGAGCCTAGCTGCAGTAGAGAAGTGCATTTAGCTTCTGCAAGAAAATTGTCTCACATAAAACCAGAGTGTGATGACTTTTATTTTAGTGATGAGGGATATTCAAAGGGTTTTATCATTGTGGACATTCAATTATTATCTAATTTGGTGAAGAAAACTGTACAGTGTAAGTATTGTAGTGGCGTCGACTATGTTGAACTTACAGAAAATAAAAATAGTAGGCGAGGGCTTGCAACTAAACTGTCTGTTGTTTGTAATAAGTGTAAAGAGTCTGCTTCAAGTATGACATCCAATAAGGTAGGGAAAACAAAATGGTATGAAGTAAATTTAAGATTTGTATATGGAATGAGAAGTATTGGCAGAGGCAGGAAGCCAGCACAAACTCTGTGTGGTATAATGGATCTCCCACCACCAACTGCCAAATTTAATTTCTGCACTTCCCAACTGTTGAAATGTCTGGAAGAAGTAGCAAAACAATCTATGACAAATGCTATAGAAGAAGCAGTGGCTCTAAATGAAAACAGTAGGGACATAACTGCTGCTTTCGATGGGTCCTGGCAGAAGCGAGGCCACACTTCCCTCAATGGTGTCATCACTGCAACTTCACTAGACAATGGGAAAGTAATTGATGTCGAATGTTTGACAAAATTCTGCCATAATTGTAAATCAGACCAGCCTGGACATGTTTGCATGAAAAATTATGATGGCTTCAGTGGTGGGATGGAGAGCGATGGAGTAGTAAAAATTTTTCAGAGGTCTGAGAATTTATATCAGGTCACGTATGTGAATTACTTAGGAGATGGGGACTCAAAGGGATATAAGAAAGTTGAAGAATTAAATGTTTATGGGAATGTGGAAGTAAGTAAGCTGGAGTGCTGTGGACATGTGCAAAAGAGAATGGGAACAAGACTAAGAAAATTATGTAAAGACATGAAAGGTAAAAAATGTTCTGATGGTAAACCGCTAACAGGGAGAGGACAGATAACAGATAGTGCAATAGATCAGTTGCAAACCTATTATGGACTGGCCATAAGGAGGAATGCTGGAAAAGATGTAGAAAAAATGAGAAGAGCAGTATGGGCAATATATTTCCACAAGTATAGTACAGATGAGGAGCCATATCACACGTTATGTCCTCCAGGTACAGATGAAGACTGCTGGTGTGGGTACAATAAAGCTTCAGTCCCTGGAAATAAGTATTCCCATCAGCATTCACTGCCTCCAGCTGTGATGGATGAAATAAAACCCATCTTTAGGGACCTCAGCAACCAGGAGCTATTGAAAAAATGCTTACATGGGAATACACAAAACCCTAATGAAAGCTTTAATCATTGTATATGGGAGCGCATCCCAAAAACAGTTTTTGTGGGTTTAAAAACCTTAAAACTGGGTGTATTAGATGCAGTCATCTGTTTTAATGATGGTTGTGTAAGTAGACTAAATGTGTTGGAGAGTTTGGGCATTGAAGTGGGCTCAAATACAAAACCTGCACTTTACACCATTGACAAGAAGCGCTTCGAAGACGGTGAAAAGTTTGCTTTGCAAATGACTAAAGAGGCCAGAACAAGAAAGAGGAATGCCAAAAGGAGGAGAGAGGACCAAGAAACACAGGAGCAGGATGAGTATGGGGCTGGAATGTTCTAGATTGGTGAGTGAAGTACAAAATACACGTTTTCAGTTTTTTGCATTTTCCCGTAACCTTGATTTTTCAAAACTTAGGTACACTTATCTCATAAACTAATGAAGATAGAGTCATGACATTTTTGTGGCAGGTGCATATTAATTAACTCTTTAAAATGAATGGAGTGGTTTTCTTTTAAACTTCATCATTGAATTTTTAAAAATTCAAATAGAAGGAAAATTTTGGAAAAAAATTATGTTAATAATTTTTTTTAAATTTTTTACACATGTGATGTTTAGTCAAGAAAGTAGTCTATTCATTTTGTCATTTGACATTTTCTTATTGTACCACAAAAAAATAGAGAGGTCTGACTAAAATTCTATGAGATATGTGTACCTAACTGATGAACCATGCATAAGAATATATTTTCTAATTACCTTATTTGGGGACATCCTATAAATATTCTATTGGAGATAAGTGATTTAATTTTTCATGAAAAGATAATATAAACATTGTTTAATGCATGGTATAAATTTCATAAACCTGTGACATAGGAATGCTTCAGTAGAGCCTATATGTTATTTGCTAGTTCAAGAGCTAAAATAGGCACTCGTCACGTCCCAGTACCCTTAATGTCATTACGTATGGAAGAGAACGTCAGTTAAACGGCTGCCGTGTCTTCGTTGGTTTGGGTGTATAGGCCCTACGTGTCTTCCAATTTTCAAAGTCAGACAAACATAAACCAGGCTCAATTTCACTTATAACGACCGAGATATTGTTCCTTAGGTCATTAACTGTTTCTGGCTTGTTGGCATAAAAACGTTTTTTGACATAACCCCAAAAGAAGTAATTCAGCGGCGTTAAATTAGACGATCTCAGGTGCCAGTTGACATCACCACCACGCGAGACGATGGAGCTTGTGAACTTCTCCCTCGAAAGGTCGACTAATTCGTGAGCAGTATGGCACATGGCGCCATCGTTCTTATACCAGAACTTTCTGAGATCCATGCCTTACTATTGAGTCCAAAAATAATCCCTTATCACAGCCGGTATCTTACAGACACTGTAGACTTCAGGTAATGTACGGAATGCTTGGCTAACAGATGACCCAATTTGTAGTAAATTTTAACGATTTCTAAGCGTTGTGGAATGGTGTTAATGTTCCATGATTATTTTGTAACAACTGTAACCATGGGAAAAATATGATTGCTATAGCTTCAAAAACACTGCAACAGTTGTTATAATGTTAAAATTAGGACACTCTTATTGGAAGACACTTTATTACTAAGCATTAGTTTATGTTATGCATGAATAAATTTTAGAAGGTACATTAATGGTAGGCCTATAGTTTGAGAAGAGGTGCCATATTTACTGACATACAAGGCACATCTTTTTCTTTGAAATAGATCTGATACAGAGTTTGTGATTAGTCATAACTTCATGGGATGCCGTGAAAACTGAAACAGTGGTTAAATCATTTTTAGAAGTGTGCCATTGGTAATACACTGGATGGTACAGAGGACAGTTCGTTGCATGAGGAGACATTATAGGCTATCTAGAAGTAGTTCCAAGTGACTCTTCATAGGAAGTTAGGTCTGGGGATTTATTTCTGTGTTTGACGAAGAGAATTAAAAGGTACGAAGCTTCAGGGTAGGCAGGATAAACTGAGCTTTCCCAAACATTTTCGAAGAAAGTACAAGATCAATTTAGAATTTAGTTAATTAAAAACAGGAGCGTTTTCGCGTTTCCTTTACCTTTTAGCGACGTAAAGAACGGCCTAGGTCACTATGCCTTCAGCCCATCTTACCCAAAAGATTTGTTACATTATCTATTTGATAAATATAGACCTACATACTATTTTATACTTGAAATACCGTAAATGCATTATAACATTTAGTGATAAAGTTGTTTCCCCATGAAAAATACAGTACACCTCGTTTAACATGTTTGTAAATTAGTCTTGAATACGTTGCGCTGCTGGAAAAGTTTTTCTTCCTGAGATTCAAGAGCCTCCACAACCAATTAAAAACTTAAGTAGGCACTTATAGCAGTACATCCGTTATCAACACACGTTTTAAATAGTATAGGGCAGTGCAACACCTTATTTCAAATGGTATCGTTTGGTGACAAAGCCTTCTTCCAGCTCAGAGTAACAACCTTCAGTTCTTACAAATATAATCTATTTCAGACGCTGTTAGGTCTAACATAATACCAAGCTTAAAAGTAGAATTAATCGAACAACTCCATAACCTATTGCATGATAATAACAGTTACATGTAGTTCTAAATACAACTTTGAAAGTAATTCAGGAGAAAACGATTTATAACTGATAATAAATTAATTATTGACTAACCATAACAAAGCTGTATTTGGACTTATAACAGATTTAAGTCAATGTTATTTATTTATAACACGTGCAGCGGAGCGTGCGGGTACTGCTAGTACATACATAAATTTACGCCTCTCATTAGCCGGATCTCGTGATTAGCGGGAGGGTAAAACAATAATACAAACCGATCATACAACAATACGCAAACAAATTGAAGAGGCTCTGAACTTCTTCGTAGTTCACGAGCTGAGTGTGTTAACACACATGAACAGTGTTGCCAACAGTTGTTCATATAATCCCGCTAGAAGGCTTTAGAGAACCCGCGATTTTCTAACAAAAATCTGTAGATTTTAATGCGTATTCATTATTATTCAATTTAATAATAATAATAATAATAATAATAATAATAATAATAATAATAATAATAATAATAGTAATAATGTAGTATAGCGCACAAGTTTAACTTTAGCAGAAGTTGGTCAATGAAGTTTTCGTCAATGAATGTAAGACATTCAATTTTATACTCATGCAATTAGTATTGATAAGAAGCATATTATAATTTAACAATCACTCACTCAAATTAGCAGCCCATCTGAATCTTCTAACGCGGGGATATAACATAATTCTGTGACTGTGAGGTAGTAAGTTATTCCTAGCCTGTCCACATTCATTTCTGTACGTAGCCAAGGTACACATTTTCTCCAAATCCTCAGGTCCAGTTTTATTTATTTTAAAGTAATAAATACTACACTGTTTGCAATAACTATGCTATACACGGCCTAATAAATAATTATACATAATAGAGTAGGAGGACTACTTTGCTAAAGTCATTGTTAACCATTTTTATATTGCAACTAGTCTGGATTAATTAGATTAACTTATATGTTTAAAAATACTTCATGTTAATTGAATCTTACATTATACCCATGTCACTGTATTCTGAACTTGTTTCATAACAAATTTTTTTGCCTCATATTACCTTTTGAACTATTTTAAGATTCCCCATAAAGATGAACTGTACATAAATCTGCATCATATTTCTCTGATGAGTGAATTTGCTCTAGAAGTGTTGGCCTTTCTTTCAGGAAACTATAGAAGTTCATGCAAGACACATTTTTGAAATGACATTTTGTGATTAACATCATTTATTGAATTCATTACGGTGACATCTGTTGGAAACAATGTAAAATTAATCAATATTTTACGTGATTATTAAATAAAATAAAATAAAAATAAATATTTCAACAATAATTTAAGGAAACGGGACGCCATTAAAAAAAAACGGGACATTTGGCGTCCCGAGCCTACTTTTCTCGGAACAGGGAACAAGAGGCTGAAAAAAGGGACTATCCCGTTAAAAACAGGACGTCCGGTCACCCTGCTATAAGATTAACCAACCCTTGAAAAGGATTTATATCTAATGCGTACCTACAACTGGCTGCTTCACTCCAGAATTCAATTATGTTTGTCATTAAGTTACACTTCACGTCCACTCTTTACGAAATCGTTGCTGATATGGAGGCCCCACATCTCAATTATTTACGGATACTTAAATAGCACAGAGAAAGGTTTAACGATATTGTACCGGTATATTTATAAAACGAGTAAAAGTTAACACTCACGGTACACGTCTTACACAAATAATATTCTTTAAGCAATTGGATTTAATCTGTCTGTAATCTCTACATAATATTACAGTCATTGTTGTCACATCACGGCGCAGCAGATGTTCGATTTTTAACGTCTGATTAGAATGCAGCCGGACTTAAATTTTATTACTGTCCGATTGTTAGAATCGACCGGTATTAAACGCTAATATGAATTTCATTTCAGAAACTTTAAAGATTAAAAACCGCTAGTATTCCCGCTAAGCGGGATAAAATAATTTTACCCGCGAGACGGTTATCCAAAACAGCTAGCTTTAGAGGGAAAACCGCTGAATTGGCAACACTGCACATGAATCGTAAATGAAGACAAGCTGTGCTGTTGTAAACTCACAGGCATAACACACTTTATGTATACTGTTGAATTATTAAATTGTGAAAAGGAGCAGATAAAATAAGGTTTAATGTCTTAATGGTTATCACGATTGGTTTAAACATGCACTAAAACCAGACGTAAGTGCAAGTTTGAACCAATAAATTATTGAGATTTGCGATAAAATAATGAGTCTAGGAAATTGTATATTTAGTATGTAGAACTACATTTGTTTATAGATCTTTTGTTATATTATTAAGTTTTGTACCTGTGAACTATATCAATAAATCAATATGTAATATGTATACTGTTGAATTAAGTAACGAACACCCGGGAACAGCTGCGCTACGACAGTCAGTAGAGATGGCCGATATTTCACAAACCGATATTTTGTCACAGATAAACCTGTGACTGATGACGCGAAATATCTGACATAACATCGCTATCGAAATCTGCTCCGTATTCAGTACTCTGTGACTGATATTTTCTCCTCTACGTCGTAGGTTTGCGCGTGCGCATAATACAATAACAGCAATTGGGCGCTAGTTTCTCAATCTTATTATAAATGATGTAGTTATCACACGATTTAAATAATAACACCATTGGTTACCAGTACTTAATCTTGTGTAAAATCCTGTCTGAACAAATGTTTTGTTTTGTAATTATTTTCCAATGTTTTTCCGAATACTTATGTTTCATTCATTTTTATTCTATGACTCTATAATGTTAATGCACGATTTGGTGAAACGAGCGTAGAGGGACTTCCGCCGATTTTGGAATAGACACCGACCCACTTAGGTTAATTTCAATTAAGAAACACGCCAAACGAATTATCTTTGCACCAAAAACGGATGCTCCCTGGACCAAATTATCGCATTTTATAATTACTTGAATGCAACAGAAGTCAGAAGTCTGCGGAAGTCCCTCAATGCTCGTTTCACCCACGACTTAAAATAATTTATCCATTATATTATATACAATAAAAAGGATCAATTTTTAAAACGATTAGGATAATCATATAACCTCAGTTTCTCCATACCCAACTACATTTAAAAATGATCAACTGGTTCAATATCTATAATATAACCTCTTGGTACATGAGGTTAACTTTTGACATGTTACTGTTCAGTTAGGTAAGTATTTATTTGTTAATGGTAGGCTACATGTACATAATTCCTTTGTTGGATTTTCCCGTGATGAGTGGCGTGTATAGAGAAATCGTATTCATATTTCACTGCTCTTCAATAGCCCTATTTCCTGCTAATTGTTTCGGTGTGACAAAATATCGGCGTAATTCATGCATATTGTGCTTACGTATCGATATAAAATATCGGTATGATAAAATCGCCGATAAAAGTCACAGATATTTAATTGTCACAGTCACAGTTGTCGCAGATACTTCAAAATATCGTTTAAGGTCATCTCTAACTGTCACCAAGATCAACAAGAAGCAAGCTGGTTTGCTACTCCCTCCAGTGCGCGAGAAACGAGTCGGGGTTCGCTCATAGGAAAAACCCCTCGCCGCACAGTGGGGTCTTTGGCCGATTTTCTAAAACCCACTCTAGGTGGGAGAAAAATGCCACATGGCAAAGCTGAATAGTCAGGGAACAATACAGTAAACTACCCAATTACCACCGCTTTGCGCAAACCTTGAAAATATTAATAATAAACTCGTTATGTTTCATTTATATTTACAATTTCAGTAAATACATTTCCATTTAAAGCCCAGTAAGTATCAACTCCGTCCCTGCTAATCTGTTGAACACGTATAAGACATTTCTCCTTAAGAGTTATAAAAAAACGAGCCCTTTCCATTCCCTATCCAACCCGAAATACTATTGACTATTGTTATTGGCAGGTGGGCTGGAAAAAGGAGGATAAAATTGTAATCGAAATGGAATGTAAATTATGTACATTGCAGTATTGAATAAACTGCTCTGATATAGCAGTGAATATTGTTACCGACTCAGAAAGAGAGGTGGGTGGTAAGATAGTAAATGCTGTTATCGACTTCAGATTTACAATCGCCCGCAGATGGCTCTACGGTCGTCCTGGCATCCTACGTTGGCATCGTTTAAGCATTGAGCTGCACATCTTCCTGTTTGTGATCTGTGGCAAGGGCTGTCCCACCCCTGGTTACTCATATTATAGTTACGTACCTATTACTCCAGTCCTGGACGTTTTAAATTCTATTTCTGTCATTGTTAGAGATAACACTTCAATAACCTACGTGACAACGAATCCGAAATAACTTAAGATCAGTCCTTCAGACTGTAGCCTATGTGAACTGGAGAAAAATGAAATTCCGCTGTTTTCTTTTTTAAGTTTAATCTTAAGAAGTAAACAGAATATTATGAAACACAGTGTCTGCTGATATCAGATACTTACACACTTCCTGCTGGCAGCCATCCCTGCTACTGATGTTGTGATCAAACGTCGTTAAACAAACCTGGAAACAATTATTTGATATTAACAGTTTAGCCTAAATATAACAAAGTTACAGGTAATATTGGGGTATAGGGCATTTCATAACCGGAAATTTCGTCACCGTTATAGTTTGTCACCTATTTTTCGTCATTAGTTTTTTAGTCGTCAAATAAATTTTGTCATCATGTTTAATGTTACTGAGGGGATTTTGTCATCGAAGATTTTTCATCTTCATACACATTTTGTGATCATTTTTTTTAATACTGAGGGAATTTCGTCACCAAACTAGTAAGTACAGAAAATTACATTTAGGTTGTTTTTATTATGAGTCCATAACCATCGCTGTATAATTATTTTAATGCTGTGTATTAACTTGGATTTTGAAGTTGCATACATTCATCCCGTATGGGCGAATCCAGAAATGCATATAGAGTGTTAGTTGGGAGGCCGGAGGGAAAAAGACCTTTGGGAAGGCCGAGAGGTAGATGGGAGGATAATATTAAAATGGATTTGAGGGAGGTGGGATATGATGATAGAGACTGGATTAATCTCGCTCAGGATAGGGACCAATGGCGGGCTTATGTGAGGGCGGCAATGAACCTCCGGGTTCCTTAAAAGCCAGTAAGTAAGTAAGTAAGTATACATTCATCCTGTTTTTATGGAGATTCAACCAACATTTCCTCTGAGCTTTTGACCTGTGGCACGTAGGTAACCAAGGATGTTATCTTCTGTTCTATACGCCTCATACCTGTCGACAATTCGCGCAATTGTGTTATCTAAGGACGAGTATTTCTTCTTTTTTCTGCTTCTAATTTCTCAGTGTCCTGATGTATCCTTGCAGTCTCCTCCTGTAGAAACTGAAGGACATGCCCATTAAAGTATTGAGACGTCTATGCCACGCTTCCAAGTATGTCTTGTTCTGGGCAGGTGCGGATGTAACAATTCCATGTAGTTGGAGGGAACATGGGCTGCTGCCCACCTCTGCCACGTCTACGACACATGACATAATTATCCTCACAGTAATCGATTGGGCTTAGCTTATCCATAACATGTTCTTGGAGAATATCGAAGACATGAACCACATTATTCTCCGGTACAAAGGCCAATGCAACCAGGAATGAAACTGGCTTCTTAGTTCTGTGTTTTCTTCTTCAAGATATTCTCCTGATAGTCTCTCTGTTTGAATCCGTGTCCATAATGTTTGGCTTAAATGGAAGAGACAGCTAGCCACTGTGACACCAGGAAATATATTCGTCACGACGCCCATTACTAATGCCTAATAGTCGGTAGAAATATACAGGGTGTTAAAAAAGTATCCAATGTTTTAAGAGGTGATAGTATGCATCAAAACAAGAAGATGTCTAATAAACATGGGTCCTACATCACATACTTTCTGAGACCTGAACACTTGTTCATAGGAGGTGCTCAATATGGTGGGGAATAGTGAGGAGAAAATTAAATTGGCGACAAATACAACATTCCTTGAACAGCATTCAAAAATTTCTCCCGCTATCACTCAAGAAAATAATAATGGAAACACTAGTAATGCCCTACTTTGATTATTGTGATTTTCTACTGACTGACCTCAATGCCAACCAGTCGCAAAAATTACAACGTGTTCATAATTCTTGTGTTCGCTTCGTCTGCGATGTCCGTCGCGCTGACCACATTACCCCATCGTTCCAAACTCTAAACTGGCTACGGCTTAACGAACGTATAAATTTTCATTCTCTTGTTCTCCTTTTCCAAGTCCTTCACACCTCTACACCTAACTACCTTGCCTCCCGTTTCAGTTACCTGTCACCATATCATAATCTCTTCACACGCACGCAAAATAGCCGCATACTAGCCATACCAACACATAAGACATCATCGTATTCATCATCATACACAATCTCGCTCTCGCGCATGTGGAATACCCTACCCAGTGACATCAGAGACTGTCGGAATTTAGTAGCGTTCAAAAGCAAGCTTATTAAGTATTTCCTTCCTGCGTAGAGTAGGTTTAATTTTTACTTAATTAATAAAAAAATGTTTCTCTCTTCTTAACTTTTACAATAAACTGTCTAGCTTTTATTAATCAGTTAATCTTTTAGTACTTTGATTTTTATTGTATTTGTAAATTTAATATTAATTGTAATTATAATTGTAATTGTATTCTTAATATTGTAGTTGTCATACCCTGGTAGAGGGGAAGAGAAGGTCTGATGGCCTTATCTCTACCAAGTTAAATAAATAAATACATAACTAAATAAAATTAAATAAAAACATGGTGGTGACAAAATGTTGCAGTGGCAAAAAGTAATATGTGACGAAATCACCCAGTGACGAAAAATCGGTGACGAAAATTCCGGATCCCGTAATATTGGAGCAGTTCAAATTGGCATGCTGAGACCAGATTAATCTTCCTCTATGTTAGACCCCCCCCCCAAAAAAACCAACATGACTGAGCACAGAGGCAGCTTATCACGTGTACAAGTTATCAAATTTCATTTACTGTCTGTGAGCACCAGTATGTGCAACCGACAAAGTCAATCGTAAGCCACATCTTGCTAGCTGCAGGTGCGTCGTCTAGCCTACTTAAAAACTCCAGTAGGCTAATTTAATCTTGTAGCCTCCTACACAAAGTGCCGTGCCTAATTATTAGCATTAGGAATATTATTATTGTTATAGTCTTGGTTCCAATGTATTCGAGCAGAAATTAAAATCATATCATCTCTTTAAAGTTCTATAGATCCGTTATATCTTTGAAGACTGTTAATAACAAATAATTAATAAATATTAAAATAATGCAATTTCTAATAGGTCTACATAGGCCTATACCTGAGCCAGACCTGTTAAGTTATAATTAAATGTGCACTGAATTTATTGTTGTCAAATGTAATTATTTGTGTTCTGTCATTTAAGTATGATCGAAATAAATTTAATGTAGGGTAAGGTTGCCTATATCGCACCACTTTAGCATTTATAATTTTTATTGAACAGTACATTTTTTATTTTCTGCATTCCTTTACAGAGATGCATTCCCAGAACATTTACCTTTCATGTAAAAAAGAATCCTTGAATTTTATTTAATATTTTTCAATTAGAATGACATTTTCGAAACACTTGTCAGTGGTGCCATTTAGGCAACTAGTTTCCTAAATAGCACTTGCGATTTCTTAAATCGCACCTCTTTATCTGTAGGGAACAGGATGAAGGAAAGCTTTTAATATTGGACATATTGAAGAGTATTTAATATGAATACTTACTTACTTACTTACTGGCTTTTAAGGAACCCGGAGGCTCATTGCCGTCCTCACATAAGCCCGCCATTGGTCCCTATCCTGAGCAAGATTAATCCAGTCTCTACCATCATATCCTACCTCCCTCAAATCCATTTTAATATTATCCTCCCATCTACGTCTCGGCCTCCCCAAAGGTCTTCTTCCCTCCGGCCTCCCAACTAACACTCTATATGCATTTCTGGATTCGCCAATACGTGCTACATTTCCTGCCCATCTCAAACGTCTGGATTTTATGGTCCTAATTATGTCAGGTGAAGTATACAATGCGTGCAGTTCTGCGTTGTGTAACTTTCTCCATTCTCCTGTAACTTCATCCCTCTTAGCCCCAAATATTTTCCTAAGCACCTTATTCTCAAACACCCTTAATCTCTGTTCCTCTCTCAAAGTGAAAGTCCAAGTTTCACAACCATACAGAACAACCGGTAATATAACTGTTTTATAAATTCTAACTTTCAGAATTTTTGAAGAAGGCTAGATGACAAAAGCTTCTCAACCGAATAATAACACGCATTTCCCATAGGCTATTTATTCTGCGTTTAATTTCCTCCCGAGTGTCATTTATGTTTGTTACTGTTGCTCCAAGATATTTGAATTTTTCCACCTCTTCGAAGGATAAATCTCCAATTTTTATAGTTCCATTTCGTACTATATTCTGGTCACGAGACATAATCATATACTTAATCTTTTCGGGATTTACTTCCAACCCAATCTCTTTACTTGATTCAACTAGAATTTCAGCGTTTCCCCTAATCGTTTGTGGATTTTCTCCTAACATATTGACGTCAACCGCATAGACAAGAAGCTGATGTAACCCGTTCAATTCCAAACCCTCTGTGTTATCCTGAACTTTCCTAATGGCATATTCTAGAGCGAAGTTAAAAAGTGAAGGTGATAGTGCATCTCCTTGCTTTAGCCCGCAGTGAATTGGAAAAGCATCAGATAGAAACTGGCCTATACGGACTCTGCTGTAAGTTTCACTAAGACACATTTTAATTAATCGAACTAGTTTCTTGGGAATACCAAATTCAATAAGAATATCATATAAAACTTCTCTCTTATACGCCTTTAATATGAATAATGTAATAAATGCAAATTACAAGTTTATTGAAATCAGTGAAAGAGATAACGCATCTTCAAATGAAATTGAAAAAATAGAGCATAAATTACCTAACATTTAAAATTTCTGAATGCGTTTTTTTATTATTACACATTTGCCACGTGCTTCACCACTCAGTTCAGACTGTAAACTGCGTCACCTTCTCTCCGCGATTATCTCGAAGCCACACAAGAACTGCTTCATGATATACTTTTCTGAAACGGTTTGAAGACAGAAATATCTAAAGGCTGGGCCTATGAGTATTATGATGAGGAAGCTGAAACAGGAGCACACCATTTTCCCGAGATAATCTAGTCTCTAAATTTTGGAATGGGTCGTATAGATGGACATACAGAAGCAGCACTTTTTTCTATGGCAAGTTTGAGTGGCAAATAAAATGTTTGACTATTCGACAAATAGTTCACTGTTGATGTAACCTGACTCAGAGCAAACAAATAACGATCCTGGAGGAGCACCAGCTGATAATGTAGGATGCACTGTTTGACGTTTAAAAGTTATCGTACGTGGCACAAAATACCTGGTGCGCTTGTACAACACACACTTGTTGTACTAACGCCCTTTTTACCACTTGATATTGCACCCACGTGATGCATTCCTCGTTCAGCTAACATTTTTGGGGGCTTGTTTTGTACGGCTAGAATTGCTACAGTTGCTCATATCGACCGGTGCGAATTAGGCACCTACAAAGTAGTGCGAATTGAGAAACTACGTCATAAGTTATTTTCTCCTTCATTCAAGCCTATAATCACCACATGTTCGAAAATCCTAGTAAGTTAAATGTTCTTTAATATTTCTTTAAACCAATAACATCTTAAGATTATGGATTCCTTTGCATACAAATCCGTTATTTAGTTACAAAATGTTATCTAAATATACATCCACCTGAGCGATTATATTAGATAGGCCTACACTATCGCCACGCTGCTGACACAAAGAAGTGGCAGAAATGAAGTGACATGGTGGAAGTTGATATGGTAGATTGTAACAATACCACTAGATGCTACACTACTACAGTAACTTGTTTTAAACTAGCAGTGGTGCCATTTAGGAAGCGGTGCGATTTATGCTACTCTACCCTAATCCTACTGATTCCTATATGTTGCAGCTTGCTAATAAGGATTGCATGATCAACAGTATCAAATGTACTGCGCATCAATTACAACTAAACACGTAGCTAACGCATTTCTCGTGCTGTGTTACGGTACACGGACTGGCTCCCCGCGTCAGTCTTACCGAGCTACCCCTCGCAAGAGGGGGCCCTAGCCCTTCAGGACAATCGGCTGTTAATTCATTCATTATGGTCAACGTGTGCTTACTTTTGTCTAATAGTGTACTTCTTACAATTTATAAACACACTAGTGGCTTGTGCAGCAAATGCTGCAAACTAAGTTCATTAGACGTTCAAATAAACATTTTTCAGATTTATTTTCAATCAAGAATACCAGACATTCTGAAAGTTATTTGCTTCCATAGTAATGAAACATAATCCCTCTGAATGGTTTTTTATGCCAAATACTTTTTCTTGAACATATACACCTTCAGTTTTTTAGTTTTAAAGCGAAAACGCAAGTAAAAATGTCAGGACGATCAGTCGGTTTTTATGTGGGAGTAAAGCAGTAGCTATTTCAGGTCATTGTGAATTGTGGGTGAAAGTTAAAAAATATATATATATATATATATATATATATATCACATTTGCTATGCTTTCGAACAATAGACATAGCATCTTGGTTTAGCTACTCCATGTTTCGTAAACTACCTTGAAATGTAGAGAGTAAAATCATTTTATCCTGCTAAGAGATCTTGCTGAAATGATCGGGAGACTAAAAAATCTTGTAGGCCTCTTATTTTATCAGTAAGTAATACCTTTTGGTCTTTCCTTAGGAACTCTAATTCTTCGCTCTCTCGAGCCAATACTGAAGAGAATCACGCATATAAATATCTACACCACACCGCCATTAAATATATGAAAAGGACCCACACCACTTGATTAATAACTATAAAAATATTTGGTTATTAATAACAATATTATTATCTGACATAAGTTTTATAGTTTTCAGTAACATATACTATATAGCCGCCACTCAGTAAATTATAGAAATCAAGATCTAATTTACGATATTTTCTACATCTACCTATATAATCCCAAAACATTTGACTTTCATATCATCAATATAGCATTAATATGTATAATTAATGAAAAACAGTCACATCATGGCATTAACTATAATAATATTTCATTTCTAATGGTAAAAATGTCATCAAACCACCTCAAGTTTTGTAGTTTTTAATATCCAATACACAGCTGTACCCAGAAAATTACACACCACAGAATCGAACCTGTAAATTATTTTTAGTAAGTTAAGTTTTTAATAACCAATTTAATTTGAGCTCTAAATATGTCAGCAATCTTGCAGATCATGGCCTTCGTGTAATATTGTTTACTGTAGTGTGTGTTTTGTTTTATTCTGAAATGCAATTACTGACGACAGATGGATTTTAGAAATTAGGAAAATTATGTTGAAAAATTGACATTTCACTGAAAACTACTATTTTTCTGAAAAACTTTGGGTTCCAAGCTTCAAAATGAGGGGTCATTTATTATAATCCGTTCAGCCGTTTTCCCATAATTTTCATTACCAGATCAAATTATATATATAGATTATGTAGGCGTATTCAGACATTATTAGTCCCTGAATTCTGATTGGCTGAATTACGACCAACACGCAACTGCCCTCTGCCTGTGCCGGTTGGGAAGGAATTCTGTTCCGTCCAGCGGAAATGCGAGACGAGAGGGTTCGTGTTCTGCATTTGACTATTCAAGATTTCTTTTCTGTACAACACATAGGCCTTCATATTTCAAAATTCTGTTCAGACCAGTATGAGATAATAGGTCACAAAAGAAGTGGATAAAAAATTAATTCTGATATGGAAAAATTGAATTATGGGAGTGCAGAGTCCCTTATCAGTAGCCAGCGATGGGAGAAGCAGGTATTCGAGCCCCTCATTCTTTATCAGTTCCACATCGTTGTTAGCCTTTATCAGCCGTGGCGAGAACGTGACTCGCGAGACATTGTGGCTCGCAGTGGTAGCTGTGCTTGCTTCTAACCTCCGCCAACCCCCACCCTCTCACTCACTGGAGTCGAACTCCGTTCCATTTGTATTCGTCTCTGACCTGCGAGTGGCATATGTCTCTCTCGAAATCATGTACGAAAGTTCCAAGTAGGATGGGAGGACGCATTTTTTTGCTGTCGATATGATGAGAATATTAAATGTATGATTTGTTCACAAGTATTACGAGGAAAACGGTTGTATAACATAAAACGGCATTATACTACATGTTACTCATGAAACATTAAAAGGTTAAATGTTATCATCATCATTATCATTATCATCATCATTATCATCATCATCATCATCATCATCATCATCTCTGTACGTCGACCCTTTTTCAGCAGATGTACGAATAATGGGGTTAGCTCTTCAATTTGAACTCACTGATTTACAACGTGATGTCAAATGAAAGCTAGATGTAAGGACTTGACAAATGTTGAACTTTGAAATCTTTGCGAAAAAATAAATCTCCGAACCTTCGTTCTTTCGCTTGCTCTGTTGAAGCCATGTTCGCTACAACTTACGTTTGTGAAAAATTATTTTCAACAATGAAAATAATAAAAACCAAATTTAGATCACGACTGATAGACAAATACCTTCGTGATCAACTACGACTGGCAGTAAGTGACATAATTCCTGATTTTGAAACTTTTCGCAGAGACATTCTGAAGATAGTTAATTTTAGGTTGTGATATTGTTCATTTCTTTCTTCGTTACACGTACTAAACATCAGTTTGTAGCCTTGTACTGTATAAAATTATATTTAAGTGCTTGACGTAAGGAAAATGAAAATCCGTTAATAAGTCAGGGAGTTGCTTCATTTCCCCTTCGGGTGTCCGCCTCCCTCCATAGGTGCTATGCACGTTGCAGGTTACACAGTGGCTCGGCGCACGATCACATTTTCGCCACCGCTGGCCTATATGATTATGAAGAAGAAGCTGTTGTTACACAGCAAGAACTTACCTTGTTGTTGTTGTTGTTGTTGTTGTTTAGTCAATGTCCGAAGACATGTCTGAACCTCACAAGTGATACCAAGAAGGCACCACTTATGAGGCAACTAGACTAGGAAATAATGGGGTAGGGTGACCAGTTTCTTTCTCCTCCATTGCACACATCGCCGAATAGCTTGAAAATGAAGTTATGTTAACACTGAGCGAAACGAAGAACTGTGCTACCAACGGTGACGGAGTTCTGGTCAATCCGGAACACAATCGTCCACAGACTTTGTACACGGCGAGAAAAGTGAAGAAGTTCGATCCAAAAACCGCTTGGTTGAAAACGAGAATGAGTAGTGATACAGCCCTGCCTTATCTACCGATTAATAAACAGCCAGATAAAGCTGTCAGACAGCTGACACAAGCAAGGAAGAGTGGATCATACAAGTGGCGTTTGAATACAGCCAATGGGAGAAAGGATTATGATAAAATAAATTTGCAATGTAATGATAAGATAATGCAATGACTTTTATTTTAAAATAAATAATTAATGAGATAAATCACGTGACTGGTACCACAAGTCAACAGCTTGTTATCATGTCCAGAGATGTTGCACAACAATCCACGCACCGTGTGATAAAGGTTCTGTCTCTCTTGATTACTGTACAAAATCTAATTTCTATGGATACATTTTCCCTCGCTTCCAAGATTTGAAAATAATTCTGCAGTAAACGTATCTTCTGGTATTCCATAAGGAAGAATATAACGCCCAGCCCATTGAAATTCTTAACTGGTTTCGATATCGCATCTTCGCATCTGTTCATACATGAAGGCAATGATAAGGTGATTGCGTCATATCCGGACTGTATGTTGAATGACTCAGAACTTCATATTTATTTCTCTACAGTTTTTCATTGATGATACGTGGAGTATCATATCACGGTTTCTCAAGAGGAAAAGATGGAAGTCTCGATTAAGTTACTGCAACACAAGACTTGGCACTGAGAACAAATGTTTACAATAAAGATTTGAGATAAGATTCGGCACTGGAGTTGTTTGGGGTAACCAGGCATAACGAGTCCTATAGACTAAGAGATCATTCAGGTCTGACTGAAGATGGAAGCTGTAATTCGCAAAGCTTGAAGATGTTGAAGGCCTACACAGCGAATAGGGATTATGAAGAATGGACACTGAGCGAACTTTCCTGTCTTTTGTTTCTCTGTGCGCCGGCGTTTAGTTCCACTTTCAAGCGCTAGAGGTTAGTGTAATCGAACATACGCTAAGATAATAATTGAGTATAGAGTTGAGACACAGGGTCGAAACATCGTCTACCTTATTGCATAATCCAGTAACGCTTTGCTTCAAATAAATTCAAGTTAACAGCTTTTCCTTATTTCTCAGTGACGAACTAGTTGTAATAATAATTTTTTATATTTCAGATATCATAAATTATATTATAAAATAATATAAGATATTATAAAATTAAGTATCGAATTCGTTTAATATTTGTATATAATATAATATAGGTATATGGTTTTACTTCTCATAAGAGTTTTGTTTTTCCATTTTCAGCGCTATCAAATCATTACATGTTTTAATTGTTGTTGGGGTCAACGTCTCAACTCTCATTATAAAGGAACTCTAGAGTCTAGACATTACAGTTAATGCCGGATTTATTATTTCATGGGTCCAATTTATTTTATTTGAGTACATAATGTACCTAGATGTATTAATTGTATGTGTTATATTTCCGCTGTGTCGACTGCTAGCTGGTGTGATGTCAGCGCCAACTCTAGGGAGAAAGCAGAACCTCACGCTCTAGCTGGCTTGAATGTCATTGAAATCAGTCCGGCTACATCAAAGGTACCGACGAGAAGTGTCCATACTTAATTACCTATACGCTGGCCTGCAGGATGAAGTACTTCAGAATTCTGCTTCAAACTACAGTAGACATATTACAGAATCTGTGTAATCTACAACAAGAATCTGAAGGGAAAACAGACATGTTACAAAAAGGGTTCATAGAAATCTTTATATATTGTAACAGTTGAAGGGTTGCTTCCATGGATAGGAATTCAGAATGACGTTCCATTGAATTTTGTGTGATGTCACTCATCCCGTATCTCCGCAGATGCCCCTTTCTGCACGCCACCGGCATAAATCACTCCGTAGTCAGTTTGTCTAGTGATCCGGGGTTACTCTCGGTCTTGGGTTCGATTCTCACTTGGGCTAAATACCTGATTACCTGTTTCTGAGGGTTTTTTCCAAAGAGAGCTGTAAGACGAATGTTGGGTAATCAAATTCTCAGTCTCATCTCGTTCAATTCCATTCCGCTATCATATTAAACAACAATAATAAACTGTGTAGCTAGTTGGTACAGAGTCGTTAAAACAATTAATAGGCTATGTTTTCTCTGTGTATTTCCGTGGCTGTACAGCCCGTCAACCGCCCAGACTGACCAGCCGGCTGCTTGCCTCAAGTCCACGTTCCTTAGCAGAGGTTGACGATCATCCAAGCAGTGAGTGGAGAGGACCAGTCCAACGACCGCTCTGGGAGAAAGCATTGCTTGGAGACGAGAGTCTAAAATGCCGCCCTAGCTACCACGCGCATCTTAACCTTAGCGGCTGTGAGCCGATGCAGCCCGCAATACACTGCCGCACTGTTAGGCTACTCCCATTCGCTTGTCATCGACTCCACTCAATTACATCGACTTACTTAACAGATTCCAGAAACGTAGTCTAGTTTTCACCTTCCAGTGGTGTTTTCTAACTCGCCCTTAACCAAGAGCGTGGCAGGCTGGGCGAAACCCTTCTTTCTGGCCAAAATTTCAAGACTATAATTTTATTTTAATGCGATGAAACAGCTTCAAAGTCCCTTTACCACCGGTGCAATACAAAAATAACAAAATTCGAACCACTGCGACAACCACGCTAAACGCATGCCCTTCTCGTCTGGTTCAAAACATCGCAGCAGTGAATTCAGAATCAGTCTCAACATTGTCCCAGTCAGCGCTCAACGTGCTAGTTCGTGTTTCATGTGTTCATCAATGTGTTTGTTTAGTTTTAAATTACTCAATTTTTTCCACTGTTGCTATGGTAAATATGCCATTATGTGTGTTCTGTGTTGACGAAGTAACCAGAACTTGCCTCCCAAGTGAAGCAAGTTAACTTACCTCCCTACGATGACGGACTGAAGTTATTGCAGAGCTGAGATCATTTACAATATTTAGATGCAATTCAGGAAGTATTCTATCCAAAGAAAAATAATTCATAATGCATTATCTCTTTGGCCGGGAGGAAAAAGGTCTTAAGTCAATTTTTTGTGAAAATGAGATTTTTATAATTCTGAAAGCGGAAACAATTCTCTACAATCTGGTAAAACGACTAAAGTCAAATAAGACTCCTGACTGGATTTATGGAGCGTTACCAAATGTCCTAAGTACTTTTTGAATCGAGCACACACAGAATAAAGGACTTAAGAATATTTAATACTTTATTCCTTACAAACATCACATGTTTACTTTCCATGCTTCCCTATTAAAAAGGTCTAAATTGTATTTCAGCCATTTTATCACATACTGGTGCCCTTTCCTTTTAAAACTTTAAGCACGGGTGAACAGTCCTATAATTGTTTAAGACCCATTTTGCATTCCTAATAATTTACATTTCTCATTTATTTTGACATGAAAAAGGTCTTATGTTTAATAGTCCCTTCTACTCACGTTTCTAGTCTTAAAAGGGCTTAAGTGCGGCTATTTTTGGAAATAATCAAGAAAATTGTTAAATGAGCAACATTATTTATTTTAGAAGAAATATAAACAAATAATATCCAGTAACACCCTCTTAATTAAAAAACTCTATAATTGACACCAATTTCAATCTTTTTACTGCTTTCCTGCAAAGTATAAAATTTTTACTTAAGACCATTTTCCTCCCGGCCACACATCTAAATTGTATAATTTAAGCAAGAAATCTGCTGCATTAATATTGTATTTTCATCCAATAATGAAAACAAAATACAAAAGGAATAAAACAAATGAAGGTTGAACAAAAATAAGCAGATGTTTGACGTTACGCCCACATCCTGAATTGTATAAATAACTAATTAAAATAAAGCATTAATGAAAATAAAATATGGTCATTAAATTTGATATTTCTTCAGATTTTATCTAATACAAATCACTTAAAATTGACTCTGATATTGTAATTATTGCAGGAAATCATACTATTTACAATATTCCGACCCAATTCAGGATTTAATTGTATTTCTTTCTTTATATCGAGGCTTTCCACAGTTTCAACTACGTTCATCTTAGCGACTACTGCCTCATTTGTACTAGAATTTTCACCTCCTCCTACGGTATATTATTTTAATAAATTCATAGGCTATTCACTATCACCAACATAGCTTTTAACATGGAATACTCACACCATAAACTTGCGTGGGAATGTAGACTTGTCTAGGAAATATGCCAACAACGAATTTTCACAAATGTTGGTACTCTTTTTAGAACACCACACTTTGAAGCACTTATAAGCATTCTCATATCTTTTCTTCGACTTTTCTGGAAGTAGAAATTAACAAGCTGCACTCGTAACCTCTTCTGTGCTGTCATAATCTCTTTCTTACGAGCATTAAAATAAATCAAAATGTCTGCATACCTATTCCATATAAATAAACAACTATTGTCCCATGGTAACAAACAATAGACTGTCAATCAACAAGTCCACCCATTAACTGAAATAAATGAATATAAAATTAAAATAATGTCGCATAAATAACTACATTTAGAATCAGTGAGTGGACAAAATCTTGTATGCAATTCGGGAGGTGAGTAGAGTTTACCATCCTCCGACTGAATATTGCTAGTCCTCGCTTCGTTCTGGCGCAAACGAGTTCTCGGCTGGTAAATCCTACTTACCTTTTCTATTTACTTTTCAGCATAAATAATATAATTTATAGCCTACAATAGTATAAGGTTTCGGTTTATTATTTTTCAATCGAATATTAAGCAATTTGGTAAAAGAGAAGTCATTAATTCCAATATCATGCATTTCTTCGAAAGAAAAATTTTAGTGGAATATAACGGCAAGAATGTAGGAATACATAGCCGACACTTTACGCCCTACTTCCTATATATCAGAATTCGACATTTTCTAATCGATTAACGATTACACAATCAACTTTATAAAAATTAAGTTCCACCATTTAAAATAATGTTTCAAAATATGTTTATACTCTGATACATGTACCAATTTTGTTTTCCATAATTCAGATTTTCTCTAATCCTCCATCACAGTTATGATAAGACTTGTTATGAAAATTGCACACGACAAAATTGTTCTGTCCCCCCCCCCCAAAGATGTCGATCTCCGCTGTTGTTTCACTGTTGATCAGCCTATTTCATAAACTTTTTTATTTTGTTATTTAACAATGCTGTGTCAGCTGCTAGGTTATTTAGCGCCGATGGGATTGCTGATAGAGAGATGATAGCTATTACCTGACATTTGCTTTACGGTTGGGGAAAACTTCGGGGAAAACCAAGCCCGGTAATCGTAATCAGTCCAAGCGAGAATCGAACCCGGGCCCGAGCGCAACTAAGGATCGATAGGCAAGCGCCTTAGCCGACTGAGCTACACCGGTTGTATTTTATAGACATGACTGAATACGTAACTAAAATATATAACTACAGTGGCTGTATGTGTCCATGGAAACACCCCAGGCAAGAGTAAAGTGTTGGGTGGCACTTTATGGTGTAGTGAGGGTCACATAAGAACAGTTCCTAAACAGCAAATATTGCCGTCTTGTCAGTGTTGCCAACTGTTACCAGATATCACACGATCCTACATATTAAATCACTTATTTACTTACCGTACTTTATGTTGGAAGGTTATTCTAAATAATTCAATAATTTGTAACATATTTTCGTAGGCAAACTATACGGGAAAGGGATCAACATGTCAAGTATTTTGTCTGGAAATACGGAATTCTTTGGTTTGACTAAACAATTGATTCACGAGACCTAACCTAAAAATGTATTTTGTTTGATCACATGAAATTATTAGTACTAACTCCGAAAACTTACCTCACTATAGTCTTGAATTATAACCACAACGCAACACATAAAATAAATATTATATATTCTATTAATATTAATACTGATATTAATTAATTATTAGTGTATTCAAATTTCACTAGCTTCCAGTAACCGGCTCAGAAATCTAGTACAATTTCAATTTCATGGAACTCCAGTACCGACAAATATTGTCGATATTTGTCTCAGCTGCCAACATATTAGTTACAAAATCATTGCCATTTGTACTATTTGTCACTATCGAAATTCGAAACGAAGTTGGCAAAAGAAAATTCAACCTGCAAACTAGAAAATCACCACAATCCACTAGCATATGTAGTAATGGGGGAAAAATGGTTAAGTTTCACCCTTAGGGTATGAAGTAAGCTGACCCAGACTATAAGCTTAGCCGAATACTACATACAACCTATGATAAAAAAAGGACGGTGGAAGATATCTTGGAACTAGCAAAAGAATAGAGATGGAAAGATAATCAAAAACTTTAGTTCCAATAGTAAAGAATTAATCAATTGGGTGGGTCACTTGCTAAGAAGAAACTGCATACTGAAGGATGCACTGGAAGGAATGGTGAACGGCAGAAAAGGTGGGCGCAGAAAAAGATATCGGATGGTAGACATCATTAAGATAGGCTGTAATATATCGTACGAGGAGAAGAAGAGGAAGGCAGAAAATAGAGAAGATTAAAGAATGCTGGGTTTGCAATGAAGGAACTGTTGTTGGGCAGAAAAACGTAGGGTCTAAATGCCTGTTTTTGGACAAATCAACTTTAGTCGGGGGTCGGATTTTTGTGAATTTCTTTGCCCTCAGTAACCCTACGTCGAAAGGAGCCTGGTTACCCGATATTGACGATTTAAGGAAAATTGGGGTCAGAATGCACATTTCTCAGTGCGCCCATTATTGGGAGGTTGGAGCACCATGGTTTTCATACAGCACTTCATAGATAGGATATGGAACATGTCAAACGAAAAAAATATTAGTAGTAGGGCTACTACAATGTATTGTATTGTATTTATTAACATTCCATGGTATTCATACATTGCTTACAGCTAGAATATGAGGGGCCCGAGATCAAAATGGGCTATCCAAAGTAAATTTTAAGAAAAATGCAAAAATGTCTTACATCACATACAAGAAAGATACAAATGCGGGAATGGCTCTAATTGATGAAGACGTCAGTAGTAAACATGCCCACCATGTTTATTCAAATCATAATGTTCAAATATTCGTTTTGTAACAAAATTTAAATTTTGATATCCCATTTTGATACATTTATTTTGTAACTCATTACTCTAATTTTACATTACTTGATCGAATTATGCTTTTGAACATGATTTCGTTAAAATAAAGATTTAAAAATACTTTTATTTTATTTTTAATAGCACTATTCCCAAAACAGTCACAAGAAACTTCAAAAACTGGAAGTGTTTTACTTAATAATTAGAGTACCGTAATTGCATGGTTTTACGAAAATTATAACAAAATCACTCTTCTAACATGTTCACAGGAAACTTTAACAAGGAAAATATCCGAGCGTTTCGCATGGGACTCGCATTCGGGGGGTCCGTGGTTCGATTCCCAGACCAACTAACCTGAATGTTGCTTAGGAAAATGCAGGGTTAGAATTTTCATTGCAATGTTCCATTTTCTCTTCGCCTCCCGTCTAGAAAAAGAATTTAGATTTTCATATCAAATAATTCATCTTTCTCATCTCAGTCAATAGCCAACCGTTCTTTGGTTCCCACCCTTCCGCTATATTTTTTATTTTTACTTTAGTAGGTTATTTTACGACGCTTTATCAACATCTTAGGTTATTTAGCATCTGAATGAGATGAAGGTGATAATGCCAGTGAAATGAGTCCGGGGTCCAACACCGAAAGTTACCCAGCATTTGCTCATATTGGGTTGAGGGAAAACCCCGGAAAAAACCTCAACCAGGTAATTTGCCCCTAGCGGAAATCGAACCCGGGCCACCTGGTTTCACGGCTAGACGCGCTAACCGTTACTCCACAGGTCTGGACCTTCTGCTATATCTCTGTCAGGATTCATTCATTAAGAGCACTTCCAAGGGCACTCCGACACCTTGGAAGGGCCTTTGGAATGGATCCTATGCTGCTTGGTCACCTTTTCGGTGTGAGGGTAGGAGGCCTTCATTGGGTGAGCAGATGAGGGGTGACATGCGGCCGGTTGGCTGGTACAACCTCACCCTCATTCATCCCATAAATTCGAGGTGCACAATAGATCTTAGTATGACCGATGTGCAAAGGGTCGTCCTAACCGCCCGTAGCCACCGTGACCTAACCTAACCTAACAAAGGAAAAGCATGTGCAAAGGCCATTAACGTCCTCTTCTCCATCTTGTTCGTTTGTTGGCACATTCCTGGTCATACGAATTTGCAGGTTTATCTGCGAATGGTCTTCTCCTTCCCAGAACAATCCAAAATGTTTCTACAACAATCCCTCTACATCCATGATGTATCGATGTATTGATAACCTACAGAAAAATTTTCCTCGTTTGCACAGTCTATATGATAAATAGTTTGCTCTAAAAGCGTAAACATGCTTGTCCTTTAAATAAGATGAAGAAAAAAGGTGTTTAAATTCTGAGATCTTAAATAGAATGGAGCTGCTCGGTTTCACCATGTCTTTTGTAAATTTCTTTCACTTACGGACTGGACATTCTGCATTGCCAACCTTGAATACAGTTGCATGCTTCCCAGTGATAATATGATATTCTTTTCGCAACACAATTACCTCTCATGTTATTATTTGATTCTCCACTTTACCGAATATATTGTCGCAGGGTAGAAAACTGTGTCCAAGAAGAAGGAATAGAACCCCGTCATATATCAGGGATGATGGAGCTTCACTGTAGAACTATCAACAGATCATCGATATTATTGTAGCATTTTTGTGACTCTCATCCATTTGAGACCAAAAGAATTTTCTCAATTCCATTCATATCATTACATATTAGTCTTTTCCTTCAGAATTTCCTTTAGAAGTCTCATGTTGTAGCATGTGTAAGAAAATGCACTATGTCTCAATATTTTGTCTTATCTCTGCTTAACTACTGTTTCATTGTACATGTAATATTGCTTGGCTTAATATGTTGCTTGGTTAGAAGACGTGGAAATGCGAAATTTTGCTGACAATCATAGGTCAAAGTGAGAAGGTCTGGAGACATCTCATTCTTGATTTCATAAAAAACTTTTCACTCTTAGCAGATGAATACGTTGAGCAGTCATAGCCTGTAATCTTCTGTCTGACGTAGTATTACCGTAATTCATAAATTAACGCCTATTACATTAGTTTAAACAAATATTTTTCATAGCAATACAGTCCTTTCCTTATAAATTAGAACAGAATTGTAGAGGTATAATTACTGTGTAACTAAGGTCTAAACCATGTTAGCTTTCTGAAAAATCTAGCGGAAAAAACCACACAAACTTTGGCAAACATAGACCATTCTGTTTCAAGTTCTCTGGAAATATAACGTAGCAATATGACATATAGCCCATTTTGACCTGTTCAAATAACGGCTGACATATCCCATTTTGATTAATTCATTAATAATAACATATCCCATTTTGTTACAAGTACTAATTTTCTCCATGCATTTTACATGTCTAAATTAAACCATTTTGAAACTGCACCTTTCACAGTGTAAAGTCTTCAACCCAAACTTGCCAATGACGTCAATAACTCATTTCCTGAAATAAAGTCACATAGCCCTTTTTGATCTCTGGCGCCTCATATGCAACAAGTCTAAAAACTTAATACTATTATAAAGTCTTAATTTATAGTCACAGTCTAGATGAAATATATACAGACGAGATTTACAATATAGTCTACTAGTACAACACAAAGTTTTAGTATCAATTTCATGAAGTGTTATTGAATGTCATGAATTCACCTACAGAATAGAAGGCGTGAGAAATTAGGTACTTCTTTAATTTGGTCCTAAATAATCTTATGTTTCATTCTTTATATCGATAGGGAGGCTATTAAAATTTTTACTGCCATATAACAGACTCCTTTTTGATAGCAAAACAGACTTGCCGATGGAGTATGAAAGTCATTTTTTGACGTGTATTTATGCTATGAACTGTTGAATTAGTTACAAAGTTTTCACGATTACATACGAGGAAGATTATTAATAAAAAGATATACTGACAAGCCATGGGCATTATTTGTGGTTTTTTGAAAATAGTCCTACACGATTCCCTAGATTTGGCACCTACTATTATTCTAATTACTCTTTTTTGTAATAAGAATATACTGTTACTATCTGTGAAATTTCCCCAGAATATTATTCCAAAACTCATTACCGAGTGGAAGTATGCAAAGTATATTGTTTTTAAGGTATTGATATTTACTATCTTTTGTATAGATCTAATAGCAAAACATGCTGAATTTAGTTTGGGGGTAATTTCTTTAATATGATTTTTCCAATTTAACACATTATCGATTTTTAAGCCACGAAATTTGGTTGTTGTTGTTCCTAATAGGGATCTTAATTATACCGTAGTCACTCTCTAGTTCAAATATATACAGAAGACTTGTACAATATAGTCTACTAGTACAATACAAGGTTTTAGTATCAATACTTAATACAACTGAAATATTCATGGAGCTTTGTTGAATGTCAAGAATTCACCTACAGAATAGAAGGCGTAAGAAATTAGATAACTCCACAACCTGTAAATAAATACATATTCTCGACTTTAAATAACAGTTTAATAACAATAGCTTAACCTGGAACAATTAAGTGAAAAACACAATCTCTATCACACGATAAGAAAATTACAATAATTGACTACGATAAACTCTTATGTAATAATACTTTTTGGCAAGACAATGGCACAATATTTCTTCAACACATGATACATTTACAATCGATATATGTAGACTAA
Source organism: Periplaneta americana (assembly GCF_040183065.1). Lineage (NCBI taxonomy): Eukaryota > Metazoa > Arthropoda > Insecta > Blattodea > Blattidae > Periplaneta > Periplaneta americana. The sequence goes on from NC_091118.1 coordinate 5,759,755, forward strand.
GCATAATATAATACATTCCAAAGAGATTGAATAAAGTAAAATAGCAATTCTGAATGAAGAAAAGCAACTCATGCCAAGCAGGGAGGAACCAGTTGTTACTGTAAACTGAGGCAGATCACACTCTGATGTGTCCTGCTTATCAGTGAGGAAAGGTAGAGCTGTGAGGTCTGCAGTCAAAGTAACAGACTGTGAGAAATGGAAACAGTAACAAGAAGGAAAACTAGGTTACTCATGACTAGAGCTGCGATTTGTATGTACTAAAAGTTAACAATGACACTTAGTATAGCTGAATGGTTAAGGGGAATGTTTAAATGTAGTTCACAAGACTGCAAAATGCAATAATAGACACCTTGTATTTTGTAAACCGCGCACTGATTTGTACGAGTAAGTGGAGGTGAGGAGGTTTAAAGGTCATTAACAGTACCAAAGAGGAATACTGAATAACGTCTGAAATTAGGGGGGAGCATGGCTTGTATGTCTGTAACTATACTGAGTACAAATGTTACCTTTCAATACGTACATACAAATCACAGCTATATGTATGGCTTGGGGGCTGAGGAATCGTGGGTAGAGCAGGAAGGACACCCACAGAACTACAAAGGAAACATGCCTATCACATAGATTGAAACACAGTTCAACTGTAGCACAAAGTGTGGGTGCAAATTATGCACTGCTTACAGAAAAATATAAATGACGTAATTTCAAATTTTACCCTTCTTACAATAAGTATTATATATCTTCTAAATATCTTTATGCTCGACCATGCCGAAATGTAGTAATTATACACCTGGTAGCAGTCCTTTAATGCATGTCATTAAAGTACACCTATTCATTAAAGTTCAGGTTTTCGATTATTCTCGGATATGCAATCGAAAAACGAGGGAAACGTCACGGAGGCTGGAAATCCAATACTGTCGCAGAAGGTTATGTTCTGTTACTATAATAATTAGCGTTAATTCTAATAATATTCAAATAAATTCAATTTGTCATCTCGTTTTTCAATTCTAAATCAATTTCCAGGTTATATCAAAATTAGTTCATGTTATTCTCTACATCAAGGTCAATGACATTACTGTTCCTCGGAAAAAATCAATATTTTCGCGTCTGCGCATATCTCACACGAGGTATGTACAAGGTCAGTTCCGATCTCCAGTCAGATTAAAATAAAATGAATACTTCTGAATAATTTCAAGTTAGAAATAAGGTCGAGCATAAAAAGTCGTATGAAACTTGCCTATAATGGTAATTAAGACGCTTGTATGAAAATCATTAGGCTATAGGCTCGTTGCATAATGTACTAATATTTTACTAGGCCTATATATGTCAGTATATATTCTGGATATGAGTTATATATAAAAAAAAATGAAAGTACTGTAATAGGCTATAAGATATTTTACTAGCATGTTTCGTTGAACATAAAACTTAAACATGATTAAACATTAAAATATGAAAATAAATATGTCAAATACTATATATTGTGTATATATATATATATATATATATATATATATATATATATATATATATATGGAAATACTAACATTTGTGGTAATTAGTTTTTTTACTTACCCATTTTTACAGAACAAACAAATTATGCAGTGCTTAAGTAGAAATATACATGAAGTAATTTCAAATTTTACCTTTCTTACAATGAATATTTTACATTGCTTCTAAATATTTACATATTACTAGGCTTATGTATGTCAGTATTTATTCTGGTTATGAGTTATATAAAAATGAAAACAATATCAGATGTACTAATATGTTTGGTTCAACATAAGCAATACGAAATATACAAAGATACAAAAACACACCCCCAGCTCGTCCTAAACACTCAACTCAATTTCAAAACACACACCCTTTTCGACACAATCACGAAAATCCCCACCACAAGAGGAAAACAGAAGATAGAGCGGACCATCACTAGGCTTTGGACTATGAAGGATAACACTTCGAAACTAGTCACCAGGTAATTTCCTAAAACATTAACACAGTAAAGAAGATGCAAGTTATTCAGTGATTATCTAAGTGTTAAAAGTGTATACTCCATTTTATTTCAAGGAGTGCAGTTCGGTGGCCCCTTTGAACACCCACTTACAGATTTATGACTTCCTACACAAACACCTCCGACAATTCCATCCTGTCCCCTCGTCCTAACATTGCACAGTTGTCACAATCCTGGTGACCCTCGAAATGAGACAGTGTGACTGACGAGTTTCTTGGAATTCGGAAAAGATGCGGCAACTCTGCCTCCACGTGCATTTGACGGGAGCCTGTCAATTCTTCTGAACAAGGTTGTGATTGGTTACTGACAGGAGAAGACAAGATTTCCGTCACAGTAAGGAAGACATTTATTTATGACAACCGATTAGTAGGGGGCAGTAGAAGGTCTGTCCGCAAAATCCTTTCTATGAAACTCCACTCCATGAAATAAAATATAGTATATATAGACCAATGAAGGAAACATTGAAATTTGGTGGTTCATAAAAATGCGGTCAGTTGAAAGAGGTGGTCATGTTACAGAAGCTGCCGGCCTCACATGTTTTACTGAGTTAGAGTTTTTATAGTTATGTATATAATTCATATTGATAACACTGGGAAGTTGCAGAATGGGAATTGGTCAGTAAGAATCGAAAATAGAAGAAGAAGAAGAAGAAGAAGAAGATCTATGATTGTTGTAACACGGGAAACAATATCTTATAAGCCTGTCATAAAATGATTCTAACTGATTCACTGCACCTGCTTCTGTTAACAACCTCACCATTGAGTCATATCGACGTTCAACTGCGATAGACATTGGGCTCTCTCCATACTTATTACATACATTGACAGCAGCGCCATGCTTTACTAACAGCCTCACAACATCCACACGCCATTTTATGGTCGCACTCAGAATTGCACATTCACCACGCTTGCCACGTGCATTAACATCAGCATTTTTTTCTATTAACATTCTCACAGTGTCCACGCCACAGTCTTCGGCTGCCACCATTATTGGAGTAATGCCGTCCTTACCACACACATTAACATCGGCACCATTCTCAGCCAACAGCCACATAATGTGTTGATGATTGTGTAGAGCTGCTATCAATATTGGACTCTGACCATGCTTATTGCGTTTATTAATATTAGCACCCTTGTCTATTAATAAACTTACAACTTCTACCAGACCATTTTCGGCTGCAGCCATTACTAAACTAACACCATCCTTGGTTCTTGCATTAACATCTGCTCCTATCTCTATTAATAACATTGTAAGTTTCTCCAGACCACATTTTGCTGCTGCCATTACTAAACTAACACCATCCTTGGTTCTTGCATTAACATCTGCTCCTCTCTCTACTAATAATATTGTAAGATTCTCCAGACCACGTTTGGCTGCAGCAATTGCTAGACTGACACCATCGTTGGTTCTTGCATTAATATCCGCTCCATTCTCTAGTAACAACTTTAGAATATCCTCATTGTCGTGCTTCAGTGCCATCATTATAGGTGTCTCACCAAGTTTATTGCGCACATTAACATCAGCGTTCTTTTCTATTAACATCCACACAGCATTCAGCAGACCACTTTCAACTGCAGCCATTATTGGAGTAATTCCGTCATTGGTACGTACGTGAACATTGGCACCTCTCTCTATTAACAACCTCTCCATATTTCCATCACCGTACCTCACCTTCAATGCAGTGAATAATGGACTCTCACCAAGCTTGTTGCGCGTATTAATATCCGCGCCTTTATCTATCAACAACTTGACAATGTCGACATGGCCACGTTGGGCTGCAATGAATGTTAGACTGTTACCGTACTTGTTACATACATTCACATCAATGCCATGTTCCTCTATTAACAAATTCACAATATTCACACGGCCATATTCGACTGCACTGGATATTAGACTGTCGCCATTCTTATTGCGTGCATGGACATTAATGACCCTATCTATTAAAAATTCAACAAGATCCACATGATCACGTCTGACTGCAGTGAATATCAAATTCTCACCATGTTGATTGCATGCATTAACATCGACACCTCTCTCTATTAAAAGCCTCACAACTTCCACGTGACCATACTCGGCTGCAAGGAATATTGGAATACTACCAAACTTACTGCAAAACTTAAAATCCGCTCCTCTCTCTATTAACAGTGTCACAATTTGCACATTACCACGCTGGATTGCGTATGACAAAGCAGTATTATTCATATCGTCCCGTATGTTAATAAATTGATCCCTGTGAAATAACATATTTACAGTAGGCCTATATCTACGAGAACTGTCATCAGCCTTCTTAAAATATGTCCTCACGTTGGAGCCTTTTAATTCTTTCTTTGCAGCATTTAGCAAAAATTCCACCATTTCTTTCTTTCCCGCATCTGCAGCAACGTGTAACATTGTGCCAGTAACTACTTCCCATTCCCAGTTGCTTTTTGCTCGTATTGGATGCTGAACACTAACACCAGAGTTGAAGAGGAACTTGGCAATATTAATGTACCCACCTTCTGCTACTATTTTCAAGTTTCTGTCTAGGAGCTCCTTACTCTTAATATGCTCCAAGCTGAAGCATATGTCACTGCTTTGTGCGTGTCTATCCAGTAGCTTCTCTACAACTGACCATGCTCCAAATCTGTCTGCCAGTGTGAGGGGTTGACAGCACAAGACTTCGTCTTCAATGCTACAATCAGCACCGTGATCAAGTAGTATCTCCAGGACTTCATGTGTAGTTGTATTACGAATGGCTTCGTAGTTTCCATGATATTCATCGTGACATTCAATGTGATTCATCACAGCCAAGTGCAAGGGCGTTCTCCCACCTTTGTCCTTCTCATTCACATCACACCGTTGGGAATGGAGCAATTCGAGGAGAGAGACTTTGTCTTCATTTAGGACAGCCACATGCAATTGAAACCCTTGAGTCAGAATGCGATGAAAAAATGTTCTTATTACTTTAAACTTCTGATCAAACAATATCTTTTCTAAATATTTTTTCTCTTTTTTGATATTTTTTGCAAACCACTTTGCAGCAAAATACTCTGAGAAGGTTCTGTGAATGAACACTGCTCTGAAATTAACAATTTCGACAATAATTCCAGTTTTATCAAGACCTCGATAAAATCGTCTCTTTAAAGCTTCGACTTGGCTCATAATATCATGGAAACAGCTGAGTTCCTTAAGGTCTTCACGTTCTAGCAGGGAATGCAAGGCACATACCATGTGATTCTTCTCAAATACTTTCCTAAGCGACTGGTAAAATTCTTGCAGAACTAGCTTTGTTGTGTTGCCGTCGCCCTTTTCATTGATATATATATCCCATTTCTTATCCACGAATCTGCAATAGAGATCCAACAAATCCAGTTTGTCAGGAATTGCTATGTTCCCGGTTTGACAGTAGTCAGAGGCTTTGCTTTGAAACACTTCAGCCAACATAAGGATCTGTAGTGGAATTTCTGTGAATTGTCCAAGTTTGTCATTTAGTGACCTTCCCATCATTTCCAACAACCTGGCAATAAATATCTTGATGCCATGAGCATCATCAGATATATTTTTCCACAGTTTAGCGAGGAAATCGTGTTGATTTTCTTTTGTGAAAGGTTGAAGCTCGAATGCAAGACAGGAGAATTCTTTTTCCAGCATTTTCCTCATCACAGAACGAGAAGTGATCCATAATTGTTTGAATTTACACGACGAAAGTTGCCTTAGTGTGTTTAATACCATGTCTGAATAATTAGGGCTGATTTCATCAAACCCATCTATCAGAATTACAATATTGCCTCCATTTTTCAATTCAAATTCGAAAAGTGATTTCTGGAAGGCACTGTCGAACATTGCTGCCTCTATAAGGAGATCGATAGGAGACACCAGATGCCTACTCAGGTAATCAGTATGGTCATTCAAAACTACTGTTATCACCCAACAGGTAGGATCATTTCGCTTGAATTCGTGAGATAAATTAATAATTTCCGTGGATTTTCCCATTCCAGGATGAGCCACAAGCACCTTCACCTTGTCGGAGAGCAGCATGGCTTCCCTCAAGCTCCTGTTCGATGTTTCATAAGTTAGGTGCCGTAAGACATTTGTTACACCACCTTTTGATTGTCTCCAAACAAAGCCAGTTTTCTCCTTGTGAAGCCAGTGAACGGAATTGTATATCTTTGTGGCCATTTCAAAGTCCATTTTACTTCCAACATAATGCCGGCAATAACTTGCTTCATTGTGTTTTGTTTCATCAAATATCTCTACAGATTTTCCAGGTGGAACTAATTGCTGCAGGTCTTGTTGTGTTACTCCACTCACAACCATACAATCATTTTCAGCAAAAAATATTCTCTTATCCACATGTTCTCTACGCAAGAAAATACGAGGGATATAGTATTCATATTGTTTAGTGAGTTCCTTTCCAATTCTTTCGACGTTTCCAGAAACTACTTGAATTACAATTTCAGCATTTAATGCTTCATCAAATGCTTTGTTGTCAACCAACGATTTTAGCTTGATGAGCTCACCTTGGAAGTTCAGTTTGCATTCTAATACTTTTTGTTTTGTCTCCTTATCCAGTTGACCAAACCGGAATGTATCTGTATAACTTTTAAATTTGAACCCTGCCTTCTTTTCACCATGATGATTTTCAGTAACTATCTTTCTTTGTTTCAACTTTTCGCCGTCATGAATTTCAATAAGTGTCTTTCTTGAACTTAAATGTCTATGCAATTCTGGTATTTCCTCCGCCCAGCCATTCACTACAAGTATATCCCACCCTGGACATCGATTCCACAGAGCTAACACTTCACTCATTCGATCTTGCAATACATTAGCATCTATCATAATCTTCTTTTCAACACTTTGGTGTACTTTGAGGGAAGTGAGTGCATTGACGTTCTTAACAATCAGAAGACCACCTTCAGCTGGCAGCTGCTGTCTAAATGATTTCAAATACCTTTCATCAAATCGTACATTAAGTAATGAGAGCTGATCTTCTTTTGGTTTGCAGATGTCAGCAATATTGCATTCCACCATCTGTTTCCAAAACTTGACATCTTCTGTGAGGAACGAACCAGGGCCTTCCCACCAGTTCTTTACATGGGACAGAAACTTTTCGAAATGAGAATCTGTTCCCAATGCAGTCTGAAGTTCTGCCTTAATGAATTGATCAAGTTGTTTCTCAGTGGCTTGCTCGGTGTAATATCTGAACTGATGGAGGAACTGGTTCGCTTCAGGTTTGTCCTTCAACAAGTCGTAGCCAGAGAAATGTATGCATTCCCCTCCTGTCATGAGCACATCATGGAGTGCAGTGTCGTCAACATTTTCACCCAGAGTTCTAGTCATTGCAGCATTTGTGTAAACAACGAACCGCACATCACGGAATGGACCCCAGTGCTGCAGATCTGGATGCTGTCCCCACTTGTTCTTGAGCTCACAGTAGGACTTGTAGTACTTCGTAATGCTGAAGTCGCCCTTTTCTTCCATCAGGTTCCTCGCCGTTATTGTCTGACGTTTTCCTGTTTTGTGTTTCAATTGTACGAACGTTGTGTTACCCCCAAAGCTAAATACAATATCGTCAAACTTCCCACCTGCTTCCATGTTGGAGGCAATACGGAACTCCTGTCCCTCATTGACTCCTCTAAGAAAAAGAAGCCCAGACAGTTTCACTTCGTACATTGGCCCCGACATACTGCAGGCACTGCCTGTCTTCTTGTAATCCTGTAATTGACCAGAAGAAAATCATTTCATGATGATTATTTGTAGTCATTTTATTTTGGAGGTGATTGGCTAGTAGTGTGAAGTTGGCAAATTTCCAGAATGCAAATAATGGATACTTGGCAACATTTAACTCGAGGAAAATACGAGGGACGTCTAAGACAGAGAGAGAGAAATCTGTGACCACCATCTCAGAGCATATACTTTAATTACTAGCACATTAGAACAGAGTCTAAGAAAAAAATACTTGTACCTACAACACTGAAATTGATAAAAGGAGTCTTCCTATAAGAGTGTCATACTTTCAAAATGAAACAAATAATTGTATTAACGAAAGAGGTTTATTTTTTAATTAGTAATATTTTTAAGCACACTTAATGCCATTACGTATGGAAGAGAACGTCTGTTAAACGGCAGCCACGGCTTCGTCGGCTTGCGCGTATACGGGTCTTCCAATTTTCAAAGTCATGCAAACATAAACCAGGCTCAATTTCACGAATAACGCACGAGATATTGTTCCTTAGGTCATTAACTGTTTCTGGTTTATTGGCATAAACTCATGATTTAACATAACCCCGTAAGAAGTAATCCAGCAGCGTAAAATCATATGATCTCGGAGGCCAGTTAACATCACCACCACGCGAAATGAAGAAGCCTCTCAACTTCTGCCTCAAAAAGTCGACTGTTTCGTGAGCAGTATGACACGTGGCGCCATCCTGCTGAAACTAGACTTTTCTGAGGTGCATACTTTCCAATTGAGGCCAAGAATGTTCTCTTATCACACACCATACACTTCACGTAATGCACAGCATGCTTGGCGAAGATGGCCCAATTTGAAATTAGTTTTAACGATTTCTACGCGTTGCGGAATGGTGTAACGTTCCATGATTATTTGCCAACAACAATACTGTAACCATGGGAAAAATGTGACTGCTATAGCATTATAAACACATCAGCTGTTATAATGTTAAAATTAGAACATTCTTATTGGAAGACTCTTTATTAACATACTAACCAGTATTCTATGTTTAATTAATTAATGGTATAGTTTGGGTAGAGGTAACATTTTTACCGACATATAAGGCGCATCTTTTTTCTTTGAAAATATCATACAAAGTTTGTGCATCTGTCAAAGCTTCATAGGATGCTGTGAAAACTGAGACAGGGGTTAAATAATTTAAGTAGTTTGCCATTAGTAATATACTGGATGATGCAGAGGACAATTAGGCCTATTTATTTTATAGTTATCAGTTTATGATGTAGAAGAGGTTTCAAGTGACTCTTCATTTGGCTGTGGAGATGAATTTTTGGGTTTTGACGAAGAGGATTAAAAGGTATTCATTTCTAGTTAGATTATGTATTTCATAAAGGTTTAATGCATTTTATTTATTTAACTAGGTAGCTTGCTAGTGAGTACAAATTAAAATTATAAAACAAAAATGTTTCTAGCCACTCGTGTACGGTGTGGTCTTAGCCAATAATATAACAAAATTAGAAGGACCTTTTACTAAATACAGTAACTTAATTCAAACATGTAGACATATATATTAATTTATAATTTAAATACTGAAAATTCATTATAATATTCAATGCTAAATTATTTTCCCCCTCAAAAACACAGTCGACCCATGTACAAAAAGGGAGTGCATCTTAAACACAAACAAATAAGAAGTCCAAAGGTTGTGTTGATGCAAGTGTTAAATAAAAGTTATGTTTTTCTAAATCCAACAATTCCTCTTTGTTTAATGCTAAGCAGAAACATTTATTTTGGTTTCAAACGTTTTCCCTGTTTTCACACATACTATATACAACCCAACAACAATATTACAGTATCAACAATCATGCACAGATATTGCTCGGCGTTAAAATTACTTTTAAATGAAACAGAAGCAGCTGCAGGTTTAAATATAGCTGTGTCGTTGTCACATTTCTGGAGACATTGACTGTTTCTTATCACGATCCAAAACACGGTATCCATAAAAGCAGCAAGGGAAAAGGATAAACGAAAAACAATCCATTGGCTATGAGATACGTATAATGTTCGTAAATACGGAATTTTTGTCGTCCCATAGGGATTTAATACGGGAGAAATTTTTTCAGGCCTCAAATGCATGACATTCTGCATGATACAAGATACCTGGCAACTGTATGTTAGTCCCAAGTATTATAAATTAATTTAGAGTTGCCTGCTATATGTAAGAGTTGTAGCTATTAGATTGATTCAATAGTGAATAGGCCTATATATATTCTTAGTATTTTTAATGTTTGATTTCTGCTATATTCCTAAATTGTTACACCTACTGGCATTTGTTATTATTTGCATGTACTCTTCTGTCACCATAGCAGCAATCCACACGGATGTAAAGATAAAGAAGGAAGGAATGTTACATTTCACTGATCAGTTAATCTTTAATTTCTACGACGATTTTTGCTCAGTATTATGTTACAGAAGACAAACTATTGTACTAATACGACTGTTTATGCTTCAGGTTTCCTCTGAGTAAAGATTCCCTTAACCGAAAGTGGGTAGTTGCAATCCGCAGAGAGAATTTCTATCCTGCAATGAATCATTCTGTGTGTTCACCTCATTTCCAAGATAGTTGTTACCTTTCAAACTATGTTATTACCATATAGGTCTACATCGTTATTGTCCTTCATCCACTCAATATCCTTCATTTTCTGCAAACAGCTGTTGTTTCAGTGCATACATGAACAATTATTCGCCGAATTTAATGATACAGAAACTGTATAAATTACAAAAATTTAATTTCTTAATACGACTGATTGAAAATAACTCTTGTCTTAGTTACGGATTAAAGTAACAGTTTCTTGTGCTACTACTACTACTACTATTACTACTACTGCTACTACTGCTACTACTACTAGGCCTACTGCTACTACTGCTACTACTACTACTACTACTGCTACTGCTACTACTACTACTACTACTGCTACTACTACTACTACTACTGCTACCACTACTATTACTACTAATACTACTACTGCTACTACTACTACTACTACTGCTACTACTACTGCTACTACTACTACTACTACTGCTACTACTACTACTACTACTACTGCTACTACTGCTACTACTACTAGGCCTACTGCTACTACTGCTACTACTACTACTACTGCTACTACTACTACTACTGCTACTACTACTACTACTACTACTACTACTACTACTACTACTACTACTACTACTGCTACTGCTACCACTACTATTACTACTAATACTACTACTGCTACTGCTACTACTACTAGGCCTACTGCTACTACTGCTACTACTACTACTACTACTACTACTACTGCTACTGCTACTACTACTACTACTGCTACTACTACTACTGCTACTACTACTACTACTACTACTACTGCTACTGCTACCACTACTATTACTACTAATACTACTACTGCTACTGCTACTACTACTACTGCTACTACTGCTACTACTACTGCTACTACTACTACTGCTACTACTACTACTACTACTACTAGAAATAATAATAATAATAATAATAATAATAATAATATAATATATAACATAATATATTATTATTATTATTATTATTATTATTATTATTATTATTATTATTATTATTATCAGGGAACGGATTTATATGGACTAAAAATATATGAAATATGTAAATATATATGTAGTTATTTTTACCAAAATATGGAATTAAATATGGATTTTTACCAAAATATGGAATTAAATATGGACTTAAAATTATAAAAAAATGACTATGTACGTTAAATATTGGTACATTTTAATCAAACTAAACAAAAAATATAATGGACGTACCTTATCTTCCAATGTAGTTTCAACAAAACACAATTTTTATTGTCTGTTACCATAACAATAGGTTACAAACATTTCTTTCAAGTGCTGAAAAGTGAATCTTCTTCTATTGTCTCTGAGGATAGATTTATACTGACTAAAAGAGCGTTCGACGTCACAAGAAGTAACTGGTACATAATTCAATTTCACAATGTCTGCTGGAGATAAGTCCAAGTTAATCTTCACTGTTGATTCACCACTCATCACAGCAACAACCTTTTGTAGTTCTTCATATCCAGGGTTTTTTGAAAGTACAGTGTCCACCTTAGCTCTTACTGCATCTGCAACTTTACCTCTACCACGATTCAGTTGTTCCACAGTACTATTTATAATTTCAAAACTTTCAGATAGTGAAAGGTGCCTATTTTGGAGACTTTTGAGCGTTTTTATGATGCATGAAAATGTATGCTGAATGTGAGCTAAGTCATTCTTCACACTTATGTCACAGGTAACTGTTTTCGCAGTATCAATTGAGACTGCATCTTCAGAGTCCAATGCAAGGAGAACATTGTTAATAGAGTCTATATGTTCGGCATAATATTCAACTGCTTCTAGCCATGTACCCCATCTAGTTAAAATTGGCTTTGGTGGCAATGGAATTTCAGGGTACATTTCTTTCAACACGTTAACTCTACTGGGAGCTTTGAGAAATACTTTTTTCACTGATGAAATCAACAAATCTACTTTAGGGAAATTGTCTCTGACCACTTCTGCCACACGATGAAATGCATGCGCCACACAAGTAAAATGAGTCAATTTAGGATATACAACAGATAATGCTTGTCCAGCTTTGACCATATAAGGGGCAGCATCGCTAATAAAGAATAACACATTATCGTACATAATACCCTTTGGCCACAGGATACCCATAGCTTCGTTGAACAGTTTAACTATAGTTTTGTTATTGCACTTTTCTAGAACATCACAATGTAAAAGAATTCGTTCAGAATATTGTTCACTTAACAAACCGATAACTACATTACCAACAAGTCTACCTTCTTTGTCGGGAGTCTCATCAATGGAAACCCAAATTGAACTATCTTTAATTTCATCTCTTATCTTCTGTATTGTCTCATCGTAGATGGATGGAGCATACGTCTTCCTAAGTGTTGACTCATCCGGGATTGTATGTTGAGTATATTTTTCAAGGAATTCCCTGAAGACCTTATTCTTTAGTTTGTAGAGAGGAATATCAGCAGAGATGAGAGAACGGCACAGGTCGATGTTAAACTCAGATCTTACATTCGATGTTGTTGGTTGTGTTAAAAACAATTGTCTCTGCTTGGAATTTAGTTGTTTGTTGGCCTGATGTTTACTAGTTGTAATGTGTTGTTGCACCAGGAACTTTTGTGTAGATGATACTGCACACTGACACAAATTACAAAATAATATTTTATTGTCAGTTGATAAACCATCTTCTTTAAATTCTGAAATGTAACTTGTTAGTTTTGATTTTAAATTGACTGAATGACGTACTTTTGGCATAGTATGATTTACAAAACTGAACCTATGTGTACTCTGACTGGCATTTAACTGTTGAGCTGCACAACTGAAGTCTGTTAAAAATTTTAAATTAAATTAATACAGTTTTGTAACTTACTTTCCCATTGTTGATAGGACTGCTAATTTTCAAATAACTCTGATGTTAAAGGGATTACTGAACATGTGTTTAAATCTCTATTGTTGAAATGTATTTTTAAAAGTTAATGGAATTTTGTTTTGTTTTATTGTTAAACCTAATATAATATGGACTGTTTTATATGAAATATGGAAAATATATGGAAATTAACGAAAATATGTACTAAACTCTAAAATATGGAAAAATATGGAAAATAAAAGTAGGATTTTTCAACCCTACACATTGTGAAACATAAAGATAATGCAAAATATAAATTATATTAGCTTTATAAGTAAATATGTATTTACATATAAATCCTTTCCCTGATTATTATTATTATTATTATTATTATTATTATTATTATTATTATTATGCTTTTTGATTTTATACAGCTGTTTAACCTACAGATTAAATTAAAAAGTAGACACTAATTGTTTTATTAACCCTGGTTATGAATATTCACATTCAGAGTTCCTATGAACTCATTTGATGACATACACTGATTGGCTTCTGAGCAGTCTATATATAGTCGCGACGCTGTTATTCCCGGCGTGACTCCTCCTCTTTGCTTACGTCTTAGGAAGTGAAGGCTCTATAAAGTGTAGGTAGTATCGTTCGCCATTTTTGTTCTTTCGTTGCCGAGCTACCATACGAGGAATCTATTTGCCACACCGTTAAACATTATCATGTCGTAGCTCCTATGATAATAAATCAAACGCACTGTAATTCAGCAAATAATTGAGCGGCAAATAACGTCTTCGTGTGCTTTCTGCGAACGCCAATGAAAGAGCCAAAATGGCGGGCGATTATATCAAGCATTTATCGAGCCCTAAGAAATGAATAACGTCTTCATAAGCGAATCACAAGACGCACACGTTTAAATGTAGCCGACCTGCAACGCGATTGGCTGCCGGAAATTAGAGCGACGGGACTAGAACACCCATCTTTTCCAAAGTCTCCATTTTCAAACTGCCTTTTGTCAGTCAATATCAGTCTGTAAGCGGAGAAGAAACACTCCACACAGACAGAGGTTAGAGGAGCATAGTTAACTTACATTTTTCATTTGAATTTCAGAAGTCATCTGAGAGCCATCGTATAAACTTACACTTTGATGATTTCTGCTTAGGCATCTCTATATTTGTTCACATTCACTTTAACGCACGCCATAAGGAAGACAATAGAACGTTTCCGAATCCTGACAGTTTTATGTTTACTGTTGATGCATTAGACTCTAACCGTTACTACAGGTATTTCACTTCATACTGTGACGTGACAATGAATTCCAGATAGCTGAGGACCCCTGCTTCTGATTGTATGTAACAGGAGAAAATATGAAATTCCGCTGTTTTTTTTTTTTTTTTAAGTTTAATCGTAAGAAGTAAACAGAATATTATGCAACACAGTGTCTGCTGTGTATTCGATACTTACACACATCCTGCTGGCGGCCATTCTGCTGCTGATGTTGTGATCAAACGTCGTTAAACAAACCTGGAAACAATTACTTCATGTTACAAGTCTAGCGTAAATGTAAATCAGTTTATTTTACAAACTTACATATAATATTGGAGCAGTTCAAATAAAAGTGACATGCAGGGACCAGTTTAATATTCCTCTACGCTAGACTGCCCCCCCTCCGCCCCCCAAAAAAGAAAGAAAACATGACTGAGCACAGAGACAGCATGTCACGTTTACAATTTATAGAATTTCCTGTACTGTCTGTGAGCACAAATAACTTATGTGTAACCGACAAAGTCAACAGTAAGCCACATAATCAGCATTATAAATTAAGCAGGCAGAAGACAATAAAATCCTAACAACACTAAACGAATTTATTATTAAAAAAACTCATTCGAGTCGGCCTCTGGAGCGCAGTTGGTAGAGCGCTGGCTTTCTGTGCTCGAGGTTGCAGGTTCGATCCTCGATCAGGTCGATAGCATTTAATTATGTTTGAATGCGACAGGCTCATGTCGATAGATTTACTGGCATGTAAAAGAACTGCAGGACAAAATTCCGGCACACCGTAATGATAATAATTATTTATTTATCTATCTATCTATCTATCTATCTATCTATCTATCTATCTATCTATCTATCTATCTATCTATCTATCTATCTATCTATCTATCTATCTATCTATCTATCTATCTATCTATCTATCTATCTATCTATCTATCTATCTATCTATCTATCTATCTATCTATCTATCTATCTATCTATCTATCTATCTATCTATCTATCTATCTATCTATCTATCTATCTATCTATCTATCTATCTATCTATCTATCTATCTATCTATCTATCTATCTATCTATCTATCTATCTATCTATCTATCTATCTATCTATCTATCTATCTATCTATCTATCTATCTATCTATCTATCTATCTATCTATCTATATATCTGTCTGTCTGTCTGTCTGGCTGCCTGGCTGCCTGCCTGCCTGCCTGCCTGCCTGCCTGCCTGCCTGCCTGCCTGCCTGCCTGCCTGCCTGCCTGCCTGCCTGCCTGCCTGCCTGCCTGCCTACGTACGTATTTATTTATTTACTTACTTACTTACCTACTTACTTATTTATTTATTTATTTATTTATTTATTTATTTATTTATTTATTTATTTATTTATTTATTTATTTATTTATTTATTTATTTATTTATTCATTCATTCATTCATTCATTCATTCATTCATTCATTCATTCATTCATTCATTTATTTGCTGAACAGCAGCCAGAGGCCAATTATAGTGCAGCACAATACACAAACAGAAGATACAAAGGTGCAATAACAAATAAATAATATCTCAAATAAAGAAAAGCATACATAAATAAAATTACGAACAAGAAGAGTAAATACTAATAATCAAAACGAAACTATACCTTAAAAGGATCTAAATTGTGCCCATGCAAATTGGCATATTTTATGCATCTACAGACTAGAGAAAGTGATAATAATAATAATAATAATAATAATAATAATAATAATAATAATAATAATAATAATAAGGACTTCTGCCACAGCTAGAAAGCAATCTCAGTGATAGCACTATGGTGCCAAAGTCAGTGAAATTCTTTGGAGTTTAGAAATTTATGAAAAACGGAAATCTGAAGCAGATACAAATAATTTTCTTAGGCGATAACTAGCTTTTCTGGAAACTAAGTACCTATTATTCCAATGAAGCCTATATTTTTAAGTAGATCTACCTCAGTTGTATTTCAGTGGATGTCTTTCTCTTGGTATGACTTTATCAAGACTTCCTGATGTCCGACACAGCTCTACACGAACTGCACAACACTTACTGTGATCCAGAAATTTTGTATCCATCATTCTTCAGGTGAAAAACTTCGCAGTACTTCAACAGATATAGGAAAACTGATGAACTCCATGATTATATGAAAAACATCGATTATACCCACATAGGCAGTCTTACAATTATGTAGGCCATGTTTGAAATGAATACTGCGTCAAGAATGAATTAAATCGATAACATGCTAGCAATTACCTGAACTATGTTCCTAGTCAGCGATGTATGACATGGAGGGAGGAAGGAACTTGCCACCCTACCCCATTGTCTTCTGGCTTAGTTGCCTTGTTGGCGTCACTTATGAAGTTCTAACCATCATCGGGCAGCTGCCTAAACATATGCCTGCAACAGTACGTACACTGTAAAGGATAGTTTTGCAACTGCATCGCACTTGGAATCAGAATTGTTAGTTGACTGTCTGCTGTGTACAAACCACAATAGAGCTTCCTTATCATTAGATTAGATTAGATTAGATTTATTTATTTAACCTGGTAGAGATAAGGCCGTCAGGCCTTCTCTGCCCCTCTACCCTCTCATGTAAGACGACAACACTTCCTGACGTGACGTCATTTGCGGAAGTGGTGGGATAAGGAGCGGAGTGACTAACAACGAAATGCGAAATGACCAGAGATGTGTGATAGCGGTAAATAAAGTAGTACCAGGGCTAGTGGGATCATCGTGCTAATCACACGATTCCTTCGTTTTGGTTGGATGATCATTCACCTCTGCTGAGGCATGTGGACGTGAGGAAAGCAGCCATCGTCCTTCATGGGGTGTTGCTCCTCGGATTTAGGAGGGGATTAACCGATATTCGTCTGGCAGTTGGCGGAACCATCTGAACATTCCAACAACGCAATCAGTCCAACCGGGATTTAGTCCCACGCCAGAGTGCAGTCTTGTAGCATACACTAGACCATACCGGTGGCATAGAGATTAAGGATGGTTAAAAAAACGTAGCAATTAGGTACTTTCTCACGGTTACTTGCTAGGCAATTCGTCGTTCGACCATGGCTTCTTGTAAATACTTATCTTATTCCAGAATAAAATACTTAAATTTGAGGAAATTTTAACCTTAAATAATTATTATTCTACGTCTAAATTTTACATCAGTAAAACAATCTACAGTCCACATCTGTGGAGTAACTGTCACCGCGTCTGGCTGCGAAACCAGGTGGCCCGGGTTCGAATCCCGGTCGGGGCAAGTTACCTGGTTGAGGTTTTTTCCGGGGTTTTCCCTCAACCCACTAGGAGCAAATGCTAGGTAACTTTCGGTGCTGGACCCCGGACTCATTTCACCGGCATTATCACCTTCATATCATTCAGACGCTAAATAACCTAGATGTTGATACAGCGTCGTAAAATAACCCAATAAAAAAACAATCTACTAAAAAAAATTATCGTGTAAGCCAGTGATGTCAAAGCAAGCGCATTTTTCTGACCTTGACGTCGTGCGCGGGCATCAAGCGCTAGGTATGGAATGAGGAAGGTTTATGTACTGTATATGAATAAGCAGCCTGTTCGATTAAGAAAACAGTGGTGTACAAACTTCAAACGGAACGTGAAATTTTGTGTCGTTATTTTTATATGGCTTCTTTCTGTTTGATATTATCTGTATTGTCTGTAAAACAAAAGTACTAACACCAATTTCTTAATATTGCTGTTTTGTTTTAAACGTAATAAAGGGCTAAGAAGGAATAAATTCCATAGCAGTACAACTATACTGTACTAAATGAATGAAACACATCATTCATAAAGAAAGTGATATCCCAAAGAAAGAGATTGAGTATGACATGATAAGTTGGAAATGATTTTGATGGTATCTTTAGCCTTATAAAAATAATCAAAAAAATATTGTAGTACAAAGCAAAGTTACCTAGATATATTTTTTAACTGTAACTAATATTACATAACAAAACTCTTATCGCAGTATGTTTTTAAGGTGATATTGGTGCGCAATTCCCTATCAGCAGAATATTAATTTATTTTCTCGAAATCTGCTGAAGCTATGGAGCTGATGTTTTTCCAACACATTGCCACATATCTTTTATTTATGATGTACAGTAGTTGCTTTGTTAATTCATTTCCTTACAAACAATTTCCATGCGAATATTTTCAAAAATTTCAATACATTATATTTAGTAATAAGTATTTATGATATAGGGGGCAGTCTTGCAGCGCCAGTCAGCATACAGTAAAGGTCAGTGTGTGTTTTTAAATACCGACAACAATTAGCAGGACGTGCAACGTGGTGTACGTTACTTCTAACGGTCAATAATCACTGGTATATAATTCAAACTTAAATCTACATCCATTCGTTAACAAAGTCGATTGAAAGACTTTTCTGTTTGCTGTGGCGCGAATCGACTAAATCTAAATTGACTGACACCAAGGCAATTCGGTAAGTATCGTTATAAATCTTGTTTCATTCGATTCATTCATGATATATGAATTACTTTTGTGCATGATCCATGTTACATAACATAATGATGCTATAGAAAAAAAAATATATGTTTCGCTGTGTGTCAGCCAGTACCGGTCACCTCTTGATCTTGCAGTACCGGTCATATTCTTTCATGTAGGCCCTAAGTTATGTTCTTTTAATATTTTTATAAAATGTTCATGATGCCTCCAGTGATAAGTAGACCTTCCAAAGGAAAATGGCATCCAGATTCTATGAAACAGACTGTAGAGAAAGTGTTAACAGGCCGACTTTCTATCCGCAAAGCTGCTGAAATATACAATATCCCCAAAAGTACGTTGATTGATCGTGTTTCTGCCGTAAAAAGAGGTAAGGAAATTACATCCACTCCTCCACTTGGTCGTTTTAAACCCACGTTCAATGCTGAATTCGAAGGAGTTCTATTGGATCATGTGAATGATCTATCTGATAGATTATTACCAATCACAAGGAAAAAGTTTTTGAATCTAGCTTTTCAACCTGCTGAGGCCTTAAAAATTCCTCATCCATTCATCCGTGACAAAAAGACTGCTGGCAAGGAATTTTATTATGATTTCATGAAACAGTACCCGAATTTGTCTCTCCGAACTCCTGAATCGACAAGCCTTAATAGATCAATTGGGTTTAACAAGCCAGTAGTCAATCGATTCTTTGAGAGTCTTACAAATCTAATGGAAAAATATGAATTCACACCCTATAAAATTTATAACTGTGACGAAACTAGTGTCACTACTGTAAAAAAAAAAACATTTCAAAGTTATTTTGCTGAAACAGAACTATCAAGTCAGTAAACTGCTCTCGGCTGAAAGGGGAAGAATTGTTACTGTACTATTCTGTATGAATGCTGGGGGTCAGTACATTCCATCCATTTCCATATTTCCTTGACAACGCATGAATGAAAGACTCCTCATTGGTGCTCCCAAAGAGAGCAAAGGTGAAGCTCAATCAAACGCATGAATGACATCCCAGTTGATGCAGCGTTTTGCTCACTATGCCAAACCTTCTGTTCAGAACCCCGTTTTGTTAATTTCAGATGGCCATGTCAGCATAAGGACTCGGAGGTGATCACCTATGCTCGAAACCAGAATATTCATATCTAAAGCACTCCACACACGACCCACAAGCTTCAGCCTCTTGATCATGTTTTCATGAAGCCATTTAACGATGCATATTATGAAGCTTGTGGGCTCTGGATGAGAAAGAATCCCGCTGCAAGGATAACAGAGTATGAAATAGCGAGTCTTGTAGCTGACGCAGTTGTAAGAGTTTCACGGGCTGAAATTGCAACAAAAGGATTTCAGTGTACAGGAATTCATCCCCTGAATCCCAGTGTGTTCACAGAGCTCGATTACCTACCATCAATTATGACAGACATAGCAATGGATTCGAACGTGAATCACACTGAGAGACCAACAGTTAGGCCTATGATTCCATTCCCAGAGATGACTTCTGCACCTAAGGCAAGTTCACACCATGAGACTAGTCCTAATAGGCCTACTCCTATATTAATGCAGTGGTCTGAAATTTCAATAATAGTGCTTTCACATTCGACATGGTAACATAACCTTGTACATCTAGTTGATTAGGAGTTGCCTTATTGCAGTACAGCTGTCGTTTAGTCAAGTGTCCGAAGGCCAATAAGGTATCACTCATAAACCAACTAAACAAAGATATAATGGGGTAGAGTAGCCAGTTTCTTTCTCCCTTCCAATGCATACATCGCTGACTACAACAAAAACTAGCGCTGAGGTAGTTTTGATATTTTCTGAAGTGAAAACCATTGAATTTATTTTTTGTGGATATGTATTTCATACTATACGCAAAGCATAATAAAAGCCTAAGATAATCAAAACTAATTCGTATATTTAAGTGTATGAGTACGAAGGGAACTACCTCAGCGCTAGTTTAGCTCTAGTAACATATTGAACTAATCAGACTTCAGATTGGAGTACCGTATGAAACGAATATATGCAATACGTGTAGACAAATTGTATTTACAAGTTATACGCAGCATTATGCTTAATTATAATGCATAATTACGAATATAAAAATAAAGGAAGTACTGATAGAGTAAACATAACATATAATTTCAACACGTCAAAAAATGCGTGCGATGCAACTGAAAATACTTGAAACGTGCATTAATGAATGACCAAGAATTCCGTAATGAATCGTCTGTGCTCTATTTCAATTAATTACAACGCACTGCGCAGGTTCAGTACCCCACGTTCGAGTTATAACTTACTGCGCATGCTCAGTATCCCAAGTTCGAGTTATAATGCACTGCGCATGCTCAGTATTCCAAGTTACAGTTATAACACACTGCGCATGCTCAGTATTCCAAGTTACAGTTATAACACACTGCGCATGCTCAGTATTCCAAGTTCGAGTTATAACGCACTGCGCATGCTCACTATTCCAAGTTCGAGTTATAATGCACTGCGCATGCTCAGTACTCCAAGTTCGAGTTATAACGCACTGCGCATGCTCAGTGTTCCAAGTTCGAGTTATAACGCACTGCGCATGCTCAGTGTTCCAAGTTCGAGTTATAATGCACTGCGCATGCTCAGTGTTCCAAGTTCGAGTTATAATGCACTGCGCATGCTCAGTATTCCAAGTTCGAGTTATAACACACTGCGCATGCTCAGTATTCCAAGTTACAGTTATAACACACTGCGCATGCTCAGTATTCCAAGTTCGAGTTATAATGTACTGCGCATGCTCACTATTCCAAGTTCGAGTTATAATGCACTGCGCATGCTCAGTATTCCAAGTTCGAGTTATAACGCACTGCGCATGCTCAGTATTCCAAGTTCGAGTTATAATGCACTGCGCATGCTCAGTATTCTGATAGGCCTAATGATACCAATTCCGGATGCCAGTAAGAAGCGAGAAGTGAGTCGACGCCGAAAATCTGGGGGAAAAATAATGAAAAGTTGAAGAGAGGAGTCAAGAGCCTAGTGCGTGGGAAACGTCCCCTATCAGGATAATTCTTCCCAAAAAGCTCAAGAAAGACAACTAAGAAAAATGACGCAAAGGAGGAAACTACATGCAGTTTTGCGGGGAATCTGATGACGAAGATTGGATCAGAGTTCTTCATGTCAAATGTGGGCTGCCGAAGCCTGTGCCAGCATTCCTGAGACATCCGACACGCATGAATGTGATTTTTGTCAAAAATAATATGTGACCGGCACCGCCTGCCGATTTTCTGATTGTATCGATTTTATGGATATTTAATTTGTTTATGTTTTGTATTAATATTAATTTCTGATTTTTTTTGTAATTATAATTGAGTTCAATAATATTTGTATTTACATTATATCAAAAGAGTGTGTCAAAATGTTAATTTTTTTATTATAACTCAAAAACCTTAAGTGGTCGGTACTGCAAGACTTCCCCCTATTAGATTTAAGAAAACATTGATTCAGTACTGTAAGACTAATAAATAAATATATCTGAAAATTTCACTTTTCTGTACAAAGGTTGAGAAAATATTCCTTTTGAATAAAAGAGCAATCTTGTGAAAAATGAGCATTAAAATTAAAACTTACATTCTTATAATGCACTTATACTTCTCAGATAAAACTAAAAATTAACATCGATAGAGTTTTAATAAGTTCTCTTCCCTTTATCCATTGAATCAGTGCTGGTCAATCCTGTATTTGGCTCGCAAAAGCGGCTTATTATACCACCTCTTTCGTCTGTCTCTTTCCTTTCCGCTGTAAAGCGCTCAGGCTCTACCGAGCTCTAAAGCGCGCGCTTGCGCCTATGAGCATCTTTTGACATGACTGGTGTAAGCGAAATTTCTAACCACGGGATAAATCGGATGCAAAGATATAAAAAATTGACAATCTTTGAAATAGTTCCGCTATACTTATTTTTTTGAAAGATGGGACATGACAGTTAAGCGGCCGAGCTTGGAACTACAGTGCTATGTTGCCAATAGGGACTACCACGCTGCCAGCTGATGAAAGCTAGCAATTGATGTTAAGATGACTGATGTTAAAACGTTCATTGACAATTGAGGCGAAGGTAAGAAAACAATACAAAAATTGACAGAGAATCAAACGCGAAACGTACAATGCTAACATTGTGTGCGCAATAAATGTCGCCAAGAGCTATTAAGCACTCGCCACGTGAGAATGGTAAGTTTGGCAACTCAACCGTTTTACCATAGCAACAAGTCTACCACGCTACGTGGCATTCAGTTTTTTTTTTCTTTTTTTTTTTCTGATCGCAAAGCTCCTCTCATGTCCCATCTTTCAAAAAAAACAAGTATAATAATTGTTAGTAGGAGATCCTATTATTGGGACGGGTAAAAATTGTGTTTTGGGAAAATGGCAACGTAGATTAAGAATACCTAAATTAATCTCATAAGACGGTAGCAGAGGATTCCCGTTGCTTTTTACAATTACCAGAGGGGAGGGGGGAGGTGAATTTTGAATGCTGTAATGCGGGTATAGGCCTATTTACGTACGATTGGCGACACTGAATGTTATCTTCGCCATCTGTTAATAGAAGTAATAACTAAAGAAGCCACATGTACCACGGGTTATCAAAACCAAAGATATAACAAACTGACAAACTTTGAAATAGTTCCGCTAGTTGTCAATAGGTGGCACCATTATTTCCCCGACACATTTTTCGACTAGTAGGATCAGATATTTTTGAACGCCAGTGTACTATGATTTTTATTGTAATTGTAGTTGTAAACTTAATAATTCTTGTAGCCTAATTGTAGTTTTAATTGTATTCTTAATATTGTAGTTGTAATTCCCTGGTGGAGGGGAAGAGAAGGCCTCATGGCCTCATCTCCAGCAAGTTAACTAAATAAATACTAAATAATAATACTTAATTGTAACGTTTAAAAATAATTGAGACACGAAATAATTAGTTACTCGCTGTTACACGCTTACTTTTGGAAAAGTAACTCAGAAATTAGGTACAGGAACGTCATTACGTAGTGTTCAACACCCCCACAAGAGGTAGCGGCATTATTAATGTGTTGCACCATCTGGCAACAAAAGTATCAATTAAGTCCGTCGCCTTAGGAGCCTAGATCTAAATCATACTGAGGACTTTTCAATAAACATTGAATTTTTCTACATAATTAAGTTCATTTACAATTTCTGTATTTAAGTACCTCCTTTCTTCTGGTTTTACAGAAGTAAACAAAGCCTTAAGAAGAGCGATGGTTGGCCTTTGGAGTCATAATTCACAATATTCAAAGAATTATTTATTGTGTAACAACTCACAAACTTATATAGAACAAAACTATTTTACTATAAAAGTTATTAATATTTAGAATTATAATAGACGGCATATTTAAAATAATTCTGCCAAATGGTAATTAATGAGATGTAAGTTTTTGCTTAATTGCCAAAAAACAAGTTTCTGGATATTGTGGGTTGTGATTCTAGAGATCTCGACTATTTATTACACATAGACGAAAAGTCATTAGACTATTATCTCGGTACCGAGTTCTACAATGAATGGAAAACAAAAAAAAGACAAAAAACAAAAAACCTAGGCCTAGATAAAGAAGATCAGAACTCAGAATATGCTAATACTGTATGATATTTAAGAATTATTGTTATTCAATCTAAACACTGTAAGAAAATTTGTTACACTAGTGGGCTATGGTCTGAGATGAAAGGTAGTTTCATTTGAAGAGTTTACTGCAAGAATGATGGATGTCACTTTCTTGTCGAAAATGAACCGAGACCGTCAGTGCACAGCTTAAGACATATAGAATGTACACAGAGAGTTACATGGCATTAACACTGATAGTCATTGTCCAGTAATGATCGGAAAATCACAGTTAAGCTTTGAGCGCTAAGCATTTCAAACTTTCAATTGCTTCTCCTGCAAAATGTATTCCAAATTACATCCATCATTCTTGCAGTGGAGTCTTCATTTATAATTGCCTCGCTTGCTTCATCAAAAAATTTCCGCTAGAATCGGAATGCGTATATGCAAATAAGGCAGTATATATAATGTCACAATTAATATATTAATATTTTCGATATTCTTGTAAACAGTTTCAGTGAACCTGAAAAAAAATGTACACGTTCAAAGATATCTGATCCGACTAATCGATAATGATCGATAATTTGATGGTGTAAATGTGGATTCTTTAGTTATTACTTCTATGAATAGATGGCGAAGATAATAGTCAGAGTTGCCAATCGTAGATAAATATACCCGTGTTATAGAATTCAATTTTTCATCTCATTCTATTGATTGTAAACAACACTGAGTTTGGGTGGAAACCGCTGATATTTTCTATTAGAAGAATAATTTTTGCTTGATCTACGTAATCATTTTCCCTGACACTTTTTAACGTCTCCCAATAATGGTGCCACCTATTGAGAATTATTTCAAAGTTTGTCCATTTTTAACATCTTTGATTCTTACTTATCTCGTGGTTACAAAGTTCGCTTACACAATCATAAAATCGTAGGTCGGGTACCTTTGAACGTCAGTGTACCATATATTTCACTAAAGACATATTATAGCAATATTATAGCAATCTTTGTTAACTAAGAACGTAGTAAAGCAAAGTTCATTTTGCACTGACACTATTAGCTTGTACGTACTCATATAATTTCAAATTGTTTAATTAAAAGTAATCCTATTTATTTATAAATCTAATATTAATAGTATGAATAGGTTTGTGCACCCCTGAGTGCATTCAGGAGATGAGCTAGTAAATTTCTGTACTATGCGAGAGGGTCGAATGCAAAGGAGTGGATATTAGAATTGGGTCAACTTCCGCCTTAATATTTTATTACGATTATTTGTATGTATGTGGAATTTCGAACGCAGACAGACGAAAATGTTAAACAGTTACATTAGAAATTATTTTCAACAACTTATACACACATTTAAAGCTATTCATCATCCTATATTATACAAAACGTTTGTTAAAGTTCCTGAACGACGATAACTACGTAATTTCCGTCTGCAATCTCATTGGCTGAACCGAATGGCTTGCGTTACTACGTGTTGCTGAACGCTGGACTCCATTTAGTCTAACGTATGTCTTAGAGGAGAGCGGACGGTCCTGGGTTTGGTAAGGTGGCTGTTGAGTTTCCAGCTTGTAACAGTGTTTCGTTCAGGTGGAGTTGAAGTATAACTTCTAGGTGAAATCTAATTTTTAATTAAGCAAAAATAAATAGAAAACAATAATAGCTGTAACTTTGAATCATGCCAGATATTTTCTGTTGCTGTAAGTTAAATGAAATTCGTGATAGTCTCAGTAACGATAGTTTAGAATGGAAATATTAAAATTCTATGCGATATGAATAAGCTAGTTAGAATAGCTTATGTCTTAAAGTAATTTTTCATTTCAGAAGACTAAGTGCTTTCATTTTAGAGAACCACTGGACTCTTGAAATTTCTGGAAAATCGTGTTACCTCACATGCAAAATTTATTCGTGGACTCCATTTTGTTAAACGACGTTTCCTGCAGCCATATCAGTTTTCTTGTATTCGGACTCAAAGCAAAGCGACGCTAGTTAAATACGCCATTAAGAATGTCCGTTACAGGCTTGTATTTCGTACTGTTCGGGTAGGATTCTGGTAAATATCTTAGCCTTGTACGTCTTTTCGTTAATACGACGCATGGAAAGAGGAAGCAAGTAAATTAAATTGAGTAAAGAGATTGGTCTTAAATGTTTGGATGCAACTGGAAATTTGATCGCGGTTCTTAAATGGTTAAAATGCCCACCATTTTGTGCAAATGGTAAAAGTGCAGTAAAATAGTTAGAAAAATGTATGTAGCTTGTAGAAACTAATTTGGTGAAAGTATTCTGAATGTCAGCCATTTTGTATTCGTGTGTTGGGTAAAATTAACCGTAGTATGTGGAGGTTTAGTAAGTTGTAAAAAAAGCTTGGTGATGATGAAATTACAACCTACTGCACTTCTGCCATTATAAAAATTGCGTTCAATTTTTTTTTTTTTGTTTTAAAGATGATTCGTATTTTTTTCTTTGTTAAATGATAATGCATATAAAATTAAATATGAATGATAGTCAATCTTTTTTTTAAGTTATGTACTCATCGATTTCTAAATTTGAAATGAAATTTAAATTTTTAATTTCTAGAATTTTTCAATATTTGTTGTCGATTCCAGGCAGGAAACCACTATTTAAAGTGCAAATATTGGAGCAAAATTAAAGGTCTTTAATCGTACTTTCTACAGAAAATGTTCTAATTACTGCAAAATTATTTTCCAGGACGCATTTAACTACTCTTGTGTATTTCGTCGATGCAATATTGGACGTCTCTAAATTCCCCTCGTCTTCGAGAGTTGATGGGCTAGGCAGCTGAAACCAAGATCGTTAGCGATTCATGTAGAGCTTTATCTTCATTATATTGAATGAGGGAAGAAATAAAATAGATCAGAATGTTTTAAGCACGTCATAGGAATAGCAGTAGTCTGATATGGCCAACCAACGTGTAGTAGAATAATGGGACTTAAAAAACCTTCATATTGAAATAAAGACTTTAGAAAAATTCACGGGCTGAATTCCTGAGGCAGTGCATTTCAGTACGAGCCGGCTTCTCCGTTTGCAATTAAAGAATACAGTACGGGTATCAAACCCCAGTTCTCTGGTTTGATTTCTTTGTTGCACCTTCGGCAGCAGGATTCACAAAGGAGTATTTTAACTCTTAAACTTTTCTGGGATCTTAGTTGTAAGCTTCCCCTTCGAGAACAATCGAGACGTTCAGAATTGCCCCGCGTCGTTCTGTTCCCCAGAATAGTCTGTAACGTGGAAGTCTTCGTATTTCCTAAGTAACATCATTGAATATCTTGTTTTGTAAAGAAAGTGAGGTTGTGTCAACTCGTGTGCTCTTAAATTTAATTTAGAGAACATTTAATTCTTTATTGATCCATGACATCTTTAACAGAAAGGGCTTGGATACCTGAGTGCGTTCAAACGATGGGTTTCAATATATCCTCATTTCCGGACTTCTGAGGAGTTAAGTAGCTAAAAGTGCCCAGTTGTAATTCGTAGCTGCGTTCTCACTACGTGATGAAATTGAGCAATCACGTGATAACCGTGTGTAATCTGGACAAAAACTTGATCCGTGATCACCCGAAAGCCACAGCGTGGTATAGTGGTTACAAAAACATTTAAGAAGTCAACAGGTGGTTCTGTATGTACACACTCTTGTGTGCCTCACTTTTAACTTGTATCCCTTAGTGTGAGATTAATTATAATGAAATTGTCTATGAATTTGCTACTCTGATATTCAGTTCTTACTAATTACTCAAGGTGTCTACGTGTTTGTTCATAGCATGTACTGCACGTCTACAAGGCTCTGGCTGAAGTACGTGGCTTGCCGTTAGTGCAGTTGCTGAAATATGTTGGTGCAATGTACCCAGTGGAGCAGAACGTGAGGTCCGGAATTCAGTAAGGTAAGGACTTGATAATATATTTAACTTTTTCTTATATTTAAATGTAAATTATGAATCTTTCAAGAAGAATGCTGTTCTCTACATTAATGTCACTAGAGGTTTCGCTTTATGTAGAGAAAATAAAAAAACTTCTTTGGGATTTAATTGACTATCACACGATTAAAAGAAAGTATAACTTATAAAGATAAGGAGAAATAAAGTAGGCCTACTCTAATACAATGAAACATTGGCTTAGTAAAATACTAAATTGTCTTAAAATGTATTATTATTATAACATCTCTTTATTATAACTTTTCCGCTAGATGGCAGTTGTATGCTACGAGCTGCTCTCTTGTTACCAGTTGTGTCAAGTACAGTGAACTCTATGGACGATTCAGTTCCTTTTTTATTAAAACAGTTGCATCCCACTTAAATTATCAACATATATTAAACAATCTCTGATACGTGACTATCCATAATCTCATACAGCAGAAGCCATAACAGAACCTAGATAATATAAACAAGATAAATGATAGAAAAGTTTTAATTAAAGATGATGAAATAAACCTGAATTTTAAAGGGTACAGTTATTGAAAGTACAATGTTGGTAAACAAAGAAACAATGTTAGGGAGCTGATAAAACAAATGTTGGGGAGGTGATAAAAATTGTAGGATAAGCAATCATGATCGGTTGAAACACATGGATACGTACCGTTTATTGGTCGAAGGTAGTACGATGTAGTAAAAGTGTAAGTCGGAATAAATTGCAAAATTATAATGTATATTGCAAGGATATGTCTGATTTAGAAACTCAATCTAACAATTTTTTGTGACTAATGAGCTAGGTTACACCATATGATAGCACGTCTAAAGTCACCAGGATAGTCTAGAAAATGAGGGCACTCTTAGAGACGGGATGTGAACAATGTCCAAGTTATGTCAGCAGCTAGTCCAAATTGTATTTGTTCATAGCATAAAATCGACTGGCATATTTCTACGCCAATAGTACCAAACATCCTCGTTATTTAGTCCATATTTCAGCGCTACAAACATAAGGAGGGGATTTGTCATTACGCGAACAAGGATTGCAAAACAGTTCACCTTCGCCTCTGAGAAAGGGCTAAGAATCTCTGACCCGGTGACCTCAGTCACTGCCCTGTCTTTTACCAAAATAATCAGTCACCAAACCCACTCCAAACTTATAAAAATCTTCGGTACATCCCTATTACAGATAATGCTTAAATATTCCTATTCCTTTTGTACTAGTCACTCATTTGCTCTTTTCGTCTTTCAGATGTTGCCACTACTTCCGCGCCTATTACGAAGAAGCCCAAAGGGAAGCTTTTCAGCTCGCTGATGTAAGTCTTTAATGATTTATAATGGCGCAGTAGAACTTATCATTCAATAATTTTTCTCGTTCTGTAACCAAATGAACATCAGGGTAAATGTGAGATGGATTGGTCTTAACAATAAATAACCGATATCACAACTTGAATATTTGGAACCCATATGATTGAGGTGATATATCATAAAATCAGAAGTATAAAGTTCTATCCAAAATTATTTATTTATTCAGTAGATTTATTTCTACTGGCAGAATTAAGGTCATAAAGCCTTCTCATCCACTCAGCTAGTATAACAATAAAGTAGCAGAAATACGGAAATAATAATAATAATAATAATAATAATAATAATAATAATAATAATAATAATAATAATAATAAATGGAAACAAGTTTAATTACATGTAATTCTAAGAATGGAACAATTATAATAATGTGAATTGAATTAATTGTTGAAATAATGAAGAAAATTGATATGTTAAAAATAAAAATCATATACTACAAAACATTATATTTGAGGAAAGCTCACAGTCTAAGCAGTCTCTTTGACAACCGGGTTTTGAAATTAGTAAATGTCTGACAGCCCCTTAAGGTATGAGGTAGGGAGTTCCAATGAAGAGAAATTGAAACGGTGAATGAAGAAGAGTATCAGGAAGTGTTATGATGAGGTATACCCAATGTACCGGTGATCTGAGATCAAGTATTTAGGTTATGGTTGGAGCATAAATACACGAGACGACAGATAACTTGGGGTTGAGATGCGCAGAATTTGAAATAGAAGAGAGAGACAGTGTAAAGTTCTGCGATCGTTGAGCCGGAGCCAAGATAAGGATTCGAAAAACGGTGAAATGGTATCGTCGGTCATTGCACACGTATCTTATACACACATTATGAACACGTTGTAATGCTGCAGAAAGCCCGGACATGAACCACTGACCTTCAGGACACGCGCCTCTGCCCCTCGCCACTCACCTGACAATGACAACGCGACTGTAAGCTACTGATCACACAGTTATGAACCACTGATCTCTGGGGTGGACATCGGTACCGTACATGCGTCGCTGACTTTCTGGTTATGAATAACTGACTTCACAGGACAAACGTCTCTGACTGCTGGTAAGGGCGCCAATGGCCGTAGTGACGGCGCCATCCTTCGGGACGTGCGCCAATGTCCGTCGTGAATAAGCGCCCCTGACCCTTTGGCCATGCGCCTCTATTCCGCCGGTGTATGCGTCACTGATCACGCGGTTATGAGACACCGACTACAGGTGCATACGCCGATGTCTGCTGACATGGGCCTCTGTCCGCCGGTTTATGCGCCACTGACTGACGGCTATGAGCCACTTATTTCTGGTTCTTAGTCTTTGACTTTCGTAGACAGGACCCCTGTCCGCTTGGTGCTTACATCGTTATTAGCAAACAAGGGCGTCCAACCTTTAAGGTGTGTCAAGGTTCGCAGTGTGTTTGCGCCGTTAAGCGGTTAAGTGCCACACATCCTGTCTTTCCTGTCCTTCAGAGACGTCGAGGTTATGCGCCACTGACCTTCGGGATATGCGCCTCTGTCCCCTGGTACACGCGCCACTGACCTCGCGCCTATCCACTTCTCTTATCCCTAGACAAGGCATCAGGCGTCGGGGTCATGCCTTTGACTACGACCCGCGCACCTCTGACGTTGGGACGACGAGGCTAAGCGCCTCTGACGATGGCAATACGCGTCTTTGACGATGGGGATACGAACCTTTGACTTGGGGCTACGGGCCGCTGACCTTGTTCGTAAGCGCCGCTGTATCACGGGCTATGCGGCTGAGACCCGGGACTATGTAGCGCCTCTGGTCACGGTGGATGGCGTTTCGCCTCACAAACACCGGGTAAGCGCCGGGTACCCGGGAGAAGCGCATCTAGCGTTCGGAACAAGCGCCTCTGGGTTCAAGGACAAGCCCCTCTGGCTCTGGGTCATCGGCTCCACTCCTGGTTCATACGCCTCCTATTCTTTGTGCGCGCGACTCTGACGTGGTGTACGCAACGCAGACGTGGTGCACGCGACTCTGACATGGTGCACGCGACACTGACATCGAC
This sequence comes from Periplaneta americana, assembly GCF_040183065.1. NCBI lineage: Eukaryota > Metazoa > Arthropoda > Insecta > Blattodea > Blattidae > Periplaneta > Periplaneta americana. Next base: position 5,791,495 of record NC_091118.1, read on the forward strand.
TGTGACATGGTGCACGCGACTGTGACATGGTGCACGCAACGCTGACCTCAACTATGCATGTACAAGTCTCGCCCCGCTGACCTTGGGACAACGCGTTTCTGACGATTGTGCTAAGAGCCCCTACACGCCCCCTACGAAAAACTGACTTTTGGACTACAGGACATTGCCTTGTAAGTCATTAGTGATTTATAATATAGCACTAGATTTTATTATCCAATTTTTCTTGTTCTATATTCAAATGAACACAAGGATAAATGTGAGATAAACTGGTATTAACAATTATAACCAATCTCAGATCTTGAACATTTCGAACCCGTATGACAGAAGTAAAATAACCTACTAAAACCAAAACTATAAAACCAGTTCAAATTGAGATATCTTGATCACACGAATTCATGTAAACGAATTTGAATCTGCTAAAAGATTATCGATTATGAATAATAAAGCACAGCGTTGTTGTGTCTACATGACTTTTATAGACCTGGCTTGCTTGGGTTACGTTCGACGCTGACCTGGGAGACGTGCTACTCTGATTACAGGTAGATACGCCAATGTCGGCTGACATCTGTTATGTTACGAGTATTCTTGACATTTAGAAATGAAATTTACGTGTAAACGAACGGTCTGGGTTACGGAGAAAGACTGCGATAGAGTTGTAACACAATAATTCCTACACAAAATGAACACTGCACATAGTCGCGACTGTAAGCTACTGATCTCACAGTTGTGAACCACTGATCTCTGGGGTGGACATCGGTACCGTACATGCGTCGCTGACTTTCTGGTTATGAATAACTGACTTCACAGGACAAACGTCTCTGACTGCTGGTAAGGGCGCCAATGGCCGTAGTGACGGCGCCATCCTTCGGGACGTGCGCCAATGTCCGTCGTGAATAAGCGCCCCTGACCCTTTGGCTATGCGCCTCTATTCCGCCGGTGTATGCGTCACTGATCACGTGGTTATGAGACACCGACTACAGGTGCATACGCCGATGTCTGCTGACATGGGCCTCTGTCCGCCGGTTTATGCGCCACTGACTGACGGCTATGAGCCACTTATTTCTGGTTCTTAGTCTTTGACTTTCGTAGACAGGACCCCTGTCCGCTTGGTGCTTACATCGTTATTAGCAAACAAGGGCGTCCAACCTTTAAGGTGTGTCAAGGTTCGCAGTGTGTTTGCGCCGTTAAGCGGTTAAGTGCCACACATCCTGTCTTTCCTGTCCTTCAGAGACGTCGAGGTTATGCGCCACTGACCTTCGGGATATGCGCCTCTGTCCCCTGGTACACGCGCCACTGACCTCGCGCCTATCCACTTCTCTTATCCCTAGACAAGGCATCAGGCGTCTGGGTCATGCCTTTGACTACGACCCGCGCACCTCTGACGTTGGGACGACGAGGCTAAGCGCCTCTGACGATGGCAATTCGCGTCTTTGACGATGGGGATACGAACCTTTGACTTGGGGCTACGGGCCGCTGACCTTGTTCGTAAGCGCCGCTGTATCACGGGCTATGCGGCTGAGACCCGGGACTATGTAGCGCCTCTGGTCACGGTGGATGGCGTTTCGCCTCACAAACACCGGGTAAGCGCCGGGTACCCGGGAGAAGCGCATCTAGCGTTCGGAACAAGCGCCTCTGGGTTCAAGGACAAGCCCCTCTGGCTCTGGGTCATCGGCTCCACTCCTGGTTCATACGCCTCCTACTCTTTGTGCGCGCGACTCTGACGTGGTGTACGCAACGCAGACGTGGTGCACGCGACTCTGACATGGTGCACGCGACACTGACATCGACTGTGACATGGTGCACGCAACGCTGACCTCAACTATGCATGTACAAGTCTCGCCCCGCTGACCTTGGGACACCAGATTACATGCGAGATGATTACAGATAGATACCCCACTGTCTGCTGACATCTGTTATGTTACGAGTGTTCTTGACATTTAAAAATGAAATTTACGTGTAAACGAACGGTCTGGGTTACGGTGAAAGACAGCGATAGAGTTGTAACACAATACTTCCTACACGAAATGAACACTGCACATAGTCGTTTGTATATCGCATATTACGAGTATAATGGGGGGAGGAACGTAAAAGAACTTAGAAATAAAAAGAGAAGAAAACGAAGGCAAAAATCCAGTTACGTTCCTATGAAAATGGGTGCACAAGACCGCACGAACTGAGGAGGGGGAACCCGTGTTTGTGCCCCGCGGCCGGGGTTTAAGTAGGCTATCTGTAATAACCCATTACCCCCAAAAGTTATCCTTTTTAACGCGTTGAAGTCACTTGGGTGGAGGGTCACGTCCACTTCTGATATTTTTCGATATCATAAAGTTTGCTTTGATTAATTTTCACTCTTGGCTAAGTTTTTAATGCATAAACCTTCCATTTATAGCGAACAACTAAAACCAAATAAGAAATTTAAATATTAATTTTTAATTATTCGTATTTTAATTTAATTTATTTAATTTATTATTTAATTATTTAAATATACAGAATAAAGAATATAATTTCAACAGTGGAAATAGAAATAAAATATTACAATAAATATAAAAAGAGGATACAATACTATTAACAAAATTTGAGGACCGAATGAGCAGCGCTCGTGTTCGGTCGCAGTTCAGATATATTATTAATATAAGAGGAATATAGAAAATAAAATAAAATAGGGACTAGTATTAAAATTACAGCTACAATGAAATTATATCTTACAATATTAACATAAAGATGAATAATATCGTACATGAATAAAGTAGAACAATTTATGAAAAAAATATACATATTCTGAAATTATAGAGTACAAATATAATATAGGCTGATTAATTCATACACATAGGCCATAAATTTATTCGATCAAATTGAAAACATCAACACGTTTCTAATTTTCATGTTACATGCTAGAAGTTCTGGGTGTAATTTGGCTAAAGAATTATAGAAGAATTTTAAATAAACTTTTGAAAATCAATTGGCCACATTTCTTTGTCAGTATGCAGAAGAAAAGGAAAATGCAGAAGAGGTCTATTATTTTATTGTGGGTATAGAGGGAACTTGACGACAAATTTATAATTTCGTTAATTTTTTTCAAAACTATAAAAAATACATTGGTCAACACTTCACATTTGTCAATGGTAAAAGTGCAGTAGATTAGTCTGTGGGTAACAAAACTTTTCTGGCCAATTAGTGAACAGTGTCTTAATGTTAGTCCATGACTGTGCGGTGTGTCAGTGTTGTAGTGATGGTTGAGCAGTGTTGTTAAAATATTGGCGATGGAAGTAATTCTAGAAATAGATTTTGAAAATAAGCTGAGTGGTAAATGTGATCCATATCTTCATTGCAATTAAATGTGGTGGTGGTGGTGGTGGCGTTGGTGGTGGTGGTGGTGGTGGTGGTGGTGAAAAATACTTACCATACTGCACTTTTCTCATTATGAAATGTGATTTATAAATTTTAAGTAAATATAGCCCACGTATATGCGTCTGTTAATTTTTGTTTACGGGAACTTGAGTTTACATTTAAATTCCGCTGGAATGTATGTATTCTCACTGCAAATGGGTAAATACCCGATGGCAGTGGTAATTAATTACACTCAATAATGACAATTGATAATAAATTAATAATATTACTAATAATAATAAATACTAGTAATAATTAATAGTAATAATAATAATCCTAAATTAAATTAAGCACGATCATTTAAAATAACATTTAAAGCAAATCTAATTTATATCTTAACACTACGTTCGAACTAAAGCCCACGAGTATGATATGTTCATACCAGCACAAGTACCTTTCAACACTACACTCATTTCGCTGTCAACTCACTCACTGCACTGGAACTACGACACATTTCACTGATACTATCCTGATTTCACTAACTTCAAAAACATTTCACTGTTCAAATACTTTGCACTGCCACTATAAACTATAAAGCTTCTCTGACAAAAAAACACACTTCACTTATACAAAACACTTCTTCACTGATACAACACTTCAAATAACAAATCATCAGTTACACCCTTTAAATAGTGGCATACTACCGTCTGTTAGTAAAGTCTTTAGGCCTAATTTTAATACATTTTTGGTTATTGGTAACGCCTTTAGTAAGTCGGCAGGTAAAGCATTCCAGTCCCTGATAGTACGATTGAGAAAAGAAAATTTGCAGTGTCCGTCCTCTGTCTTCTTTCCCTCAGTTTATATGAGTGGTCAGAAATAAACAAAATCTGACTCAAATTATATTCTAAAATAATACATATTATGTGATAAAAATGAATCTTAAATTGAAATTCAAGATTACCGCTAATCGGACGGGAACTTCCCATTAGAGAACACGTTAATGGAAAATGTGCAAATCTGGTTTGTGGTCGAGATGGATGTCAAGTTTTCATTTCAAAATTTTATGTGTTTCGGTAACTTTTTTACAAATTTGCTGGTCTCCATGTTAATTGTCAAAAGGTGTTACTGCTCCTTCATTGGGTGGTAACTACTGCTAGGCCTACTGTCCAAAGATTAGACGTGAAGAAAGTTTCGTTTTATATAATGAATTTGATAAAAAGAAAGTTTCAATTTGGATCTACATATACTTACCTCACAAAGGAGATCATTTTCAGCTGTGTACTAAGTTCTGTCACTAAATTTCTCTAAACCTAATAATTTGTTCCGGAAATATTATTTTGACAGCAATACTCTGGAAGGTAACACAAATAATAGCCATTGTAACTTGAAGGATTAGTGAAAATAAAACTTACGAGGGTTATTTTTGTGTGTATTAGTATGTATATTAAATCGTTTTAATGAAATCTGAATATATTTTTGGCATGAATTGTGACAAATTTCTTAATTTTTTGCCGAGGAATGTTGCCGAGAGATTTTTGCGACTAGAAGAAGGGAACCAGCGCCATGGACCAGATTCCTCCTTCATCTCGTAGTGGCAATCGGTGAGTTCAGTTAATAAGTCAGATAAGTTCTTAAATCGATTATCATCCTTTTGTAAGAAAGAAAACTATTTAAATGTAAAAATTTTAAACTTTGAAGAAAGAATGGTATAATTTAGGTGTTACCATAAATTTGATCTTTATCGTGACATACTATAACAATTGTACTATAAAACAAAATAACGCAAATTTATGAAAGTGTGATAGATTTACTTGTTTTACGAGATTGCCCTACATCTATTCTGTAGTTAACAATTTATTGCAGGATAGAATGAGATGAACCCGATTCAGGTTTCAAACTATTACACAGAAACTCTTAATAATGGTAATCTTAGCTGATCTGCATTTAACCAAAATTATTCTTGTAGAGAGATCGAAGTTCAAATTCCTAGCGCTGCTCTGAATCTGTAAAATTAGAATCGAGACAAATTACACAAATAAAAATAGATTAACAGAAAGCAATAGTTTTCTTATACTCTAAAAACAGAGAAGCATGGTCCCTTCAGATTTGGGATAAAAATTTAGAATACCTTTCAAAATGGGAAATAAACCTACTCTGTGCTAAAAAGAACTCTGTGTGTGTTTCGTGTGGAAATTTCATTTCTTTGAAGAAAGGTCTTGCATTCGGGCTATTCCGAAATATAGAGAAAATTGACATTGCAATTTTTAAAGACAATGAAACTTTTTCTGTCCGTAGACAACTGTGATACAATGTTTGTGCAAAGTTTGAGGCATCAGAACTTCATAGTGTTTAAATTAAAAATATATAAATTGATCGTATTTTCATAAAATTAGCAACTTTAAACTGTAGTGGCTCCGAAACCCTTTCACCCAGTGATCAAAATCATGGTTTATTTTGATGCTGAGAAGTTAAGTATTGGCAGCGGAAATCACACACTAAATTAATTGGCACTAGTGTATATGCTGTAGTTGCGACGATGTTATTCCTGCCGTGACTCCTCCTCTTTGCTTACGTCTTAGGAAGTGAAGGCTCTATAAAGTCTAGGTAGGTAGTATCGTTCGCCATTTTTGTTCTTTCGTTGCCGAGATACCAGACGGGGAATCTATTTGCCACACTGTTAAACATAAACATGTCGTAGCTCCTATGATAATAAATCAAACGCACTGTAATTCAGCAAATGATTGAGCGGTAAATAAGGTCCTCGTGTGCTTTCTGCGAACGCCAACGAAAGAGCCAAAATGGCGGGCGATTATATTAAGTATTTATCCAGCCTTAGGAAATGCATAACGTCTTCATCAGCGAATCACAAGATGCACACGTTTAAATGTAGCTGACCTGCAACGTGATTGGCTGCCGGAAATTAGAGCGACGGGACTATAGATAATGGAGGGAACCCGTATTCTTTAATAAATGTGTATTCTAGTGACAGTTGAGTTAAAAAAAATTAAATAACAAATAGTGGAGAAAAATAAAATCGAACAATTGGTAAATTTTAAATGACTTAGAATACATTGAACATAACTTAATATAATCCAACCTACAAATAATGTTTCAATCAGAATGCGTAAAGTGTTAATAGCATCAAAATGCAGGCGTGTGAGTTTTCGAGGCGATATAAAGATCGTGCGGGGCAATACATTCCTTCACTCTTCATGCATAATTCTGAAATACGTTTACTCTCACTATGAAACTGCTAAGAATCAGGTCGCTACTGTGAACATTAATATTCAACTTTTGACGTTCGTTCAGGTAACTGAGGATGAATTTCATTAGAAATAAGAAACTTAGAGTGAAATACGCAATGACACAAAAAATATGGGTGATATGCAGACATCTTGTTTTAATTTTGCAATGACATTATCTCAAACTGTTCTTTTACTCTTTATATTTTGTTCATGTACAGAATTCTAAAATATTTTCCTTGTTACCTCAAATCTAGGTGGCGTGCATGACAGAGCAGAGAAGGTAATCCCTCAACAAGAGGATCTTCAGGAAGATATCTAGAGCCTCATCGAAACGAAGTTAAGTATCAGATAAGAGATTTTATACTTTTCAATGCCATCAGAATTGACATACAATATATTGCAAGTTTCGGACCAGAGAATATCTCCGTCAGATTTGTATTACAAACTAAATGGTTTCCATTTTGGTTCTGTTCGATATATCAGGCTAGCCGAAACAACTGGATCAAATAGTACAGGCAACAACACTTCAGACCTTAGGAAAGACGAACCTGATGGCGGGAAGTAGTTGAGGAACGTAGGATGAAATGAGTATAGCGAAAATTCTTCGAGAGAATTAGATGAATTTTTAAACTATAATAATTATAAAAATCGTGAACGAAATTATTTATCAGGTTCCTGAGTAGTTCAAATATTTTTTAAGAACTCTAGCATTTCGCTGCTTTGATTGTGTAGTTCAGTCTGCATAAACAAGAGACTTCATAAACACAATAAGACAGTAAAAGATGACTTCCTAAGATAATTCTAGTGAGACAAAAGTGTTCTGAAATATCGTTTACTTGAAATTATTTCATATTTGAAAATAACTTTTTTCAGGTCATCCTAACTCTTTAAATTTACAACAATGGTAACATTTGCATGTATGAGAAAGAGATAATTCGTAATATTTTTTATTTACCTGGACTTCATTTGTTTCAGTGTTTTCTCATATTTTGAGGTTAATTCTAAAATTAATGAGTTTTTATTTTATTATGTGACGTGAATTTGATTAATTTTCTGAGAATTTCGACACAAAAATAATTATTTCTCCCATAACTTATGTATTAAATAGGGTAAGAATGTTTATTATTCTATATGTGCGTTATTTAAGTTCTATATTTATGTAGTAGTATTATTCATAATTTGTCCGTACTGATAACTGAATTAAATCTCACTATATTTGTGTTTTAATATGATAGTTATTTTTAATTATTTGAAATTTTCAGTTTTTAATCGCGGAAAATAAATTGATAATGAATCGCTGCTCATTATGTAAACGTGAAAACATCATTCCTATATTTCGAAATACATAGTCTATAATTGAATTTTTATATTCCTGTGACACGTTGAATTCTGCATTTTCTCTTTCAGCTTCTACGCCAGTTTCCTCGGGTACAACCTTTTATTCATATTTTCTATGTACTGCATTAACTGTGAATTGTAATATATTAAATGTAATATAATATAGAATATTATACTTTCTTCTTCTGAATCCAAGTAGCAATATATTCTTCTTTCCCTTTTGCCTTACGGCGTCGGGTCTGCCTCCATCCATCTCCTCCATTCTCCTCACTTCCCCAATTCCTTGCCATCTCAATATTATCCATACACATCGTCCTTGGTTTCCCCTTCCCTCTTCTCCCTCCCTCATTGCCTCCATTGCTTTGGTTTTCGTTCTTCTCCCATTCGCACCATGTGTCCATACCACTTCAGCTGTTTTTTCTTAAATAAAATATATTTTAATATAATAACCTGAAAGTGATCGTTATGACTTTCAATTGATTACACTAAAATATAGTTCCAGTGTTTGTATGGTCTTGCGAGAAAAAAAAAATGCATAATTTGTGACTTGTAAGCACATTCGTTAAGATTTTCGTATTCTCTATAGCATTTCAAATTTTTTAATGTTTTAATTTGCAGGGTTCTGGAGAGATGTTTATAATTAAAACAAGTCGCTTCATATAATCAACACTTCTTTTCCAGCTGGCCTTCATGAATAATTAATTAAAACTAATTTCATTCGAGTGTTGCATGCTTCTGTTAGCCTTCATTAAGTAATGGGAACATAAATCTCATGTTCGCGAAAAAGTAGAAAATGTTTACGTACTTTCAGTACACAAATATTGCCGTAATGCAAATAATATTTAGCCTTGGACTAAATTGTGATACAGATCTTAGAAACGTCATGTACCATACCTTATTGTTAACTTTTCTCTTAAGAAATACATTCAAATTCTCACTGTGAATTATTCGTATTCGGATAAATGTGTATTGTCAAATTTTAATATAATAATTTCGTTTGAAATCTTATAGAAAATGAAAAATGTAATTCATGTAACTCAGAAACTACTGAATTAAATTTGAATTCGAAAGTTATTCACACGTAAAAATTTTGTACGTTATGACGTATTACTAAGAATGTTCATGCCAAATTTTGTATCGAAATTTCGATTGTGATTTCCCAAGAATTGCTCGATGCCAATGTTACGTTATCTAATTCTCTCTTCTGTGAAACTTGTACCCTTCTTAAAAATCGTAGGAATGCGAAGTGTGTAGTGAAGTGAAACGGTGAACGTGTGATGCGAAATGGGGGAAGTGAAATAGTGAATAAAAGGCGAAACGAAATTAAAAGAAGTGAAGTGAAGAAAGAAGAAAGAATTGAGAAAATTGAAGAAAGAATTGAGAAAACTGAAGAAAGAATAGAGAAAATTGAAGCAAGAATTGAGAAATCTGAAGAAAGAATTGAGAAAACTTAAGAATAGTCAATGAAACAAAAGATATCGAAGAAATTAATCGTAACATAAGGATATAAAAATCTATGAACATGGAAGAAAATAAAATTCAACTAACAAAGCAGCGTAATCTGAGGCGCGAAGAAGGGTACAAGGATCCTTTTAAAAAAACCAATCGCGGAAATTTGTGGACAGTTCTCTGGGAAGTCACATTCACAGTGCGGAACTGAACTAAGTTCCAAAGTTCTTTTGTATTTATTTAACTCTTAGTTTCGTTGCCGGAACACAGGTAACCCTAGCGGAGATTTCAGTACCTCCAAGATCGGAGTTGCTTTACAGAAACAAAATTCCAATCGTGAAGGATATTGATGAAAAATTCAAGTTTTTTCATAAAAATGTAATTTAAACGCCGGAACTCACTTACGTTTGAAAACTTCTCGGACAAAACATAGTTTCGCAGAAAGTACTGAGAATCATGTTCCCAATTAAAATAAAAATATTTAACAAATGTTTTGATTTAGAATTAATGACGAATAATTAAAATATAATTGTCTTTTTCTTACACTTTTAGGATTAAGTTAGATTGGTATTACTCTATAGGACTGAGAGTCCGTGATAGATTCCTACAGAATGCAATTCTTAAGGTTTCCTAAAGGTTTCCTTCTGTGATTTTTATATTGTCTGTATATTTTTGGCTTTATTTACTTGTATTTTTGTGTGTTGATATTAAATTGTTATTAACATTATACATTTTAATTTTTGTAAATGTTATTAATTTGCTATAATATTAGGTCGCTCTTATTTTCTGGATTATTTTTTCTTATATTAGTTTTAATATATAATTATATCATTACGTAATTGTTTTCAGGATGGAGTACGAGTTAATATCAAGTTATTCCTATCACACATTTCTTCTTTTATCTTGGAATGTTATTAGCTCACGAATGTTGAATTTTTTCACTGAAATGCCACGTTGATTTCTACCTCAACATTTTGTATTATATAAATATGTTCTTAGAAATCTTGCAAATATTAAATCTTAATTTGTATTTACTATTACCACAACTGTTACTAGGCAACCTAGCCCGTTCACTTCCTCAATCTGAAATCTACGTACGTTTTTTTATTATATTATGTATGAACTTGTTTCAAAGTGATAAATTAAACATTTATAGCACTTTTATTATTTTATTTCTGTAGAGGTAATTCTTTTCGTTACTCATGACAACCCTCGGTACTAAACGGATCGCAGTTATGTTTGATTTCTGTAAGAGACTGTCCTCATAGATTTAACAGAACTGAACTGCTCGTCTTTTTTCTGATTCATAATTTAATTTGTATTGCAGATACTACGGCTCGTGATGGATGCGGATTTCGCAGTAGGATGCAAATGGTTGTGAATCCCTCATCGCTTCTACGTAAAGACTAAAACGAAAAAGTAAATCCATAGAACATGAAATGAATGTATACAGACAGATTTAAAATATATAACTGTGAATATAGTGGTCAAGACTGTGTTTATTTTTCTCACTAAATTATATTCCTTTGACCTGAAGTCACATGAGAATCGTATATCTGCCTCAGAATTCAGTGTGAAAACTCGGAAAATCCTTGATACGATGAAAGCAGATATAATGGTACAATAAAGCAAGAGTGGTCTGGAACTTCATCTTTATTCACCACAAATTTCTTTTACAATATTGATTTTAAACCTGGTTTGCCTGAAGATAGAACACAACTGTTATAACACACAGTATTAATCAGAGATTATGAAAAATTTGTCCCTGTTACAAAGTAAATTTTTAAATATTTCAAATAAGCCTTCATCGGACATAATATAGCTAAAAAAATTGTAAAATATATCATGGTTACAAATTCGTAGTATATTATGAAAGGTGCAAAAGAGCATTAGGAGTTCAAATATTAGAAATTAGTATATTAAAGGAATAATTATTTTATTTTATATCCATGTTAAAAATTAGCTTTCACACAAACGTCAATTTACGTATGAATTAAAGAAATATAATCCACAATAAATACAGTATGTACTTAACGAGAAATTGCTTTCAGAGTGGCGAGGCACTGTTCTGGTATTTTTGTACATTTCAATAAGATTTACTCGGTTTGAAATGCATATCTTGCTTAGGAATATAGTTTATACAGGGTGTGTGTCTAACATTTAGGGTCAAAATTATACAGATGATACAGGACTCTAAACTGAGCATTTTGACATGTGGAACCAGTGGTTGGAAATGGATATTTCGGGCGCTACAAGATCTTGAAAGTGTATATGAGGGACGTTTCTGTAAGCTACTTTAATTTTCATAACAAACAACTGCCTGGCGCTTCCATGGTGATATTTGTTATTGGTTCATGCGTCGTTGTAATGCATGTATTGAAACGGGTGGTCGCCACTTTCAACAACTGCTCCAAACTCTAAGTTGTTTTGGAAATAAAACATTAAATATCTTGTGGTTTGCAAGAGAATGTGGTTGTAACACTGCCCATTTCATATTCATGATCACCTGGGCAATAGATTCTTACCTGCCTGCCTCATTGTACAACAGACACCCCTGATCTCAAAGTGTATAATTTTGACCCTAAAGGTTTGACACACCCTGTATAACCACTTTCACATATTAAAATGAACTAAGTTTTAAGTACCTAGTTGACTAGTTTCAGCTTGTCAGCCCTCATTAGAACCAGACACATCTTAAAATGTAATGCAGAATTTAGCTGTAGGCCTATTCTTCTGTTGGTTTGGTGGGAACACTGTTGGCAGCGAAACCACGTGATTTGTGGTGAAGACTGAGTAGGCAGTTCCTCGAAGTGCTTTGTTCTGTAAACTCGTGACATTGTTGAACTGCTTTCGTGGTTTTCTCTAGACATAACTTGAATAGAAATCTAAGTGTACAAACACGAAATAGAGCTTTCTACTTTGTCAAAATGTAATGCAAATATTGTGGCATAATTATGCTTTGTAACTAATGAAGATATAAACCAATACAAACTATAGGTCTACTAAAACACACAAAAGTTTCAAATAAAGAATTCATTTCAATATTTCATAGATAAAGGAATCGGTGTTTCTTTCAACCGATATTCCTTAGGTAAGTTACGAGCCTGTAAAAATCATAACCTCGGAAAATTAAACTTAACATTTCAAATATTTCTTATCACAATATCCTGACAGTACCTCACCAGCAAACCAACATAGACGAATTCAAGAATAGAGCTGAATCGTGCGAGGACTTGTTCATTGCGGACCTATTGTTTATCATCTTGCTGGAGTAGTACAATTTACATTTACTCCGTGATGAAGCGTTGTGTAACAAGTCCCCTTCCATTTTTAACTCCCTGTACATTCCGAAATATACTGACTTACAATTGGAATCATCATTCTTTCTCTGTTTAACCTTGGGGAGGAACATTTTTTGACCGTGTACTAGACGTCTCTCATTGCAAGTCATGGGATCGGACCACCTCAGAGGCAGCACAGGACAATTACAAGACAAACGCCAAGTCCTGTGGATTAAAGATAAATTTATCCACACCGGGAATCTATCCTTGGACCTCTTGATTGGGAAGCGCGCAGACTATTCAAATAGGATTAGGTTTAGTTTTGAACAAAATTTACATTTCATGTTAATCACCGACGAAAAACAAAACTCCTAAAATTTCTCTCACTGGAACTGTGCTTCTCGTGCCCAACTGTTAGTTACTGTAGGCCATATTACAATATTGGTAATGCCACAGAAATGTAAAGATATTCAACTCTAAATTGACAAGTTGCTCCAGTATTGTGTTTTCCTTTAATGTAGGCTACACACAATGCACTAGAAGCAATGGCAAGTGATCTGCAACAACAAACTTTAGTTGCAGCAGCTCGACTCTGGTTCGAATCTCTGTCATATCCCTTGACCCCACTGGCAATCAAGGTGGCATTCTGCCTTGTAAATGTAAAATGAAATGTAAATTTACTGTGTATTACATTGTTGACAAAAGTGACACATCAAACAATACGTTGTGAATTCTCTCTCGAAATTATTTTCAAGCTTGTGGATTTCGGTTACAAATATAACGACCCAAGTCAAACTTAAAAGCAAAACATATTTTCTCTCTTTCAATCTGCAGGATTATTTCACTTCCACTCTGTATAAATCAGTCTCTTTTCATATAACAAGTGTAGGAATTTTCTGCCGAAAGAAAATCTAACATTAAGACATAATTAAACAACATTGTATCGGATATACTTGTACACAGATGTCCTAAGAATAGCTCTTCCTAGTTGACATCTACACTGCAAGAACGCAGGAAGGTGACGTGCCCCATAGCGCAGAATATCCAGCGCTGCTACTCGAGATACAGCGCTTCACGTTTTGGGCACCTTGTCCTGTTCAAAGTCGTCTTCTATTCTAATATATTTTGTATTTTCTTTTTGTTACTCTTGTACAGCTTTTTTGTGGTTGTGGTTAATAAAGCTTTTGTATTGCAAAACCAGTGTTCAAAAATTATTATTTCACACACACAAACCTGGGATATCATGTTTACAGAGTGTGACATTTTCAAAGCCGTGCAGTGGAGCATTTTCAGTGTCGCCACATTTCAATCTGTGTATTTGTGTTTTTGGGCGCACTACCTCTTAGCCACACATCTTTTTTCCTGTATAGAAGGCTAGTCAGTGTTGACAGCGTAGTCTTATGGTAGACACTTCATTCCCTTACTGTCTGTCTGATCGTAGACTACCAGCATCGTATAGAAGAAAACATGCCATTATATCAACAGCTTACCTATAACTTCGCAGCAATTCTGCTAGACAGCGAAACCTAATGTCTAGTGCATTAGAACTACTGACCATCATAACATCAGAAACTAGGCTCCAGAATGAACATGAAGCTTGTCCGAGTACAATGTGATGCATATCTTCCAGGCGCACAAGTAGATCGTTGACTTCATCTCTCCAAGGAATCAAGGAGGCGATTTCTGAAATCAGGGGTTTCTCCTCATGAGGACCAGAGAGGACGCTGCCAAGGAGTGCTCAGACTACAGCGGCGCAAACATATCAACAAGAAGAGCAATATAAAAAGAACAATTGCGTGACTGTTATCAACTGAAAATTGCAACACGTAATATTCCCAAATGCTCACTATTATTACAGGGATTGTACTCACCAATGCATTATTATAATAATATTTATAATCATAAAATTTAGTTCAATGAAAGCAATGCAAAACCAAATGGTAAGTGTACAGGCTGTCACAAAAGATAATTTCCCCTACAGATGTTCAATGTGTCAGCCGTTATTTTTAATATAATTTATATAACGACGTGCAACAGATTTACATGTACGCCATATGTAAAATTTATCATCATTCATACTGTAAAATGAATGTTCACGCATGGTAAATCTCCTAATAATACGGCAACAATATTGAGAGGAAACTAATTTTGGGGACATTCTGTATATAATTTAACAGGCCAAGTTGTTAGTGTTTCGTAACATTGTGACCTACTGAACACATTGGGATAAGTGGCTTAATGTAATGTATTGTTCTGAAGTGAAAAGAGAGAACACTGACTGCCAATCTGTGGGGTTTCGTTGTCTTCCTATATTTCTTTGTTTTAAGTTTGGTATATAGTCACTAATATAAAATTTAGAATCATATCTCACTTTGTGTGTGTTGTAATTTCTTAACTTTAGCTTGTATAATCAATAATTATTTGAGGTAACCTGTATTACGTAATAGTATCAGAGATACAGGCCAAACTAACATGCTGCGGAACGAAATTAATTCCAAGGCGTTATATTAATTTGAAGTATTTGCGATTGTCTACCTACCTACGAGCTACAACTAATAGCAAAGATATTACCATAATAATAACATAATAAAAATATTATAATACTTCTAATGGTACATTTTTTGCATCCCGTCCCTTATCGCCTCGACGATAGAGCTCACGTATTTGTTGTCCTGTCATCTGGTATCCTCAGGACTAGGATCTTCTCTGGTCCAGAAGTATGACCACTTATTTGTCTTCTTGTCCAGGACCTTCTATCCCGTTGTTTATCAAGGGACAAAAACCCAATAACGTCGCACTTAATTTTCCCACATCACCTACTTCAGAGTCCGTTGTTCCTCAATCTGTACGCTTTAGAAACGATTCCTGATGCAATTTTTTAGTCTTTCTCGACACATTTACATATTTATCATATATCAGTTTACAGCTGATAAATCCCGTGCACACTTTCAATTTTCTCACATATTCACCAAAGCTACACTTTACGAAATCCTCCCTATTACCTGGAAAAAGTATTCCTTTGTGGTTTCTTAAAGGGTTGAATTAAAGATATACGTGAAGCATTATAATCGTATATTAAAACATCAGAACTGTTCGTCTATGAATCGTATAGTTTGGATGTAGAAGTAACGCGGCAACCTTATAGCTTAGACCTAAACAAAAACCGCATTTTACAGAATAAAAAACACAAAATTTCAAATAATACAGTATAATGTTACTTAATCGCAATTACAGTAAATTTATTAAAAGCAACACACAAATATCGCATAATTTTAGTGAGTAAGAATTTTAATTTTATGTCTTAACACAACAGTATCATTTAAATTTATGTATGTTATTATATTAATTGAATACATGAAGCAGACATGTTCTGAACCTGGAACACTGAAAGACACGTGATTTAGCTACTGAAGCTACGACAACACAGCGATTGGTAGCTTCTTAATTCCTACATGAGGCGTGCAGGTGAGTTTCTACCTAAACGTTATCATACATATAGACGCTATCATTCGCTCATTTTGTGATTAACTTTTATTTGGGTATTTCTTAGCAGTCATGTTAGCTCCGTGATAAAGTCTCGGACATGAAATGTAATGTTTTCGCATTTTAAAGGTTCGAATCCAATCAAAACCATAAAAATATATTTTTTTCCTATATTTGTAATAAGTAACTACAAAAAAGGCCCTAAAAAAGCAAATTTTTGGTTGAATATTCGCAATTCAGGGCTAAAATAAATAATACCTAATGCATAAAGATGGTTATATTAATTTTAAGTTTTACACGTACGTATTTCACAGCTTTATACACTTATAAATTAGAATGGTTATATTTTGTATTAAGAATGTCACATAAGTCCATTTATATTATTATATTAATTACACATAGAATTAGAGGTGTATCGAACCTGGAACATTTCACCTAGAACACTGAAAGAGAAAGCATTTAAGCACTTACACTACGACAACACATCGACCAACTGCTTTTTCCCTGCTACATGAGGCGTGCTGGTATGTTTCTACCTGCACGTTATCATATGTATACACAAGCAACTGTTCGTTCATATTGTCATTAAGATTCATTCGCGTTTTCCGCAGTTGCCTCGATAGCTCCGTGGTAAAGAGTCCGATTATAAAAGCTGTATTGTGTGTTATTAGAGTTCGGAATCTACATACACCCAAATAAAATTTTATCGTTTTATAAATTCTTGAACAACTAATAATAGAAAACCGCGCACTTTGCACGTTATGTGCAAAATTTAGAACACTAGCCGGCATCGTCTGCTTTAGCCAAGCTTGTTAAGTCATGGTTCATATCCTTTGTTGTTATTATCAACGATTCGAAACCTTGTATCGATTAACAAAACCCACCTTCTTTTTACAACTTATTCTACACTTAAATAACAGTAAAAAGCCAACCGCATTGCAGAATAAGAGCAAAATTTAGACGTCTGACCAGCATCGCCTTCCTTAGCCGAGAACGCTAAGGTATAGCTTGTTTAGCTTGTTTAATGTAGAATTTATTGGTTCGAAACCTGGAATTAAATGAAAAAAAGAAAGTAAGTTTTTTTTTACCTGTATATATTTAAAGAATAATAGAAAATCAATCGCCTAGTAGGATAAGAGCAAAATTTAGACCCTTAAGCAGCATCGCTTTCCTTAGCCGAGAACGCTAAGGCTTGGCTTGTTTAGTTCAACCCGAAGTTCAGCGGTTCGGAACCTCCTATTGAATTGAAAAAAAAGTAAACTTTTTATTACTTTTACATTTAACGAATAATTGAAAATCAATCGCCTAGCAGGATAAGAGAAAAATTTAGACCCTTAACCAGCATTCTATTACTTAGCCGAGTACGCTAAAACATGGCTTGTTTAGTTCATCCTGTATTTCAGCGGTTCAAAACCTCGTGTCGAATTGAAATTAAAAAAAAAAGTAAATTTTTTATTATATATTTAATGAATAATTGAAAATCAATCGCCTAGGAGGATAAGAGCAAAATTTAGGCCTTCGACCAACGTCGCCTTCATTAGCTGAAAACGCTAAGGCTTGGTTTGTTCAGCCTGTTCAGGTTAACCAGAATTTGAGCGGTTCGAAACCTCGTACTAAATTTAAAAAAAATTAAATTTTTTATTACTTACACATTTAATGAATAATTGAAAATCAATCGCCTAGCAGGATAAGAACAAAATTTAGATCCTTGACCAGCATCGCCTTCCTTAGCCGAGTACGTTAAAGCATGGCTTATTCACTTTATTCTGAATTTCATTGGTTCGAAACCTGGTGTAAAATAAAGAAAAATAAAAGCAACATTAACTTCTTTTTATTACTTATATATTTAATAAATAATTGAAAATCAATCGCCTCGCAGGATAAGAGCAAAATTTAGACCCTCGACCAGCATCGCCTTCCTTAGCCGAGAACGCTAAGGCATGGTTTGTTAAATATGTTCTTCTAGTTTCACGGGTTCGAAGTTCGAATCCTGGTGAAACCGATAAAACCGATAATATAATGAAAATTTTATTATCTAAAAATCACACCTCAGTGTTAAGAATCACGCCCCTGCCGGCCGAAGGCCGGCAGGGGCGTGATTCTTAACACTGAGGTGTGATTTTTAGATAATAAGACACCCCACCCTGTGGGGTGTCTTATTTAAAAATCACACCTCAGTGTCAAGAATCACGCCCCTGCCGGCCTTCGGCCGGCAGGGGCGTGATTCTTGACACTGAGGTGTGATTTTTAGATAATAAAATTTACATTATATTACCGGTTTCACTAGGATTCGAACCTGTGAAACTAGGAGAACACATTTAATAAACCATGCTCTAGCGTTCTCGGCTAAGGAAGGCGATGCTGGTCGAGTGTCTAAATTTTGTTCTTATCCTGCGAGGCGATTGATTTTCAATTATTCATTACATATGTAAGTAATAAAAAAATTTAATGTTGTTTTTTTTTCTTTATTTTACACCAGGTTTCGAACCAATGAAATTCCGAACGAAGTGAATAATCTATGCCTTAGCGTTCTCGGCTAAGGAAGGCGATGCTGGTCGAGGGTCTAAATTTTGCTCTTATCCTGCTAGGCGATTGATTTTTCAATTATTCATTAAATATATAAGTAATAAAAAACTTACTATTTTTTTTAATTCAATACGAGGTTTCGAACCGTTGAAATTCAGGTTCAAGTGAGCAACCTGAAAAAACCATGCCTTAGTGTTCTCGGCTAAAGAAGGCGATGCTGATCGAGGGTCTAAATTTTGTTCTTATCCTGCGAGGCGATTGATTTTCAATTCTTCATTAAATATATAAGTAATAAAAAATGTACTTTTTTTTTAATTCAGTACCAGGTTTCGAACTGCTGGAATTCGGGATGAACTGAACAAGCTGAACAAACCACACTTTAGCGTTCTAAGCTAAGGAAAGGGATGCTGGTCGAGGGTTTAAATTTTGTTCTTACCCTGCTAGGCGATTGATTTTTCATTTATTCATTAAATATATAAGTAATAAAAAACTATTTTTTAATTTTAAATCAGGTTTAGAACCAGTAAACTTCAGAATGAACTAAACAATCCACGCCTTAATACGCTTGGCTAAGAACAACGATGTCGGTTAGCGATCTAAATTCCACACATATCGTGCAACGTGCCCGCTCTTCTATTATTAGTTGTTTAAAAACATACAAAACAATAAAATTTTTGGTTTAAATAGGTTTCGAACTATTATAACACACAACACAACGATTAAAGCCAAATGCTTTACCACGGAGCTATCGAAGCAACTGCGGAAAACGCGAATGAATCTTAATGACAATATGAACGAACAGTTGCTTGTGTATACATATAATAACGAGCAGGTAGAAACATACCAGCACGCCTCATGTAGCAGGGAAAAAGCAGTTGGCCGATGTGTTGTCGTAGCGTAAGTTGTTAAATGCCTTGTCTTTCAGTGTTCTAGGTTCTAGATGGAGTGTTCCAGGTTCGATACACATCTAATCCGTATACATAATTAATGTAATAATATTAATGGATTTATATGATATTCTTGATGCAAAATATAACTCTTCGACTTACGAGGATATAAAGTTATAAAATAGATGCATGAAAAACTTCGAATTAATATGACTAACTTTATGCATTACGAATTACCTATTTTGGCCCTGATTTGTGAATATACAACCAAAAATTTGCCTTTGCCTTTTTTCTGTAATTGCGATTAAGTAATATTATACTGTATTATTTGAAATTTTGTGTTTTTTATTCTGTTTCACGTATATCTTTAACTCAACCCTTTAAGAAGCCACAAAGGAATACTTTTTCCAGGTAATAGGGAGGATTTCGTAAAGTGTAGCTTTGGTGAATATGTGTGAAAATTGAAAGTGTGCACGGGATTTATCAGCTGTAAACTGATATATGATAAATATGTAAATGTGTCGAGAAAGACTAAAAAATTGCATCAGGAATCGTTTCTAAAGCGTACAGATTGGGGAACAACGGACTCTGAAGTAGGTGATGTGGGAAAATTACGTGCGACGTTATTGAGTTTTTGTCCCTTGATAAACTACGGGATAGAAGCTGCTGGAGAAGAAGACAAATAAGTGATCACACTTCTAGACCGGAGAAGATCCTACTCCTGAAGATACCAGATGACAGGACAACAAATACGTGAGTTCTATCGTAGATGCGATAAGGGACGGGACAAAAACAATAATAATAATAATAATATTAATAATAATTATAATAATAATAGTAACAGTAATAATATATTTTATTATATTACCTTCGTATATTAGTTGTTGCTCATATTTAGATAGACAATCGCAAATATTTCTAATTCATTCAAATTAATACAATGTATTCGAATCAATTTCGTTCCGCACCGTGCTATTTTAGCCTGTATCTCTGATTGTAATATTTCGTGTAGGTTACCTGAAATTATTATTAACTATATAATTAAAAATTAAAACATTTCATCACAAGAGCGAGAGATCATTCCAAGTTGCATATTAGTGGGCAGGTACGAAACAACAGAAAAAACCACGAAACCCCTCAGATTGGCAGTCAGTGTTCTCTGTTTTACTTCAGAGCAATAAATTACATTAAGCCACTTAGCCCAATATGTTCAATAGGTCACAATGTTACTGAACACTAACAACTTCGCCTGTTAAATTATATACAGAATGTCCCCAAAATTAGTTTCCTCTCAATATTGATATCACATTAATAGCAGATTTACCATTCGTGAACATCATTTTACAGTAATGATGATGATGATGATGAGCATTTGGGAATATTACGTGTCGCAATTTTCAGTTGATAATAGTTGCGAAATTGTTCTTTTTATATTGCTCTTCTCGTTGATATGCTTTGCGCCGCTGTAGTCTGAGCACTCCTTGGCAGCGTCCTCTCTGGCCTTCATGAGGGGGAAACCCCTGATTTCAGAAATCGCCTCTTTGATTCCTTGGAGAGATGAAGTCGTTGATATACTTGTGCGCCTGGAAGATATGCATCACATTGTACTCGGACGAGCTTCATGTTCATTCTGGAGCCTACAGTTTCTAATGTTGTTATGTTCGATAGTTCTAATGAACTAGACATTAGGATTCGCTGTGTAACTGAAATTGCTGCGAAATGTATAGGTAAGCTGTTGATATATCGGCACATTTTCTTGTGTAGGATGATGGTAGTCTGCGATCAGACAGACAGTAAGAGAATGAAGTGTCTACCATGAGACTACGCTGTCAACACTGACTAGCCTCCTGTACAGGAAAAAAGATGTGTGGCTAAGAGGTAGTGCGCCCAAAAACACAAATACATAGATTGAAATGTGGCGACACTGAAAATGCTCCACTGCACGGCTTTGAAAATGTCACACTCTGTAAACATGATATCCCAGGTTTGTTTGTGTAAAAAATAGTTTTGGAACACTGGTTTTCCATAACAAAAGTTTTATTAACCACAATTAACAATAAAATATACAAGAATAACAAACAAAAGGCTCAAAATGTATTGGAACAGAAGACTACTCTGAACAGGGCAAGGTCTCCAAGAATTTGAAGCCCTTTAACTAGAGTAGCAGCGGTGGATTTTCTATGCTATGGTGCACGTCACTCGCCTTCCATCTTGCATTGTAGTCTGGAAGTAGTTGCCTCAACTTTTAGGAGCTATTCTTATGGACTGACTCCCCATTACATGTCAGACACTATTGCACACAATATTATTTTATTATGTATGAATATTATATTTTGCTTACTGCAAACTCAGTACAGGTATACTATCGAGTATACCTATATATATATGAAGAGACTGATTAATGTATTCATTTGAGTGTTAAATTATTACAATGATCGCTTTGCTGCAAGGAGACCAACGCCTACGGCGGCATAAACACCATCTTCGGCCACCTCTGGTGAAAGACAGAAATTCTAATACCTGCTTTTGGAAAAGAGAAATATATATTTAAAAATTCAACTCGACTCCATCAGTATTTCAAAATATTATCTAAACTTTCCATTTAAAAACTACATCTTAAAGGAGGAAATATGTTTTGGGTTCAACTTCGACTTAACACTGTACATTTTTATCCAAAATCAAGAAGTTTGGGAGTAATTTTGAGAGAGAATTCGCACCACATTGTTGGTCCATGTGCCATACTTCCAGTCGACGCCTAACTATGGTATTATACACAGTTAAAATTACATTTCATTATACATTTTTAAAACGGAATGGGCTACTTTGACTGCCAGACCCGACTTCAACCTGTGGGTTCAAGGGATATAACAGGATTTATTACTAGAGTTGAGCTGCTGCAACTAATGTTTGTTGTTGCACACCACTTAAAAAGCATTCCTTTGCCATTACTTCACGTAGCATCTATACAGTGGGTAAGTGAAAGAAAAATGTATACAATACTCTACAATTTGAGTAAAATGAGAGTTGAATATCTTTACATTGATATAACACACGAAAAATCCAGTACAAATATTAAAAGATTTACATATGCTATGATACTTGAAAATCTAGTACAGTTATTAGAATTTATAGCTAAATATCTTTATATTTGCTATGATACTGCAAAATCTGGTACAATTATTGAAATATTTATGTAAATATCTCTAGATTTGCTATGATAATAAAAATCTAATACAGTTATTAAAGTCTTATCTGAGTACCTTTGCATTTGCTATGATACTGCAAAATCTAGTACAGTTATTAAAAGGCTTATCGGAATAACTTTGTATTTGCTATGATACATGAAAATCTAGTACAATTATTAAGAGACTTAACTGTATATCTTTGCATTTGCTATGATATATGAAAATTTGGTACAGTTAATAAAAAAAAATTATCTGAATACCTTTGCGTTAGCTATGATACTTGAAAATCTAGTGCAGTTATTAAAAGGATTACCTGAATACCTTTGCATTTGCTATGATACTTGAAAATCTAGTGCAGTTATTAAAAGGATTACCTGAATACCTTTGCATTTGCTATGATACTTGCAGCTCTAGTGCAGTTATTAAAAGGCTTATCTGAATACCTATGCATTTGCTATGATACTCGAAAATCTAGTGCAGTTATTAAAAGGGTTATCTGAATACCTTTGCATTTGCTATGATACTTGAAAATCTAGTACGGTTATTAAAAGACTTATCTGAATACCTTTGCATTTGCTATGATACTTGAAAATCTAGTACGGTTATTAAAAGACTTATCTGAATACCTTTGCATTTGCTATGATACTTGAAAATCTAGTACGGTTATTAAAAGGCTTATCTGAATACCTTTGCATTTGCTATGATACTTGAAAATCTAGTACAGTTATTAAAAGGCTCATCTGTACACATTTACGTTTGCCATGATACTTGAAAATCTAGTACAGTTATTAAAAGGCTCATCTGTATACCTTTGCATTTGCCATGATAATTGAAAATCTAGTACAGTTATTAAAGACTTATCTGAATACCTTTGCATTTGCTATGATACATGAAAATTTAGTACAGTTATTAAAAGGCTTAACTGAATACCTTTGCATTTGCCAAAATACTTGAAAATCTAGTACAGTTATTAAAAGACTTATCTGAATACTTTTGCATTTGCTATGATACTTGAAAGTCTAGTACAGTTATTAAAAGGCTTATCTGAATACCTTTGCATTTGCTATGATACTTGAAAATCTAGTACAGTTATTAAAAGACTTATCTGAATACTTTTGCATTTGCTATGATACTTGAAAGTCTAGTACAGTTATTAAAAGGCTTATCTGAATACCTTTGCATTTGCCATGATAATTGAAAATCTAGTACAGTTATTAAAAGGCTTATCTAAATACCTTTACATTTGCTATTATACATGAAAATCTAGTACAGTTATTAAAAGTCTTATCTGAATACATTTTCATTTGCTATGATACTTGAAAATCTAGTACAATTATTAAAAGGCTTATCGGAATAACTTTGTATTTGCTATGATACATAAAAATCTAGTACAGTTATTAAAAGGCTTATCTCAATACCTTTGCATTTGCTATGATACATGAAAATCTAGTACAGTTATTAAAAGACTTATCTCAATACCTTTGCATTTGCTATGATACTTGAAAATCTAGTAGTTACTAAAAGGCTTTTTTGAATACCTTTGCATTTGCTATGATACATGAAAATCTAGTACAGTTATGAAAAGGCTTTTCGGAATAACTTTGTATTTGCTATGATACTTGAAAATCTAGTACAGTATTTAAAAGGCTTATCTGAATACCTTTGCATTTGCTATGCTACATGAAAATCTAGTACAGTTATTAAAAGTCTTATCGGACTACCTTTGTATTTGCTATGATACAGGAAAATCTAGTACAGTTATTAAAAGGCTTAACTGAATACCTTTGCATTTGCTATGATACTTGAAAATCTAGTACAGTTATTAAAAGCCTTAACTGAATACCTTTGCATTTGCTATGATATTTGAAAATTTAGTAGTTATTAAAAGTCTTAACTGAATACCTTTGCATTTGCTATGATACTTGAAAATCTAGTACAGTTATTAAAATGCTTAACTGAATACCTTTGCATTTGCTATGATACTTGAAAATCTAGTACAGTTATTAAAATGCTTAACTGAATACCTTTGCATTTGCTATGATACTTGAAAATCTAGTACAGTTATTAAAAGGCTCATCTGTATACCTTTGCATTTGCCATGATAATTGAAAATCTAGTACAGTTATTAAAGGCTTATCTGAATACTTTGCATTTGCAATGATACATGGAAATCTAGTACAGTTATTAAAAGGCTTAACTGAATACCTTTGCATTTGCTATAATTTTTTAAAATCTAGTACAGTTATTAAAAGGCTTATCTGAATACCTTTGCTTTTGCTATGATACTTGAAAATCTAGTACAGTTATTAAAAGGCTCATCTGTATACCTTTGCATTTGCTATGATACTTGAAAATCTAGTACAGTTATTAAAAGGCTCATCTGTACACATTTACGTTTGCAATGATACTTGTAAAAATCTAGTACAGTTATTAAAAGGCTCATCTGTATACCTTTGCATTTGCCATGATAATTGAAAATCTAGTACAGTTATTAAAAGCTTATCTGTATACCTTTGCATTTGCTATGATACTTGAAAATCTAGTACAGTTATTAAAAGGCTCATCTGTAAAATTTACGTTTGCCATGATACTTGAAAATCTAGTATATTTATTAAAAGGCTCATCTGTATACCTTTGCATTTGCCATGATACTTGAAAGTCTAGTACAGTTATTAAAAGGCTCATCTGTATACCTTTGCATTTGCCATGATAATTGAAAATCTAGTACAGTTATTAAAGGCTTATCTGAATACCTTTGCATTTGCTATGATACTTGAAAATCTAGTACAGTTATTAAAAGGCTCATCTGTATACCTTTGCATTTGCCATGATAATTGAAAATCTAGTACAGTTATTAAAGGCTTATCTGAATACCTTTGCATTTGCTATGATACTTGAAAATCTAGTACAGTTATTAAAAGGCTCATCTGTATACCTTTGCATTTGCTATGATACTTGAAAATCTTGTACAGTTATTAAAAGGGTTATCTGAATACCTTTGAATTTCCTATGTTACATGAAAATCTAGTACAGTTATTAAAAGGCTTATCTGAATACCTTTGCATTTGCTAAGATACATGAAAATCTAGTACAGTTATTAAAAGTCTTATCGGAGTACCTTTGTATTTGCTATAATACATGAAAATCTAGTAGTTATTAAAAGGCTTATCTGAATACCTTTGCATTTGCTATGATACAGGAAAAATCTAGTACAGTTATTAAAATGCTTATCTGAATACCTTTGCATTTGCTATGATAAATGAAAATCTAGTGCAGTTATTAAAAGGCTTATCTGAATACCTTTGCATTTGCCATGATACATGAAAATCTCGTACAGTTATTAAAATGCTTATCTGAATACCTTTGCATTTGCTATGATACATGAAAATCTAGTACAGTTATTAGAGAGTTTACCTAAATCTCTTTACATTTGCTCTGAGATTGGAAAATCTAGTCGATTTTAAAAAGTGTATCTAGTATATTTTAAAAAATGTATCTTCATGTATTTACATTTGCTATAATACTTCAAAATATAGTGCAGTTATTAAAAGGTTTACCTGAATATCTTTACATTTACTTGAAAATCTAACACAGTTATTACAAGTTTTGTCTGAATATACTTATATTCGCTGTGATACTTGCAAATCTAGTACAGTTCTTGAAAAGTTTATCGTACACAAAGCATGATGGTACATAAAGAGAAGGACAGTTCAAATTAGGCCAATTTTAATTAAGTTTTAATAGTAAATTAAAAAAAGATTTTTTTAAATATAATAGTAAGAAAAAGCACACGTATGCAAACATTATAGATTGTCTTCTGTACCCAACTCTCTAACGGATTTTGTGAGTAGAAATATACAGGGAGCTGAAAATGGAACTTGCAACACAACGCTCGAACTCTTCGCTCTGTATGAAGGTCGGAGTGAACATAACTTGTGCTGCTGCAATGTAACGAAATAATTATTCAGCAAGTGACAATGCAGGCTGTATCTCGATTCAGCTGAATTCTTAAATTTGTTACTTTGGCGCTTAGCTAGTGTGTTCCTGTAGTAAGGGGTTCGCATTCTTGAATTTTTGTTTCATTTCTTGGGGCATCGCTTCTTACAGGCCTGTAACTTCCGTACCGGAAAGGGATATCTATTACCAACACCGACTACTTAGCCATGAATTCGACTGTTTTATTTTGTCATTTACAAAAAATGGAAATGAGTTCATTACAAACTTTCGTATGTCTTTATTATAGTTTGTATTGCATTACACATTTCTTAGTTACAATATTTGCATTATATTTTGACAAGTTAGGAAATTGCATTTCGCTCTTACACATATACAGCATCCCAAGATTTGTATTCAAGGCACCTATGAGTCAGTTGTAGAGACCAAAATAAAAATAAGAAGGCAGTTCAGTAATGTCATGAGTTTACAGGATGAAGCACTTTGAGCAAATTGTTTTTTCCACCACAAATCACGTGATGTCAGTTGCCAACAGTGTTCCCACCATACCAGCAGAAAAATGCAAGCTAAATGCTGCATTACATTTTAAGATATGCATCTCAGATTAAGAAAGTCGTATCGAAATATAACAAACACCAGCGACTTTCCTCCCCACTGTGAAAGCAAAGTACTTATTTGCAGAGGTTTGTATTTCTTCATTTGGTACGTAAATTGAAGTTTGTGCAAGCACTCACTTTTGACACCAAAATAAAATAAAAAATGTATCCTGTATTTCACCAATTCGAAATTTTAAATCTCCTAATACTCTCTTGCACTCGTTATAATATAGTACGAATTTTTAAGCTCAGCATCTTTCAAGTTTACAAATTTTTTAAACTATTTTTTTCATTTTTTTTTTTTCAAATTTCAAATGTTTATTTCAAATTTCAAATTCATCGGAAGATGCTGTAACACAGTCAAGTACAAATTTATATAATACAGAATAATGCCTCAGACTACAGAATATAACTACAACAATAGAAATAGAAATACATTAATCAATCAATATATCAAAAGAGGATACAATAATATTAACAAAATTTGATTGATATTAGATTCAAATTACGTTCCAAATGCAGAGTATTTGGTAGACACGTGAATTACAGTTGTCTAGGCTTACTCCAAATTCACTATATTGAATCGAGGGTAACTAATATTGAACGGGCGTACAAAGCCCTAAAAAAAATATATATATATGGAAATTGACTTAGTGGATGGATGTACTATAGAATTAAGATATTTTCACATCAGCTTGGAACATGATTTGTATTTACAAACATCTTTAGTTTTTGAATATTATTGCATGAATTAAATGAATACTTGCACATATCTTTTGCAGATTCTAGTCATTTGAAAGAATGATTAAACTTAGCAAATAAATATTTTGTCAGATAAGAAAAAAATACATTAAATTTGGAAATTTCTTACTGTAATTGTTTATTCAGTGATTTGAGTATATCTAAGTTTCATAGTTTTCTTAAATTTATGTGTCATTTAAATGCCTACGGCTAAAAAGGATAGTTCTATCGCCTTTGAATGTTGTTTCATAAAGTCAACATACGATACTTGGTATTTAAAAAACTGCGGGATTTTCAAATAGGAAAAGAGAAATTAGTGGAAGTTAATCTCCACATCTTAACAAGTTACTCTAAAATTTGGAAATATACAGAGTGAAAGCTGTTCAGTAATACTCCTTTTAAGGGGAAAATCCCTTGCAAAATGTCGATGCAGAATTCCTATGGTGTTTCGTTTCTTTGCTATTAGGATTCCCAGAAATAATAATTGTTTTAGGTCGTAACTTTTTGAGACTAACTTTTAAAAATTCAGAAACAAACATCCAATAATCGTCTTTGCACTAATGTTGTCTAGTTCAACTAATACATTTTGCGTAGGTAATTTTTTACGTTTATGATTTCAGAGTATTTTGAAGTATTTTAAAACTTGAATTATTAATAAATCATTAATGGCTGTTTGGCAACACTGTTACCGAAATGTTATCCAATGCTCATCTATCTTAGCATGGTACTACAATATTGTACATCGATCTTCCTATTTGAAAACATACACAGTCCTAGGTTAACTGCAACAATTTCACTTGTTTTGCTGAAATCCGTCATTTTGAACAGAGATTGGGATGGAGCCTTATTCCATTCACCCACTCAATTTTTAGCTTACGATGTAGAATTCAGATGCTCTTTAACACAACGTCATTTTTACACGATCTTGTTTTTTGCTGTATTTACAGCTATTGTTGTCAGGCCTTGAAAGTTAGAATTCCCACACAGAAACTTGTTGCTAGGGCAACCATTCTCCGTAACATAAAACTGTACTGAAATAGCCCCATTACAGTGCACTGATTGTTATCTTAGTTACCATTACAGAGCAGTTTTGCAAAGGCTTTGGAATAATAATACTCTAAATGTTAAACGCAAAATATATTGTACCTGCAATTTTGAAAATATGATCGTGCAAAAAATTGTTGTACAATGCATGTTTGTGACGTGCATTACAAACTTTTCCTCTAGTTTGTAAAACGCACTTCCCAACCCTGTCTTAATACACTATTGTGTATCCATAGTGCTGAACAGCAACCTCGTTTGCCAAAAAAAAAAAATCAATTTTACAGGAGAGCGAAAAACCGTTTTAATATCTCGAAAACTAATAAATGTTCGACATAAGAGTATTTAAATCTCTTCTTGTGAAGTTTGTATTCATACCTCGATTTAAGATGTGTGCAGAGGATTCGGAAAATTTACTTCATAGGACTGAAGTGAAATCCCTAATCAAATGTATCACACTGATCAGTCTAATGCGCTTTCAAGACAATTTTAATCATTTTCACTATGCTGCCATCTAGCGACTGCAAAAGAAGTCACGTTATTACCTTGATGAAATGTTATTAAGTAATAGCTTGCAGCAGTGCTTCCATCTAGCGGTCGTTGCCAAAAAATTCATTTTCGACATTTGAAATCCTAGTGGTTGTTTTCTTTTATATGTTGCCATTTTATAATGTGGAAAAGGACAATCTGATATGTGATCAGGAGTGAAATCTTTCTTTTATATTTTTGATATAAGAGGTTGCTGTTCAGCATCATCGATATATTTTAAACTTCCATTTTTGGATATTAGTGACGAGATAGGATAAGATAAGTGCCCTAGTTTCGCCTCTAAAATGTGTTTTGGAAGATTACGAATTTGGTTTCCCGTATTGCCTTCAATAATTTCAGTTATTGTGTTCCACTTCGTCTTCCAAAGTTGTACAAAATTCTTGTAACTACATTATGTCCAATGTAATTATAAGTTTTAAAAGCACACTTTGTACTATGAACTGAAGTTTTCCACGTGTTCTGATTAACTGTGTGTTACAACTACTGTATTTTATCTCCAGGGATCAGGTTCAAATCAAGCGCGTGTAAGTGGAATTGGTGGTGAGCAAAGATGAAGTTCAAATCACTATGATCTTATTCTATCATTATTTCTGCCTAAATCATTCATAACACATTACTGAAGTATCTAGAACTTTGTAGTATTCACACTGTATTTTCAGGCTAATTCACGTCTTCAGGTAGAAGGAACACAGATATGTCCACTATATTACAAATTATATAAATATTTCAAAATTGTCTGCATACATTTATTTCATGGTCTATGGAGTTAGTTTTTTATTGTATTCTTCACACTGAAGCGATGAGCGATTCAACTTCGAAATACGCATCCAATACGAGCCATAGTATCTGTAACACAAATTAAATTATAAATCAGAATAAGGACGCGTAGTTCACTTCTATAAAATCTACAAGGACAGTCTCTTACAGAAATCAAACGTAACTGATTCGTTGAGTAGCGACTGTTATCACGAGCAATGAAAAAAATTACCGGTAGAGAAATTGTACAAGTGTTATACATTTTTAATTTATCACTTTTAAACAAGTTTATACACAAATAATATAACAACGTGCGTCGATTTCAGATTCAGATTGAGGAAGTTAACGGGTTTGGTTGCCTAGTAACGGTTATGCTAGTAGTGAAAGCAAATCAAGGTATATTTTATATGGTCGAGATTCATAGCACCATAAGTAATGAAAAAGTTGTTGCGGTAGAAATAAATTTGGAATTTCAGTGAGAAAATTTCATCAACATTCGTCAGCTAGTAACATTCCAAGATAAAGCAAGAAACTTTTATTAGAAAACATATTAGTTCGTACTCTACCCTGAAAACAGTCACGGAATAAGATAATTACATAATAATCCAGAAGTTAAGAGTAACCCAATGTTATAGTAAATTAATAACACATACAACAAATAAATTAGTAATATTAATAAAACCTTTGGGGAGGTCGAAACGTAGATGGGCGGATAATATTAAAATGGATTTGAGAGAGGTGGGATGTGATGGTAAAGACTGGAATAACCTTACACAGGATAGGGAACGATGGCGGGCTTATGTGAGGGCGGTAATAGTTTAACAGTTTAAATTACATGTCTAAAAACAGTATGTATAGACAAGGTCAGTTAAAATGGAACAATTACAAAGAAATTGTACAATCAAAAAATTCGTCAAGGTTATAAAACGGATTTGAAATTAACCAACTAGAGATGAGAACCTCCGGGTTCCTTAAAAGCCATAAATATGTAATATTAATAACAATTAAATATAAATCCAATTAAATTAAGGCAAAATATACAGAAAATATAAAAATCACAGAGGAAAATTGTTATGAA
Organism: Periplaneta americana; assembly: GCF_040183065.1. NCBI lineage: Eukaryota > Metazoa > Arthropoda > Insecta > Blattodea > Blattidae > Periplaneta > Periplaneta americana. Next base: position 5,822,931 of record NC_091118.1, read on the forward strand.
ATCTTACAGATGTAATGTTGATAGAGCAATTTTTAAGAACTGAAAACATTTTGCTATTCTGTGAAAATAGACCACTGGCTTCCAGTCCTGTAGATTAATAGTCAATCTCACTAACTTAATCCTAAAAATGTAAGAAAAAGGCAATGAATTATATTTTAAATACTCGAAGAGCCCCAGTGAAACACGAGGAAAAGTGGAACTTGGCCATTTTCTCTTCTGCATCCAATAAATTTTCTGTAAAAAATAAATATAATTTTTTGCACTGAAATTTTGTAAGTAATTCTAAATTAAATCATTTGTTAAATTTTGGTATTATAATTGGGAACATGCTTCTCAATTCTTTCTGCGAAACTGTTTTGTCCGAGAAGTTTTCAAATATCAGTGAGTTCCAGCATTTAAATTACGTTCATGTGGAAAAAGCCTGAAGTTTTCATCAATATCCTCCATGATTTGAATTGGAATTTTGTTTATGTAAAGCAACTTCGATCTTGGAGGTACTGAAACCTTCGCTAGGGTTACCTATGTTCCGGCAAGGAAACTATGGCTTAAATACATACAAAAGAACTTTGGAACTTAGTTCAGTTCCACACTGTGAATGTGACTTCCCAGAGAACTGTCCACAAATTTCCGCGATTGGTTGTTTAAAAAGAAACCTTGTACCCCTCTTCGCGCCTCAGATTACGATCCTTTGCTAATTTCATTTCACTTTCTTTTATCTTCATAGATTTTTGTATCATTTTACGATTAGTTTCTTCGATACCTTTACTTTTATTGACTATTCTTCAGTTTCCTGAATTCTTTCTTCAGATTTCTCAATTTTCTTCAGTCTTTTCAATTTTTTCTTGACTTTTCTCAATTCTTTCTTCAGTTGTCTTGATTTAGTTTCGCCTTTTATTCACTATTTCACTCCCCCATTTCGCATTACACGTTCACGGTTTCACTTCACTACACACTTCGCATTTCTACGATTTTTTAAAGAAGGGCACAAGTTTCACAGAAGAGAATTAAATAAAATCGATATTGACATGAAGCAATTCTTGGGAAATCACAATCTAAATTTTGAGACAAAAGATGGCATGAGCATTCTGAGATATATGTGATGACGTACGAAATTTTGACTAATGTAACTTTCGAATTAAAATTTTAAATCAATAGTTTAATTACATGAATTGCATTTTTATTTTTCTAAACTATTTCAAACGAAATTCTTATATTAAAAATTGGCATTACGTACAGTGTTACCCGAGTAGTAACAAGTTCACAGATAACTTGGCATGAATTTCGCAAGAGAAAAGTTAACAATGCAGATGATACATAATGCTTTTAAGAACTGTCATAAATTTAGTCGAAAGCTGAATATTTGCATTACCGCAACTTTGAATTTTTTACTTCTGAAAAGATACAAACATGCACTGAATAATTTCTACTGGACATATGAGATTCATGTTCCCACGACTTAATCAAGACTAGCAGAAGCATGCTCAAATGAAATTTGTTTAAATTAGTCATTCATTTGCACCATCAGAAATAGAACAGCATTGATTGAATGAAGCAACTTATTCAGTTAAAAAAATAATGAACACTTCTTCAGAACCCTTCAAATTTAAAATATTCACAAAATCGGAAATTTTACAGAGAATACGAAAAAAAACAATGTATGAATTGACATATAAAATAAAATTTGCTTTTTTTCTCACACAACGGTAAAAAATATCGGAACTTTTATTGCCAGTATAATCATAATAATCAAAATTAGCCTACATATTAATAAACTATTATACTGAATTTAGTATACTTGTATATATCAATTCGCATTAAGACAGTATAAGGCAAATATTAAAAACAGGCTGTACCAATTAATAAAACTGTCATAGAAATCAACGAGAAAGTATAAAAAGTGTCAGAATCCTGAAAATTTAATCATACAGTACATCAGTTTCAGAGTATGGAAATGTTGCTATTTACGTATTAGTCACAAATTTTTATTTTCTAAAACAGAGTAAGCTGAAATAGTAAAATAATGAAAACTATCGATCATAGTAAACAAAACACTCAGTGAGACAATTCAGACGAACAATTCTATTAAATCTAGAATTTGTTTAAATAACAGCACGTCACATATACAACACTTCATACCAGTGGCGGTTCCTCGGGGGAGGGAAGGGAGGAACGTCCTCCTCACATTTTTCTTCTTTTGAAGGTAAATACCAAATAAAATATGTGCCTTGAAATTCAAAGGAGATTCGATAATTTTTAAGCTCACAGCTATAAGAAAACCTCGGTTGATCCGAGTTTTAAACGATATGCGCTCATGTGCTGCTAGAAAACAGTGAGAAAGATGAGAAATTGTTTGTGTGGAGGAAAGTCAATCCATTCCTCCTTTACTGCAGTTAACACACATAGACAACAGCGCACTAGCGGCCAGAGAAAGAAGCAGAGTTTTAAAGCGAGTAAATGAACGGAGAGGGAGGAGATCCTCCTCTGAATCAGTCATGGGCGGGAAATAGAAACCGACTGGTCGTGCAGCAAGCTCGCTACCGCTGCCATCTAACGATGCTGCATTCAACGAGACTGTAACACATCTAGGAGGAGGCACAATAAGTAGTTCTACGTTAGTATCGCAGATCTTTTTGGCCCCTGAAATTCACTTCCATTCATTGTGTACTAGACAGGGCAACAGCCAAGTTGTCAGTTTTGTAAAAATATATTTGAAATTGAAAGTAAGTAGGTACTCCAAACTACATTATTTTTAACATAAAAAACTGGGCACCGGCAACTTTGAACAATAATGGTAGTATGACTTTACAAGAACTGACATTCTTCAAAAGCATGTGATATTGAACTTGTAAAATGTACATGTGGCAACAAAGACCACGTGAGTGGGTGCAGTGTTCTCGCTTTCCTCAGATTATTTCTCATTCCCTTTTCCATAAAACGGTTCCGATTACGTGTTAGTAGCTATAGTCTCTTCCAACACGTGTGATGCTCTAGTGTGCTCGAAAAATGCTGCGAGGTGAATTTCCTTGTAATTGTTAATTTGTGAAATTATTCAACAATGAATGGAAGTGACAACATTATATATTTTGGAAAATTTAGGAAACTTAGTTTACAAGAACAGATTATTGCTATACAGAAAGGAAGACCAACCCCAACACTACCTGGTCTTACATGTATGCATGTTGGCTAATTTGTAGCATGTTTCATTCAAGAAGGTGTCATTTCGTGCTGTTACCTTCTTTCCTCCTCTTAAGAAATACGCAGGAGCCGCCACTGCTTCATACAATTATTCTTACTCTAACACACGTGAAAGAAAATATCTTTGCAGTGTCGAAATTTCCAGAAAATTAACCAAATTCATTTCACATAGGAGAATACAAACTCATTTTAAAATTAACATAAGAAATTAAGAAAACACTAAAACAAATGAAGTCCAACTAAATAAATAAAATTTATGTACTATCGCTTTCTCATACGTGCCAATGTTACCATTGTTGTAAATTTAAAGACTTCAATGATATGTCGAAGTAATGGATGTTGCTATCTGGATTCAGAAATAAAATTATGGAAAATTTTGATTCTTATATTAGGTTACAAGATTCTTAAAAAAAATAAACACATTATTGTGCAATAAAATGTAGAAAACCGTGACAACACAGTTAACTCAACACTTCCAAATCTTCAGACGGACATCTGGATCTAATGCTGTTTAGGGCGAATGCAGTGTTACATAAAATGACAATGACGAAATAGACGATGAAATTTTCTCATTTTCATTATTGCTTCGATCGCATGCAGTTTATTAATGAGAGTTACGTATTAGAATTACATAGAATTTTAAATTAAATAATAATTTCGAAACATTTAAAAATTTTACAACGATTAGACACGAATAAAATTTTCCAGGAGAACATTGCAAAATTCACTGCTCGCAGTTTATGGAAAGTAGGATATAAAATTCGCGAAATGGATATATAAATTGAATATGTTAACAACTAATTAATTATAAAGTGATTTATAGGCTATGTACAATATGTACAGTACAATAATATTCAATTTTGTTAGGTTGAGCAGACGAAAGTTATTTTCAAGTGTAAAATAATTTCAATTAAACGTTAATGTTAAATGTTATGTTTTATTTAACGACGCTTGCAACTGCAGAGGTTATACCAGCGTCGCCGGATGTGCCGGAATTTTGTCCCGCAGGAGTTTTTCCATGCCAGTAAATCTACTGACATGAACCTGTCGCATTTAAGCACACTTAAGTGCCATCGACCTGGCCCGGGATCGAACCCGCAACCTTGGGCATAGAAGGCCAGCGCTATACCAACTCGCCAACCAGTATTAAACGTTATTTTAGAACACTTTAGACGTACATAAATTAAGGAGGATCGTGTTTCACCGTCTTATTTTATTCACGAAATCTCTTGTTTATGTAGAGTGAACTACACAAAGCTGGCAAATGTTCTTGAACTACTAAGATTGTCCCTCCCAAGGTGTGAAGAGTTGCCAGTTGTTTGGCTAGCCAGATCTATCGGACAGAATAAAAACGGATACCATTTTTTTTTATACACGACCCTGACAATAGAACTGTCTAGACCGAAACTTTTAATATACGTCAACACTGCTGGAAATTGAACTTTCGTCTACACAACCACAATGAAAAGTATAAAATCTCTCATCTGATACTTATCTTAGTGCGGCTGCAGATATCTGCCTGAAGATCCTCTTGTTAAGGAACCGTATTGTCTGTCGTCATACATCTCGCCTAGACTTGAGATAACAAGGAAAACATTTTAGAATTCAATACATGAACAAAACAGAGTGAAGGAACAGTTTGAGGCAATGCCAAAAGATTAAAACAAGATAGCTGCTGTGCATCCATATTTCACGTGTTATTTAACCCTTAAATTGACAAAGTATCCTGTAGGATACAACAGGTTAGTAGCCTATATGCTATAATTTTAAAAGAATATAAAAAAAAATTGGTAGGAGAATTAAAATTTCACAATACTATAATATTGTACAATATATAAAATATGGACATTGCGATAGTTTTCTTTACGGTCCGACAAGATTTAATAAATGAGAAAGGTTTGTGAGAAATGAAGTTTTGCCAATTTAAGGGTTAAGTGTAAGTTTTTTATATTTCTAACGAAATTAAGTTTTTCTGGCATCTGAATTAATGTCAAAAAGTTAAGTTTATGTTCAGAGTACCTGATTCTTAGAAGTTTTGTAGTGAGAGTAAACGTAATTCAGAAATTAATATGCATTCAGAGTGAGCGATTCGAAAACTCACACGCCTGCATTTTGTGGCTATTCAAGGTTATTCATTCTCTTTTATAGGCTGGATTATGTTATACTTTAAGTTAAGTTGAAAGCTTCATGCAATGTATGTATTCTAAGCCTGGAGCTTACATGAATTGAGAATTTGAATAAAATTTAATTAAATTATTTTCGAAACTCAAATTAGTAAATCAGTTAAGAAATTTCAAGCTGCTGATTTCTTACACTTTTCAAACATTTGAATGGTAGTTACCTATTAAAACTTCTGTAATTTTAGAACAATATGAATGCAACTCTTTGTTCATAAAAGTGAAACTTTCACAAGTAACAAAACTAGTTTTTAGCACTGAGAGAATAGATTTATTTCGCACTCTGAACTATTTCCTAAATTTGTAGCTAAAAAGTGAAGGGATCATGATTATCTAATTTTACAGTACCGGTATAAGAAAGCTATTGCTTTCTATTAATCTACAAACTTGAAATTATTTTTATTTGCGTAACTTATTTCACAGTTATGAATTTACGAATTCAAAGCAGGGACAGAAATTTGAACTTCGATTTCTTTACAAAAATAAGTTTTGTTAAATGCACATCAACTAAGATTACCAATATTATCAGTTTGTGCAGAACTATTCTGAACTTGAATCGGGTTCACTTGAGTCCAGGGGAAAAGGGGGGATGTCCACTTTTAAACAATTCTCAGGAAACCAATTTTAAAATGTGAAACTCTATCATCCCGAATATAATACTGAGAAATTAACCAGCAGTTATTCTGTAACTGAGAACTTTCTTCCCCTGTTCTAAGTGTAGAATGAATTCACTTCATATGAAGTATATAGGCGAATGGAAATCTGAATTTTGCCTGAAAGTGGACATTCCCCCTTTTTCCCCTGTACTCTTTTGTTGTGAAATCAATTTTTGTTAACTACAAAATAGATACAAGGCAATCTTGTAAAACAAGTAGACCTGTCACACTTTCATAAATTTGCGTTGTTTTATTTGATAGTGCAATTATTATAGTGTGTCCTGATAAAGAACAAATTTATATTAACACCTAAATTACACCGTTCTTTCTTCAAAGACTAAAATTTTACATTATTTACATAGTTTATTTCTTACAACACAATGGTAATCAATTTAAGAAATTATGTGACTTATTAACTGAACTTACCGACTAACAAGTGAGGAACGATGTTCACCATAATCTCGTCCCATGGCATTGATTCCCACCTTCTAGTTGCAAAAATCTCTCGGCAACAATCCTCAAAAAAATAATTTGTCACAATTCATACCAAGAATATACCAAGATTTAAGTAAGATTACATATTATACATATAAACACACGCAAAAATAACCCTCGTAAGTTTTATTTTCACTAATCCTTCAAGTTACAAAGGCTATTATTTGTATTGCCTTTCAGAGCATATTTGTCACGTTTTCCTAGAGAAATTATTAGGTTTAGTGAAATTTAATAACAGAACTTAGTACACAGCTGAACACGATCTCCTTTGCAAGGTAAGTATATGTACATCCAAATTAAAAGTTTCTTTTTTATCAAGTTCATTAATTTCCTATATAAAATGCAACTCTCTTCGCTTCTAATTTTTGTAGCAGTATGTCCACGCAAATTCAAATATCTTGGAGCAACAGTAACAAATATAAATGACACACGGGAGGAAATTAAACACAGAATAAATATGGGAAATGCCTGTTATTATTCGGTTGAGAAGCTTTTATCATCCAGTCTGCTGTCAAAAAATCTGAAAGTTAGAATTTATAAAACAGTTATATCACCGGTTGTTCTGTATGGTTGTGAAACTTGGACTCTCACTTTAAGAGAGGAACAGAGATTAAGGGTATTTGAGAATAAGGTGCTTAGGAAAATATTTGGGGCTAAGAGGGATGAAGTTACAGGAGAATGGAGAAAGTTACACAACACAGAACTGCACACATTGTATTCTTCACCTGACATAATTAGGAACATTAAATCCAGACGTTTGAAATGGGCAGGGCATGTAGCACGTATGGGTGAATACAGAAATGCACACAGAGTGTTAGTTGGGAGGCCGGAGGGAAAAAGACCTTTAGGGAGGCCGAGAAGTAGATGGGAGGATAATATTAAAATGGTTTTGAGGGAGGTGGGATATGATGGTAGGGACTGGATTAACCTTGCTCAGGATAGGGACCGATGACGGGCTTATGTGAGGGCGGCAATGAACCTCCGGGTTCCTTAAAAGCCATTTGTAAGTATCTCCACCCAGTGAAGGAGAAGTAACACCTGACAATTAACATGTAGGCTATGCTAGCAAATTTGTGTAAAAGTTACCGAAACATGTAACATTTTGAAATTAAACAACAAACCATAATTAGTGTGGCCTAATATTCGTTCAAGGTTTTCCACACTTTCGATTAACGTGTTGTCTAATGGAGGTTCCCATCTGATTAGAGGTAATCTTTACTTTCAATGTAAGATACATTTTTATTGAATTTGTAATGTTTTAGAATATAATTTCACTCAAATTTTATTTGTAGGTATCCTTTCCTGCTGAATGTAAGTATAAACACAATTTTCCGTTTAAACAGTTTAACAGATGCATATATACTTATTTAAAATTTAAAAGTCACATTTCATAATGGTAGAAGTGCAGTATGGTAAGTATTTTTTATCACCACCACCACCACCACCACCACCACCACCACCACGAATTTAATTACCATGAAGATATGATCACATTTACAACTCAGCTGATTTTCAAAATCTATTTCTAGAATAACTTCCATCGCCAATATTTTAACAACATACTCAACCGTAACTACAACACAGACACACCGCACAGTCATGGACTAACATTAAGACACTGTTCACTAATTGGGCAGAAAAGTTTTGTTACCCACAGACTAATCTACTGCACTTTTACCATTGGCAAATATAAAGTGTTGAACAATTTAACTTTTTTTAGTTTTCTAAAAATTTAAGGAAATCATAAATTTGTCGTCAAGTTCCCTCTATATACCCACAATAAAATAATAAACCTCTTCCGTATTCTCAGTATTGTCATACTGACAAAGAAACGTGGCCAAATGATTTTCACAAATTTATTTAAAAATACGAATAACTGACAATTAATATTTAAATTTTAGATTTGGTTTTCGTTGTTTGATGTAAATGGAAATATTTATGCATTTAAAACTTAGCCAAGAGTGAAAATTAATCAAAACAAACTTTAAGATAACGAAAAATATTCTAGAGCAGAAGAACACAAGTGGACGCGACCCAAGTGTCTTTAACAAGTTAAAAAGATAACTTTTGGATTGCAGTGGGTTATTACAGAAACTTAAACCCCGGCCTCGGGCACAAACACGGGTTCCCCCTGCCCAGTTTCTGCGGCTTTGTGCCTCCATTTTCATAGGAACGTACCCGAAATTTTGCCTCAGTTTTCTTCTCTTTTTATTTGTAAGTTCCTCTACTTCCCCCCCATTAGACCTATACTCGTAAAATGTGATATACAAGCGACTATGTGCAGTGTTCATTTTATGTAGGAAGTATTGTGTTACAACTCTATCGCCGTCTTTGATCGTAACCCAGAGCGTACGTTTACACGTAAATTTCATTTTTAAATGACAACAACACTCGTAATGTAACAGATGTCAGCAGACAGTGGCGTATCTATTTGTAGCCAGAGTAGCACGTCTCCGAGGCAACCGAAGCAAGCCAGATCTATAAAATCATGTAGACACAGCAACGCTGTGCTTTATAATTTTTCATCGATGATCTTTTTGTAGATGCAAATTAATTTACCCGATTTCAAGTTAACGCCCAGATATCTCAATTTGAACTGGTTTTATAATTTTGGATAGATCTTTACACTTTGAATTTTATGTTATAAGCTTTTATCATCCAGTCTGCTGTCAAAAAATCTGAAAGTTAGAATTTATAAAACAGTTATATTACCGGGTGTTCTTTATGGTTGTGAAACTTGGACTCTCACTTTGAGAGAAGAACATAGGTTAAGGGTGTTTGAGAATAAGATGCTTAGGAAAATATTTGGGGCTAAGAGGGATGAAGTTACAGGAGAATGGAGAAAGTTACACAACGCAGAACTGCACGCATTGTATTCTTCACCTGACGTAATTAGGAACATTAAATCCAGACGTTTGAGATGGGCAGGGCATGTAGCACGTATGGGCGAATCCAGAAATGCATATAGAGTGTTAGTTGGGAGGCCGGAGGGAAAAATACCTTTGGGGATGCCGAGAAGTAGATGGGAGGATAATATTAAAATGGATTTGAGGGAGGTGGGATATGATGATAGAGACTGGATTAATCTTGCTCAGGATAGGGACCGATGGTGGGCTTATGTGAGGGCGGCAATGAACCTCCGGGTTCCTTGAAAGCAAGTAAGTAAGTATTAGTTCAATCATATGAGTTAACAGTGCCTAGCGAAGAAGTTATCGGGGATGGACGTGAACAAATGAACAGTGACTAGAAATAGGGGATAAGAGCGATGACAGAGTGAGGAGAGGTAGCATTGGAGATGAAAGTGGATGATTATGATTAAGTAGTGTTAGTGGAAGTTATAGTATACAAATTAGGGAAATTTTATACGACAGGAAGAACTTCGATTTAAGTGAGCAATAAAAGTGGTGAGGTGACCACTAGATAGAAGGGAAAGTTTTCAAGGTGAGAGGTTAGATAGTAAATTGAGGGGATGTATTATAGTAATAGGGGTGGTAAAGGTAAAGCAAGATGAATGCACACGTCGATTAAAGTTTCTATGTGTTACTGCAATTAGAAAGTGATGGTGAACACGAATACAGAGGTGTGGTGGCGACCCATTACTAAACAAGAGCTGTAGAAATATCATCACATGAATTCGACATGTTCAAGTTCTGAGATCGGTTGTAATTGTTAGGAATAGACCATCCCACATTTACCATGATGATAATTTGGCTACAGAATGAAAAATGTTATTGACTGTTAAGTTCTACTGCGTCATTATAAATCACTAACGACTTACATCAGCGAGCTGAAAAGCTTCCCTTTGGGCTTCTTCGTAACAGGCGCGGAAGTAGTGGCAACATCTGAAAGACGAAAAGGGCAACTCAATGACTGGTACAAAAGGATCAGGAATATTTAAGCATTGTCTGTAATAGGTATATACCGAACATTTTTATAAGGTTGGAGAGGGTTTGGTGACTGATTATTTAGGTAAAAGAAAGGGCAGTGACTGAGGTCACTGGGTGAAGCACCAAAGTCAGAGGTGCTTAGCCCTTTCTCAGAGGCGAAGGTGAACTGTTTTGTAATCCTTATTCGCGTAATGGCAAATCCCCTCCTTACGTTTGTAGCGCTGAAATATGAACTAAATAACAAGGATGATTTGTACTGTTGCTATAGAAACCTGTTCGTTGAAATCATGCTGTGAAACAAAAGACAATTTGGACTAGCTGCTGACATACCTTGAACATTATTCACATCCCGTTTCTAGGAGTGCCCTCATTTTCTAGACTATCCTGGTGATTTTAAATGTGCAACCAGATGATGTAGCCTGACTTATTTACAAAATTATTTTAACTGATTATTTTACGACTCTATCAATTGCTATGGTTAGTGAGTGAGTGGAAGGTGATAATGCCAACGAAATGAGTCCAGGGTCCAGCGCCGAAAGTTACCCAGCATTTGCTCTTAATAGGTTGAGGGAAAACCGTGGAAAAATCTTCAACTAGTAACTTATCCCAACCAGGATTTGAAAACGGGCCCTCTCGTTTCACGGTCAGGCAAGCTAGCCGTTACTCCATAGCGGTAGACCCGAAAAATTGTTAGATCTGACATAACCCTGCAATATAAATTACAATTTTGCAATTTGAGAACAGATGTCTTAAAGGATTCATAATTTACATTTAAATATAGATGGATTTATTGAGTAATATACATACAGATTTTATATTATCATAATTTTCTCTAAAATCCAATGCATGGGTCTTCTGACCGTACGTGCTTTGTACCTAAACCAAGTCCTACTTTGTAGGTTTCACCCCCTCACCTATGATTATATCCAACCACTCTCTAAAAGAACACACATATTAAAATGAAAATTATAAGAAACAAGGTTAAAGATATTTCATGTCCTTACCTTACTGAACTCCAGACCTCACGCTCTGCTCCACTGGGTACGTTGCACCAACATATTTCAGCAACTGCACCAATGGCATAATATAACAGAAACGTTCCTGACACCCCAAGTAAATTTAAGATGCGCGGGGTTTAAAGTCTATAGACAAGATAGAGCGGGTAGAAGAGGCGGAGGTGTAGCGGTGTTCGTTCGTTCTACGATCGCGCACTGTGAGTATCTCCTTCCCCAGCTAGCGGCATTAGAGGCAGTGGCTATTAGAGCCTACATAGGCAGACTCCCCTTTCTGCTCATGGCTGCCTACTGTCCTCCGGGCATACTAAATGAACGCGATTTAGATATAGTGACAAGTCTATCCGATAGATTCGTAGTCGCCGGCGACCTCAATGCGAAGCACGCTAGCTGGAACTGTCAACGCCCCAATCGGCAGGGCGATAGGCTTTTTCTTAATTCTACAGGAAACGGATACGTCGTGATGGCCCCTAGGGAACCCACACACGTACCGGATGCTGCAAATCAACTGCCTGACATATTAGACATCGCTCTGGTGAAAGGTCTCACAACTAGAGCGAGACTAACAACCCTGGATGATCTTCCGTCCGACCACCTACCGGTGATAATGGAGATCATGCACCCAGTCGAACTCTCCCCAACCGCTGAGAAATTCAACTACAAGGCGGCAGACTGGGTGTTCTTTCAAGACCAGGTAGCCGCTACGCTTCCACCACTCCCCCCTGAAGTCACTCCGGCAGGGATAGATAGGTCAGTTAGCGACCTGACGGAGTGCATAAAGAAGGCAATGGTTGCTGCAATACCGAAACGGTCTTCACAACCGGGACGGATGCAGCTCCCAGCCTATATTAGAGACCTAAAGATCGCCCGCAATAGAGCAAGAACATTGTGGAAGCGTACTAGGTTAGATGAACATAGAATAGAAATGAACCGCTTGCGCAGGCGGATCAGTGAGGCGGTCCACGAAACGGTCGTGGATGCTTGGAAATCCAAGGTTGAGACGATGGACAGCAGAAACATGTCAGATGTCTGGCGTGTATCTCGAGCTCTGTCCAATCCGTCTCAATCTATTCACCCATTAGTAGTCGGTCCAGATGTCACGGCCTTTACTCCTGAGGAGAAGGCTACCGCACTGGCAGACGTTCTAGAGACCACTTTTCATCCCGTGGAACAAAATTTAAACTTGCCCCATATCAGAGCTGTTGAGGAATCGGTTCGAGACCTCCTTAGCAGGGAGCCGGAAAATGGGATACGACCTACGAACACCCACGAGGTCGCCCATTTCATTCGTCGCCTCGGCCCTCATAAGGCCGCAGGAGCCGACGGTATCCAAGGAATTATATTGCAGCATCTCCCAAGGTCAGCTATGAAGCGCATAGCAGAGATAATTAATAACATCTTGGCTTCCGGTCACTATCCCATTCCCTGGAAAGAAGCTCACGTAGTTCTCTTTCCAAAGCCCGGAAAGGATAAGACGAATCCAAGCAACTATAGGCCTATTAGTCTCCTCAGTTGTCTCAGCAAACTGGCGGAGCGGGTCATACATAGACGCCTCACTGAAGTAGTATTGCCCCAAATCAGGAACGAGCAATTCGGTTTTCACCCTGGCCGTTCCACTACACTCCAGGCACTCCGCATGACGGAGGACATTACCTGGGCTATGAGCACGAAGCGTGTAGTAGCTGCAGCTTACCTGGACATCGAGCGAGCATTCGACAAGGTTTGGCATGAGGGACTCCTCGTTAAGTTACTGGGCATGGGAGTCCCAGATGGAATGATACGCCTCATTTCTAACTACCTCCGAGGCCGTACATTCAAAACCCGTGTAGGCACTAGTTTCTCCACCCCCCGTGAAATTCACGCAGGAGTCCCACAGGGTTCCATTATCGGGCCCATACTTTTCAATATATTCATTAATGACCTCCCGTTTCGCTATATCCACGGCAGAAGTAGTCATCTGTATATCTATGCAGACGACACTGCCCTCTTGGCGATGGGCAAAACCTATAGATTAGCGTCCCGTAGATTACAGTCGATCTTAGATCACCTCCAGCCGTGGTTCCACGACTGGAGAATCAAGGTCAATGTAGAGAAATGTCAGGCCATACTCTTTTCACTAAGAGCGAGGCTCGAAGACATACCACCACCACCCACACTTTTCGGACGAGAAATGCCGTGGATGAACCAAATTAAATATTTAGGGATCATCATGGACTCTCATCTCAACTTCCGAGATCACATCCAATCCCTTCTTCGTAAGGCCAACGGGCTGATAGTTAGACACTATCCCATTCTGGCGGCCTTAACTCCTGACAACCTGAGGGTAGGACTTACCATGTATAAGGCCCTCATTCGCTCTGTCATTACCTATGCCGCACCCGCATGGGGGTTTGCGGCAGTGTCCCATCTCCGTAAACTCCAAGTTGTCCAAAACCAGGTGATTCGACTCATTACCCATCTCCCCCGAGTCGCCTCGAGAAGAAAGTTCCATGATGAACTAGAGTTGCCAACCATAGACGAGTTCATTGCTCGACTGGCTAGGAACCTGTATGCGGAAGCTCGTGCTAACCCCAACCCGCTCATATCTGGCCTCGGCCAGTATGATCCTAGGTTACGGCGTAGACACCAGACAGGTCCATTAGCTATACTATTGAGACAGGAGGACAGGGAGGCTGGCGTTACTCCCAGGTTTTGGTAGCCACGGCTCAACTCCATGAGACTCCTTGGATAGTGCAACCGCTGTAAAATGACCTTGTCTTAACTGGGCTAAACAAAATCCCTCCATAACATTATCTACTTTTGTTGATCGATGGAAATCTAATAGAGCCAATTGGCTAGTATATATCCATCGATTCATAGAGTCATTCAACCTAAGAGCCAACTGGCTAGTCTCTGATATTGAGACAACTCATCCTGCCTAAGGTTTTTCCGTGGTTTTCCTAAGGCGCTAAGACAAATGTCGGGATGAGCCCTAAAAGAAATGGGCCACGGACCTGCACTCATATCCCCATGAATCTCCTTAATTAACAATTACATCTCTCCCCCCTCTTCGCAATTGAGCCATCATATAGCCAAATGGCTGGTCTCGAAATTGAGACAAATCAACAAGGCTCATGACCTCCTACATAATAGCCAAATTGGCTAGTCTCTTATATGAGACAACTCATCCTGCCTAAGGTATTCCGTGGTTTTCCTCAGGCGTAAGACAAATGTCGGGATGAGCCCTATAAGAAATGGGCCACGATCTATATGCCCTTCCCCATATATATTCCACCTTTATTATAAATTATGTATGCCCTAGTTCAGATAATATTAATAGTCTATTAAACATATGAGGTCACTCAATAAGTCGCAAATTGAAAGGACAGGGATATCTCAAATTGCAGCTTAGATTTCACGGCGCTTCTTCCGACGGCCTTCACCTGCTTTGTCATCGAACAACAGATGACGGCGTCTTGCCATCCTGACGGCAAACACCAGCCAACTCCTCCTCGCCCCGTTCCGTGATCAATTGATCAATCTCAGCCCCCCTCGCGTATGTGGTACCTAAGAGGTTACGTCCAATTTCGGCTTCCCCTTCAAAATTTTCTAGAGCTCCTTCAGGGGAGCAGCGTAACCCGGAGTGAGACTAGTGGCCAACAGGCTTGGAGCTCACATATTTAGTTTTGTACAGCCCCCAACCCCTTGCAAGGACGCGTTTTGCGTACCTTTTAAATTTTCCTCCCAATTCTCCTTCGATTTTTCGATTTTTCGATTTCAATGGCAGGCCACGTACTTCAGCCAGAGCCTTGTAGACGTGAAGTACATGCTATGAACAAACATATAGGCACTTTGAGTATTACGTACAGAGTAAGAATATTCTCAAACTAGTAAATTCATTTTATATACAATAATTTCATTATAACTCATCTCGTTTACCTGTTCACCTGTGGTTTCTAAATTCAACACGAATTATTATTATTATTATTATTATTATTATTATTATTATTATTATTATTATTGTATTATTATTATTATTTTTATTATTTTATTATTATTATTATTATTATTATTATTATTATTATTATTATTATTATTATTATATGAATAGAATTTGACCGCATTATAGAATCCAATCTTCTACATTAGACACCGAATTCTTGGAGTATTGAGAGGGGGCAGTCTTAATTACCAAAAAGACCAGCAGTACCGCCTTACAAGGTGCTGGATGACACGTGTAGAAATTTCTTGCACTAACAAGCATTTGTGCCTGATGGAAGGGTTACAGCTCTCCTTCCTGCCGCGATTATGCATCGAGTTTTACATGTGCAAATGGTTTGTGTCACTTCTGGTTTCTTTACTCAGATAATTTTAAGTTTAAAGTATTTTCGGGAGAGGTTAATGTATGTTGGTAAATTTAGGAGAATTTTTTCTGTAATTTACGTTACTTTTGAGTCCACTTATTTTTGCTGTAACACAGATTCGGTTTCCGAAGGATAGTTTTAATGCATGTGGTTTTTATTTTTATTTATTACATCTCCGCATTTCTTTTTAAAAATCTAAAGCGTTCCTAACGCCTTGTTAACATACACTTCGGGGGCCATATTATTCTAATTTTTTAATTGTCTCCGTGTTTCTAAATTGAAGCAATGTCCCTGGTTTGAATCCTACCGTCTCAAATAAGTATATTTACAATTTTCGTGGTATGTTTATAATGCCACAGTTTACAGGAACGAGTCATGAAGCGAATAGTAAAATATACAAGTTAAAAGTGAAGCACACAAGTGTTTGCATAGAGAACCACCTGTTAACTAAGTTCTTACATGTTTTTGTAACCACTATACCACGCTGTGGCTTTCGGGTGACAACGGCTCAAATCTATGTCCAGATTGAGTACGTTTACCATGATGTGATTAGTACTCAATTTCAACATTTAGTGAGAACGTGGTTAGAAATTAAAATCAATTACTTTTGGGCACCCTTCTCAACTCCTCAGAAGTCCGGGAATGCGGACGTAGTCAAACCCATCGTTGAACGCAATTCGGGCACGCAGAAATTCTCTTGTGTTAAAGTCACGAACCAATAAAGAATTAAACGTTCTCGAAACTAAATTTAAGAGTACACGCAACATGTCTTAATGTCGACAATCCCACTTTATTTACAAGCCACCCTATTCGATTATGTTACTTAGATTTACGTAGACTTTGACATCTACGGACTCTTCGTTCTGGAGAACAGAACGACTGAGGGCAATTCTGAACGTCTAGATTGTTCTCGACCTCATAAGGCGAAGCTTAAAGCTGAGATCCCAAGAAAGTTCAAGTAAAAACACTCCCTTGTTATTTCTGCTGTCGACGGTGCACCGACGAAACAGACCATATAATTGGGGTTGAATACCCGTACTGCATTTTTAATTGCAAATATAAAAGCCGACACATACTGAAATGTACTACCTCGAGAATTTGATCTGCTAATTTTTCATTTATATATGAAGGTCTTACGTTCCATTATTCTACAACACGTTGGTTGGCCATAACAGTACTTGTATTCCAATGACGTGCTCATATCGTAATCGATTTTATTCTATGAATCTATTATTTACTTCCTCATTCAAAAGGCCTATATGAAGAGAAAGTTCTACATGAATTACCAACGATCTTGGTTTCAGCTGCCCATCATCTGTCGAAGACGAGGGGAATTTAGAGACGTCCAATATTTCATCCAGGAAATACACCAAGAGTAGTCAAATGCGTCCTTGCAACAAATTTTTCTGTAATTAAAAACATTTTCTGTATTTTCTCAAAAGAGAAATTCCGACTAAAGAGCTTCAATATTGCTTAATTTTTGTACTTTAAGTAGGACAGTGATTGCCTGCCTGAAACCGACGAAAAAGAAACAAACACTCGTGAAATTTAACACTTAATTTTATTTAAAATTTGTGAATATGAGTGCAGAGATTAAACAAATTAAGTTATTAATTCGCATTTAATTTTGTTCGCTCTATTTAATAAGAAAAAAGTTACGAATAATCTTATCTTCAACTGAAAAAATTTGAACGAAATTTTCATGGCAGAAGTGCAGTACACTTTTAATTTTTCCATCACCAAGTTTTCTTACACTTACTAAACCTCCACATACTACGCTTAATTTTATCCAACACACGAACACAAAATGGCTGACATTCAGAATACCTTCACCAAATTAGTTTCTACATGCTACATACATTTTTCCTACAATTTTACTGCACTTATGCCATTTATACAAACTGGTGGCCATTTTAACTATATTTTGGAAGCACGATGAAATTTCGAATTGCATTCAGAAATTTAAGACCAATGTCGTGAATCAATTTAATTTACTTCCTCTTTCCATGCGTCATATTAATCACTAACGTTCTTGTCTAACATATTTACTAGAATCCTACCTGAACAGTATGAAATACAAGCCCACAACGTAGAATATTATTTAACAGTGTATTTAACTTGAATATAAATAATATTAATAATCTAAAATGTATTATTTGTGGAATAGAAAAATATTCTGGGTCGATTTGCTATCAGTTCAAACTTGAAGAAAATTAATATGACTGCAGAAAATGGAGTCCACGAATAAAATATTGGACGTCCAACACAACACGATTTTCCAGAATATCCATTGGTTCTTTAGAATGAAAGCACTTTGTCTTCTGAAATAAGAAATTATGGTACTTTAAGTGAAGACATATTCCAACTAGCTTATTCATATCGCATGGATTTTTAATATTTCCATTCTAAACTATCGTTACTGAGACTATCACGAATTTCATTTAACTTACTGCAACAGAAAATATCTGACGTGATTCAAAGTTACGGGTATTATGACCTTCTATTTATTTTTGTTTAATTAAAAATTAGATTTCACTTTGAAATAATACTTCAACTCCACCTGAACGAAACACTTTTACAGGTTGGAAACTCAACAGCCACCTTACCAAACCCAGGACCGTCCGCTCTCCTCTACGACGTACGTTGGACTAAATGGAGTCCAGGGTTCGGTAGCACGTAGTAACGGCAAGCCATTCGGTTCAGCCAATGAGATTGCAGACGGAAATTACGTAGCCATCGCTGTTCAGGAAAATTGACAAACGTTTCGTATAATATAGAGTGATGAATAGCTTTAAATGTGTGTGTATATATATTGCTGAAAATATTTTGTAACGCAACTATTTCACATTCTGTCTGTTTGCCTTTTAAATCTCACAGACATTCAAATAATCGTAATAAAAAATTAAGTCGGAAGTTGACCCAATTCTAATAGCCCTACTTATACATTCGATCTTTCCATGTAGCACAGAAATTAACTACCCTCATCGCCTGAACGTACTCAGGGGTGCACAAACTTATTCATAATATTATAAATATTAGTTTTAGTAACTTACTATTAATTTAAAAATATGAAATTCTGTATCTCCAACGTAATGATATGAGCACAACATGAACTTCGCTTTATTGCGCTCTTAATTTTAATAAAAATCTATAATATTTTTATAATATTTTACTGGGCACTGGCGTTCAAAGATATCTGACCTACGATTATATGAGCGTGTAAGCGAACTTTCCAACGACGGGATAAGTCAGAACTAAAGATATAAAAAAATAGACAAATTTAGAAAGAGTTCCGCTAGTTCTCAATAGGTGGCACCATTATTGGGGCAGTTAAAAAGCGTCAGAGAAGATGATTATATAGATTAAACATAAATTATTCACATAACTTAATTGACAACATCAGCGGTTTCCAGCTAAACCCAGTGTTGTTTTACAATCAGTAGAGTGGTGTGAAATATTGAATTCTATAATGCGGGTATATTTATCTACGATTGGCAACAGTGGCTATCATTTTCGCCATCTATTCATAGAAATAATAACTAAAGAATCCACACTTACACCAACAAATTAGACCTATCGATCACTGTCGATTAGTAGCGTCGGCTATCTTAAGCTTCAAGACTGCACTCTGGCGTGGGAATAAATCCCCATTGGGCTCATTATGTTATTATGATTTTCAGACGGTTCCGCCAACTGTCAGACGAATGTCCGTTAATCCCATGGAATGTGTCTGGCTCATCTGGCCCGAATCCTAAATCCGAGGCGCGATAGCCACAAAGGAACATGGCCCACCAACCAGCTGTTGGCCTCACGTGCACATGTTTCAGCGAGGTGAACCATCATCCGACCAGTACGAAGGTATCGTGAGGTTAACACGGTGATTTCTCCAGCCGTTACTATTGGGTCGCGAAACCAGATTTTGCTACCTATCATTGCCCCCCAAATTCATGACGATGCAGGGTGGGTGCCGGTCCCATACACTGGCCGAAATTTGATGAGGAAATTCTTCCCCTTGAGGATTTGAACTATCTCGCATTTCCTAAGCATGATGCCACAGACCACGATGCTACGGCGCGGGAATATTATCTTCATATCGATGGCCCAGTTCAAAAGGGAAAGAACTCAGACTTTAAAGTTTTGAGAAACCTGAAGTTTAAAGCTTCATGTTGCTGTGAAAAATCCAATTAACGCACTCTAACTTGAAACTTAAATTTATATATAAAACATCATTAACGGAATTTGAAAGATCCTTTGATTTTTCACAGCAACATCAAGGTTTGAAATGCAGGTTTCTCAAAATTTTAAATTTTGAGTTTTTTCCTTTCGAACTGCGCCGTCGATATCACCCTTGGTGATCTATCTTCGACAATACTGTGAGAAGTCTATTACCATGTAAAAAAAAGTTTAATCGCGTTTTAAAATTTCTCTTGATCCAACGGAATATGTCAGTTGCTGCGTGGATTCGTGGGATATGGCCCTCCTGTGATGTTACAAGATCTCGTACACCATACCCTTCATAATACCCCAATTTTTTTAAATTATGTATTTCATTTCCAATTTTGAGCCATTTCTTGTAATACCTCGTTATTGCCAATTGTTGTTAGTAAATAATGCATTTAATTCGTAAATTTCAAGTCGTCTCTTAATATAACTATTTATTGCTTTTAAAATAATGTGTTTAATATCTATTTTATTTTTTATTTATAAATATTTCTTCCTATAACCATTACAGGTGGCCATTGACAAAGAGTACCGTGATACAATGAGTATAGAGGAAAGTCTTGAGGCTTTATGAAACATATTTTGTTGTTACAGTGAAAAATAACGAATTGAAATAGATTGAAACACAAAATAATATACGAAGTAACGTCAAGAAGATGTGAATTACAGTCATGGTCCATGTATATAATGCCTGAAAATAGCTATTAATCCTTTGCGTGTTTGTTTTTTTTTTTTTAATAATGTGCTTAATATGTAACTACAGTCAGTGTATTGTTATTAGTATCTCTTTGTTGTTACCTACGCTTTAAAAAGAATGTGTTTAATTTGTAATCTTAAGTCATTTTTTCTACTATTCTTTTACTGTACTGTTTACATTTGTTTTTAAATCTTTTGTATTGCTCTACCATTATATATTGCCCTTCAAGAATTTCGGTATTCGTTAGTTGTAAGTCATTACCTGTGTTATATTTTAATTATTTTGTTCCTGAATCATGTATGTAACTTGTAATTGTAAATTATTGCTTGTAATATCTCTTTATCACTCTTAACTGTTTCATTGTTCATGAATTAAGTATTAATTTGAAAGTGAAAGTGAAACTTTGTTTTATTAATCTACTATTGATTATTTTTTTAAGATCGTGATTTACTCTGAAACGGTTAGACATTCTTGTACACCTTTTCCATTGATTATTCCTCAAACATCTCATTAATCTTTAACAGGACCCATTCTTTCATTAAGGTGCATTCTTCTACATAATTCATGTGAATTGTAACTGTGACCACTATTTTATGTTATCACTTCACTATTGTTTATTGGTTATAAAATATATTTTGATGCTAACTATAACCCTAATATACCTCAGGGTGAAATAGGGTTTATTAAATTGGATAATAAAAAAATACCCCAAACAAAATAGTAGCCTAACTTTCAAGGCCTAACAACAATAGCTCTAAATACAACGAAGAACACGATCGTACAAGAAACAGTATTAAAGTTGCAGAACTGTTTAAAGATGAAACACACGTGTTAGGTCAATAATACAGTGTTCATAGATTTGTTAGAATACATTAAAGGTGATATATTACAGTTGTATGAACACTAATAAATACAATAAGATTGTTAAAGATGTTAGTTATAGTCAGACATGTTTCGGAGATGCTTCTCCATCTTCAGTGACTACCACGGCTGCAAAACGAAAACAATTGTAATTAATCTCATGTTTACTTATATTTCAAAATTAATAACAAATGGAAAAATATGAGATATCTGAATTGTAATATTTTATAAAAGTCTTTCAATAACTGCAAAAGTTAAAAAATGGTATAATAATTTGTAATCAATATTATTGTGTCTTCTATATATGCATATGGTAATTAAAAATAATATAAGCAATTATATAAAAGTATAACGAATCAAATAAAAAAAGTGATAGTAAAAATGACATTTAAAAGAGTTAACATCTTATGATGTATGAACATTCTTATGATGACAAGTTTACACAGTTCATATTTTAAAAAAATAAATAAATAAAAGAAGAATGGACAAAGTTGTCACTTGGAGAAATGTATTTAGCCCGGTTACGAAACGAACAGTTAAGTAGTAGATGAACTGACATTAAAATATGAACGTATCGTTCTAGACTGAAAAGAAATGTGCAGTAAAATAGCCCATATTAAGAGAAATATTCAAGAAATTACCGAATTTATAGAAGAATTACTGATCTTACATTATTATACTAGGTTCATTTTCCGCTACATGTTGCAACGCTGCTTTTCGCCGCGTGTCTTGTCTCCTAGCAACAGCCAGCGTTTCGGCAGCTGATTCATCCGTTCCTCTGGCTTACTGGGGCGAATAGCCAGCCTACGTACTGCAGTTACGTGTGTGGTTTCAAACGAGCCCCTGTCTAAAACTGGACTTCCTTTTCTTTACTTGGTTAGTAAACGACGCTCTATCAGCTACTAGGTTATTTAGCGTCGATGGAATTGGTGATAGCGAGATGGTATTTGGCGAGATGAGGCAGAGAATTCGCCACAGATTACCTGACATTCGCTTTACGGTTGGGGAAAATTTCGGGATTATATCAAACGATTTTAATTCCATAATTCAGGCACATTGCATGCGCCTCAACATATTGTACCATAATTATGTTCACTGGAAGATTCTGTATCTGTATGTTGATTTTAGTTTTAAGACTATGTACGCCATTGAACCATTTTATGTAAAGCATACATGCTCAGACTGTTTACTAGTGTTATATAAATGTGTTTAAATATTTTCACCCAGTTCAAATATTTGTTTGTTAGAAAACTATCACCTGAAGATGACTTGAAAGTAAGTCGAAAATATTCGTGACGTATTTTAGCATTGTAATTTGATGTAACAGAATTCATTTCTGCCATCTTAACATGATAAGTGATTGACTGAAAAATAAAAACTAATTTATATGATATTATTTCACAAACTTATCTGAACTCAACATGACCTTTAAATTTACAGTATATAACGTTAACGATATTCAAGAATATTACAACAGTTACATACGTAACTTAACAGCCAAACATAACTAGGTACAAAGTGACAAGGATTATAGGACTGATTCTATCATATAGAAGAAATATTTGTTATTTAGATTAATGATAATAATAATAATAATAATAATAATAATAATAATAATAATAATAATAATAATAATAATAATAACAATAATAACAACAATAATGTTTATTAGGTAAAATGAACATTATTTACAAATGGCATAGGCTTTGTCATAAAATACATAGTTAAAAAGACAGATGAAATCCTAAAAAAAAAAGGCATTAGTAAAATAAAACTCCAAATTGAAACATAATGAAGTAATAAACAAATACACACAGAAACAACACTACTGATATGCGTTACAAGAGCGGTATGTTGAAGTTTTCATGTTCGAGGAAAAGATTGAAAAAGCGAAACGTAGTTGAACTTTTTTGATTTCCGAGAACATGAAAGAAAACATACCGCTCGTGTATCGTACATTATTTTGTGCGAAGATCGTTTATTACATACCTGAAAGAGGAATTTCTAATTAGTTGCAATGAAATCTCCATCTTGGTGTCTGTTCAATGACGGCAAACTTGGAAAACAAAAATATCTATCTTCAACATTGTTGCTATAAAATGTTTTCTGTGTTTACTATACTCCAGCAGGCCGTGATATTCGTCTGTCTTTTTTTTCCCCCAGCCTATAAATGCGAACTTAAAACAAACGGTAAGGTTATGTAATGATTTATTTTTCATTTTAATATTTTAACAATATTTTTTATATAACATATTGCAGTAATAACATCGGCATCTGGAAGCTTGTTGATTTTTTCACGGCTTCCTTAATGTTACAGAGGTGTGAAAATTATTAGAATAATAGGAGGAATATGGGAAATACTTAAATAACTAAGCAATTTCTGAATTCCCATAACAATTGTAAATTAAGAAAAATACCAATGTACAACAATGCTTTCCGGCATTGTTAGTAGTAAATATATCCTACATCAGTATAGTAATATTATATACCAATATTCATCAATTCAATTAATATTTGTGAAGGAACTATTAAAAACCTTTAAAATTAAGATTATTCTAATAATTTTCACACCTCTGTACTTGCATCACGAATGCAGTAACTTTAGTGGAGTTGTAGAGTTTACTTAATTTTTGCAAATATTTAAAAACAATAATTAACAATGCAATTTTGGTGAAACTGCAGTGGTAAGTTTCCAATTTATAATTATTACTATGTTTAACGTCTCTAAAATAATATGTTAAAAGCTAAAGCAGTAAAATGAATATGGCACTTAAGCGGTAAGAATAGGGAAATTGTTATGTGTGTTACGATGGGAATACTGAATGTGGTATTTCACACTTACCGCGTATTGGTTTTGTGCGGAAAGCAAGCAAATACGCACGATCTCGCACAAAAATAAGTTCATTACACTGATATATCACAAAACATACAAAGCAGAGACCCTGCATGATGCGGAAAAAATATCTCTGAGCCTGCATCCGGCGCCGGAGGGAATTTTTCTCCGTTCCATTACTCTTTCATCGTATGATGACGCAGAATATCTGCATGGAAATATCATATGTACTTCGGTACATTAAAATAATATATATGATATGCGTAAATCACTTCGTGATTTAAGACGGCGCTTATTCCGTCGGATCCCGGCCAACTAGTCACTCATAACGAGTGCACCTCAGCACATGTGTGGACTTCAATCCTACGTTCATAGACATCTATGACGTAGTGCAGAGGGCGGCCACTAGAGGGAACCCAAGAGTTGGAACTTAATCTGAGACGATTCTGTCTGACGCCGGGGTGGTATCCGGTGTGGCTTAGTGGATAAAGCATCAGCACGTAGAGCTGAAAACCCGGGTTCAAATCCCGGCGCCGGAGGGAATTTTTCTCCGTTCCATTACTCTTTCATCGTATGATGACGTATGGAAATATCATATGTACTTCGGTACATTAAAATAATATATAACTGTATTCCAGATTGGACTATACAATTCAATTCAATTTATTAAGCCATTAAACATACAGTGATAGCCTTCGTCACAATACAGAAGGGGGGAAAACATACATTTGAAAATACACATATAATTGAAAACTGTAAAGTTTAATTAGAATGAAAACATAAAACATTTTGAAACTCAAAATTAATGAAAACACTTCACTCTTAATGTAATATCTGTAACTAAATGTAAATAACTTTATTTATTAAAAAACAATTTCGTATGAATTTCTGTTAAGAAACTCATCTACAGAGTAGAAAGGATTAATTAAAAGCCAATTATAAAATCTAGCTTTGAAACTATTGGTTGATAGCTTATAATATTGACTGGGAAGCTTATTATATAATTTCATCCCCATGACAGAAAAATTTGTACTAGTTTTATGTAATCTACAGTATGGGATATTAATTTGTTCACTATTTCTAATTTCATGATCATGTATATTGGCTATTAATGAGTAATTGTCTATATTTTGTCGAGTGTAAAGGACTAGGTCGTATATGTATAAATTTATGACAGTTAATATCTGTGATTGTTTCAAAAGAGGTCGACAATGTTCAAGATAGTTTGATTGACATAGAATTCTAATAGCTTTCTTTTGCAGAATCAAGAAACTCCCAATTTTGCTACCATTTCCTCAGAAAACTAAGGCATACCTAATTATCGACTGAAAGAACGAACGTAGCTGAAATACTAAGCTTAGTTATCAGACAGGGCTACACGATATATTTACTGTGCTTGAAATAGTACGCCTATAGCTTAGATGCTCAAAGGTAAGTGGCGTATCGCAGTCACACAATAACGCCAATCCTGCATGTTTTACACAGACAGTAATACCAACATAAACAATTTTTCCATATTTTTTAATAATGTATAGGCCTACAATAATTTATACAGGGACATCTTTTTATTTTTACTAACATTTTTAATATTAACCTGGCTATACCTTTCGATCAACGGTTGCTACCCCCTTCTACGACTGGAGTTCGATGATACTGGCGTAATATACAAACAAATCACTTTACTAGATATAGGAGGGAAGAAAAGTACTTCATCCATTTACGTAAACTAGGAAATATCACGCTTTTGAGTTTGATAATTTTCATTAGGTTTTTGTTTAATCAAAATACAGTACAGTATTAACACTGAATGTTTTTACTCACGAACTGAGCTATCCATTCGGACGTATTCATTATGCAGTGTATATTATACTGTCTACAGCACATTAGCGTACAATATAGAGAATGAAGTTAAATTGAAAAATAATCATAATATGGATATTTAAACACATTTTTGAAAATGGTGGCCGTTCATTTCGATACAGGCTTCAGTTCTAATGTGTGTAATTCCAATTACCAGTTTCGTCCTTCGTAGTAGTAACTCATGTTGAAATAATTTGTACCTACTCTGTAAAAGAATACCTTACGTAACTTAATGTAAATTCAATCTTCACTTCTGCCCGATCCGAAAAGATAAAATTACTCAGATATGCTATCTACTGTCCGTCCAAGTCATTATGTCGCAGGATCGTAGAAAGGAGGGAAATCAAGTGACAGTTAATTACTTAACGAGGCCCTTTTATTTAAGTTATTTTAAACAGTTGTATGGGTATAATATTACGCAGACGTCCAATTCCTAACAGAAATTAATGTTATCAGAGAGCTAAGACAGCCCAGCCACTAGCCTTTACAGAGAGGCGAATAGAAGCAGGTGGGGAAAACCGGAATGCGACGTAGGCAAATGGACGACAGTAGCTGTGCGAAAATGATGCAATATTGAAAGCTCTTTCGTCACTGGAAAACGCGAACATGTTTTTGGAACGTACTGTTTACTATGACCGTAAGACTATTATGACAGTATATGCAGTCTTCGATCTGTGTGGAGGACGGTTGAACTTCATTAGTAGAGGGGGTGGGAGTGAAGTACATTCAGAAACTCAGGTACAATAAAAATTGAAGTAAAAATAAAATGATGTCCCTGTACAATGATTATAAAGACAATCGAATACTGATGATGATGACAATGATAACAATATTCACAAGGCGTCGGTGGCGTGTGAGCCTGCTTTGCAATGCTTTATAACGAGCAGGAACAGTGGCGGTTATTGACACGAAAAGTTGAGTACACAGCAACAGCAACAAAGCCACACAATACGAGAGTAACGACAGCCTAGAGCAATGAAGTAACAGCATTACACGCAGAGCAGTGATGCCAACACAACACATTCCCGCTGGTTACTGTGATACAGTGTGTTCGTAGCTCGGCTGGACCGTTCCGCGGCGGTCTTGGACTGGGTGAAGATTGGCACGCCTGCCGCCAGAGTTACACGTAAACGACCGGCAAGTCATGAGTACGGATCACTAATTACTCTACTAACATTAGGCTTATCTGCATCACAACAGATGTTGAAAGTGATGACCTTCAACTCGAACACATTCCCTGTATCTCCGAAAACAATTCTGGTTCACTCGTAAAAGTTCATGTTGACGGATTGCCTGTATTTCTCTCGTGATGTTGTCCTTCAATTCTTGTAACGTGTGCGGATTAGATGTGTACACTATATTCTTTAACGTTCCCCACAAATAAAAATCTCGATGGCATTTAAGTGTGCTTAAATGTGACAGGCTCATGTCAGTAGATTTACTGGCATGTAAAAGAACTCCTGCGGGACAAAATTCCGGCACATCCGGCGACGCTGATATAACCACTGCAGTTGCGAGCGTCGTTAAATAAAACATAACATTTTAAATAAAAATCGCATGGAGATAGGTCAGGGGAACGAGGTGGCCACAATCCTCGACTAATTATTCTGTCACCAAACACACTTCGCAATTCATGCATAGAATTCGCAGCAGTGTGCGCTATAGCTGAATCCTGCTGAAACCAGCCACCCAATCGTTCATTTCTTGTTAGTCGCGGAAAAAAATTACTTAAAATTTAAGTTACATAAACGTGTGAATCAACTGTTGTGTCGAAAAGTATGGGAACGATAAATCTACTCGCACTCACTGCACACCAAACCCCAACCTTTGCAGCGTGGTGAGGAACTTCATGAATAATATGGGGATTTTCGGTAGCCCAGTATCTATTGTTCTGAGTAGAAACGTGACCGTGAAGATGAAACCACGCTTCATCAGTGAAGAACGTTAAAGTGGGTCCACATCGCCATTATGAACGGACTGCACAAACCAATTGCAATAATTAACCCTACTTACAGGATCTTGTGGTTGTAAAGCCTGAACTACAGTTACCCTGTACGGCTTAAGTTTCAGAAGTTTCGTTGCCAGAGAAGCTGACGTCTTGGAAATGTTAACCTCTTGTGCTAAACGTCTCTGTGATTTGCGGGGTGAGTGCTCTAACCGGGCCTACTTCATCGAGCTTCTCTTCTGTCAGTACACGGCGTTATTGAACACGTTTCTTCTTCAAAGAAGATCTTGTACTTCTGACTTTATTGACAAGGTCATGAATAGTTGACCTGCTAGGAATTGGAACACCCGCAAACCGATGTTCAAATTCTCTTCGACACTTTCTTGCAGAAGAGTATTTCACATACGCATCATAGAGAAAAATACATTGTTCTAAAGTGTATTAATAGAGACGTTATCACCACGAGACAACACAATTTTACTCACAACACGCGCACAGACGTCTTTCCCTCACGACAGATCCAACTCCACTGACTGGCGCGTCAGCGGTAGCTACAGCGCTACTCTGGCGGCAGGCGCGCCAATCTTCACCCAGTCCAAGGCCGCCGCGGAACGCTCCGGCCGAGCTACGAACGCACTGTATAATAGTATTGCTGTCATATTGGCAGCACTGCGCCTGCTCAGCCCTGCAGCATGGCCGCCACAGCTGCGTACTCGCACTGACGCGCCATGTCCACGGCCTTCCATCCCCTCTTATCCCTCACCCCCCGCTCAGCGCCATACTGCAACAGCAGCTGCACCACTGGGGCGTGGCCTAACAATGCTGCCCAGTGCAGTGCAGTCCACTGGTCTGCATCATCAGGCTCGTTGGGCCGCGCCCCAGCTGCCAGCAGCAGCTCACACACTGCACGGTGCCCATTGGCTGCAGCCACATGCAGAGCAGTGCTGCCAGATGATCGCTGCTTCACATCCGGCCGCGCCCCGGCAGCCAGCAGCGCCCTGCATGCATCCTGGCGGTCATTACTTGCAGCCAGCCACAAGGGCGTGCGGCCACCATGATCCTCGGCGTTCACCTGGCTGCCTGCATCCAGGAGCAGCTGGACAGTGCGTGCGTCTCCCCGCCATGCTGCCCGGTGTAGCTGAGTCCAGCCTAGCCCGTCCTTCTCCTCCAGGTCGGGCCCGACCTCAGCCACAGCTCTGTGCTCCTGCAGCAGACAAAACAATCTGGTCAGAGGAAGCTCAGTCAGCTAGGTGACAGTTCACTAGGCTGAGTGAAGCTTATGGCAGAAGTAGTGACAGTAGCCATAACTACAGTAATGTCAGTAGTAGTGACAGTAGCCATAACTACAGTAATGTCAGTATTAGTAACAGTAGCCAGTCCACACCTGTGGAGTAACGGTCAGCGCGTCTGGCCGCGAAACCAGGTGGCCCGGGTTCCATTCCCGGTCGGGGCAAGTTACCTGGTTGAGGTTTTTCCCGGGGTTTTCCCTCAACCCAATATGAACAAATGTTGAGTAACTTTCGGTGCTGGACCCCCGATTCATTTCACCGGCATTATCAGATTCATCTCATTCAGAAGCTAAATAACCGAAGATGTTGATAAAGCGTCGTAAAATAACCTACTGAAAAAACAGTAGCCATAACATCACTGATGTCAGTAGTAGTGACAGTAGCCATAACTACACTAATGTCAGTAGTAGTGACAGTAGCCATGACTACAGTAATGTCAGTAGTAGTGACACTAGCCATAATGACAGTAATGTCAGTAGTAGAGACAGTATCCATATGTACAGTACTGTCAGCAGTAGTGGCAGTAACCATAACTATAGTAATGTCAGTAGTAATGACAGTAGCCATAACAACAGTAATGTCAGTAGTAGTGACAGTAGCCATAACTACAGTAATGTCAGTAGTAGTGGCAGTAGTAGTGACAGTAACCATAACTACAGTAATGTCAGTAGTAGTGGCAGTAGCCATAACTACAGTACTGTTAGTAGTAGTGACAGTATCCATAACAACAGTAATGTCAATAGTAGTGACA
Organism: Periplaneta americana; assembly: GCF_040183065.1. NCBI lineage: Eukaryota > Metazoa > Arthropoda > Insecta > Blattodea > Blattidae > Periplaneta > Periplaneta americana. Next base: position 5,853,154 of record NC_091118.1, read on the forward strand.
GTAACCATAACAACAGTAATGTCAGTAGTAGTGACAGTAGCCATAACTACAGTAATGTCAGTAGTGACAGTAGCCATAACAACAGTAATGTTAGCAGTAGTGGCAGTAGCCATAACTATAGTAATGTCAGTAGTAGTGACAGTAGCCATAACAACAGTAATGTCAGTAGTAGTGACAGTAACCATAACTACAGTAATGTAAGTAGTAGTGACAGTAACCATAACTACAGTAATGTCAGTAGTAGTGACAGTAGCCATAACTACAGTAATGTCAGTAGTAGTGACAGTAACCATAACTACAGTAATGTCAGTAGTAGTCACAGTAGCCATAACTACAGCAATGTCAGTAGTAGTGACAGTAACCATAACTACAGTAATGTCAGTAGTAGTAACAGTAACCATAACTACAGTAATGTCAGTAGTAGTCACAGTAGCCATAACTACAGTAATGTCAGTAGTAGTGACAGCAGCCATAACAACAGTAATGTCAGTAGTAGTGACAGTAGCCAGAACTTCAGTAATGTCAGTAGTAGTCACAGTAGCCATAACTACAGTAATGTTAGTAGTAGTGGCAGTAGCCAGAATTACAGCAATGTCAGTAGTGATAGTAGCCATAACTACAGTAATGTTAGTAGTAGTGACAGTAACCATAACTACAGTAATGTCAGTAGTAGTGGCAGTAGCCATAACTACAGTACTGTTAGTAGTAGTGACAGTATCCATAACAACAGTAATGTCAATAGTAGTGACAGTAACCATAACTACAGTAATGTCAGTAGTAGTGACAGTAACCATAACAACAGTAATGTCAGTAGTAGTGACAGTAGCCATAACTACAGTAATGTCAGTAGTGACAGTAGCCATAACAACAGTAATGTTAGCAGTAGTGGCAGTAGCCATAACTATAGTAATGTCAGTAGTAGTGACAGTAGCCATAACAACAGTAATGTCAGTAGTAGTGACAGTAACCATAACTACAGTAATGTAAGTAGTAGTGACAGTAACCATAACTACAGTAATGTCAGTAGTAGTGACAGTAGCCATAACTACAGTAATGTCAGTAGTAGTGACAGTAACCATAACTACAGTAATGTCAGTAGTAGTCACAGTAGCCATAACTACAGCAATGTCAGTAGTAGTGACAGTAACCATAACTACAGTAATGTCAGTAGTAGTAACAGTAACCATAACTACAGTAATGTCAGTAGTAGTCACAGTAGCCATAACTACAGTAATGTCAGTAGTAGTGACAGCAGCCATAACAACAGTAATGTCAGTAGTAGTGACAGTAGCCAGAACTTCAGTAATGTCAGTAGTAGTCACAGTAGCCATAACTACAGTAATGTTAGTAGTAGTGGCAGTAGCCAGAATTACAGCAATGTCAGTAGTGATAGTAGCCATAACTACAGTAATGTTAGTAGTAGTGACAGTAACCATAACTACAGTAATGTCAGTAGTAGTGACAGTAACCATAACTACAGTAATGTCAGTAGTAGTGACAGTAACCATAATAATGTAATGTCAGTAGTAGTCACAGTAGCCATAACTACAGTAATGTCAGTAGTAGTGACAGTAACCATAACTACAGTAATGTCAGTAGTAGTGACAGTAACCATAACTACAGTAATGTCAGTAGTAGTGACAGTAACCATAACTACAGTAATGTCAGTAGTAGTGACAGTAACCATAACTACAGTAATGTCAGTAGTAGTGACAGTGGTCAGTGTGCTTGGTGCATAGAACCAAGGATCCGGGTTCGATCCCCGGCGCCGGAGCGAATTTTTCCCCTCAAATATTAATTGTCAATATTACAGATATTATTCTGTAGGACAAGTTAATAAAAATCTATAATAAGAAAGAACTGCCTATGAAGGAAGGAATGGTGAACGGGAGAAGAGTTCGGAGCAGAAGATATCAGATGATAGACGACATTAAAATATATGGATCATATGAGGAGACTAAGAGGAAGGCAGAAAAAATAAATATTGGAGCATGCAGGACTTGCAGTGAAAGAGCTCCCTTTTAGACAGAAAACTATGAATGACTGATGAAGTGGTGAATCTACACGTACAGGTATAGGATCAAAGGAGTGTAGAATAATTACCTCTGGCTTGCAAAAGAAGCTAGTAAATTCTTGGCAGGCCTAATTTGTGTTTGTAAGCTTGCCTTTTTTGCATTTATACTAGGCTAAATAAGTTTCTCGTCTATCACTGCCATGAAAACAAAAGCGAGAAATCTCCTTAAATTGTAAACTATATCACTGTATCTATCGAACACAGAGTCCAGATTTGAGAAGCAAATTTCTGAAAAACAGACACTTTTTTTGTTTTAATTATTTTTTTGTTTATAACTATTGCAACATATGGACTCTGGTCCACACCTGTGGAGTAACGGTCAGCGCGTCTGGCCACGAAACCAGGTGGCCCGGGTTCGAATCCCGGTCGGGGCAAGTTACCTGGTTGAGGTTTTTTCCGGGGTTTTCCCTCAACCCAATTTGAGCAAATGCTGGGTAACTTTCGGTGATGGAACCCGGACTCATTTCGCCGGCATTATCACCTTCATTTCATTCAAACGGTAAATTGTTGATACAGCGTCGTAAAATAACCCAATAAAATAAGAATAAAATATCCACTCTGAGATTGCCACAGTTCTCGACCTCCTGTCGCTTAGCTGTCGCCCTTTTGTACTTCAGATTTTGGTAGTACTGTTACGTAGTAATATACAATGGAGTACCCAAACTTATCATTTAACTAAATGCCCATTATGAACACGTTTTTGTGTCAGCGTGTCTGTCTATTTTAAAGTTTTTCTTGCTTACTGCTCCAACGTTTAATGTACCTCAACTGTCTAATCTGTATCTGTAACCATGGTAACAGCTCATCACTTACCTTTTCTTGCTGAAGCCGCAACTGGTGCTCTTCTTCAAATTTCTGTTTCAACTGTATCAGTTCTGCTTTATCCTGCAAACAACAAAGGAATCAGGTTCAGACGTAGCTCAGTCAATAAAGTGAAAGTGTGATGAGAAACATAATAACACACAATGAACTAATGAATGTACTGACAACTACTAAACAACACGACATTACTAATTCTATCTTCACATTTTGTACATGGCTACAGATTGGTCTTAACTCTCCTTCAATTTTCCACGTCACGATTTACTGAATGCCTGGTACGAACATATAATTCTGTGGAATAAACCCTTAACTGTGACTTAATCTAAGGTGTTCAATAGTAACTGTAAATATGGCAACAGCGGAACTCTTACCCTTTCCGATTCTTCTTTCAGCTTTTCCAGTTCAGCCTGTGTTTCTCTTAATTCCCTCTCCCTCAGCTCCAATTTCTCCTTCAGCTCCTCAATGTTGTTGCTGCTCCCTACTTTTTCCTCTTCCTTCCTTGCCTCCAGGCCCTGCAGGGACCGCGAGTCCAACCTCTCCTTGAGGACCCTCACCTCCTCTATGAGAGGAAGCAGCAGTCGAACCTGTCCCTCCAGGGTCTTCACTCGCTGCTTGAGGTCTGGAATAGGATTCGGTTTTGCCATCCTGCACACCAGAAAGCAAGAAAACAGTGAAACCTTCAAATACTATTCACAAGTCACTAGTGTCCTTCTTCCATTAACAGCTACTTCATCTATCTCATGGAAATTGTAAGGAATGAATGGGATCACAGCTTTGAAGTTCACTTCTATCTATGAAATATTTCGTTTTGATCAAATATGTTATCAAGTATATCAAAATTCGTCCTCAAAGTCTTGGAAAGGAATAATATTGTTTCACCATACTGCTTGATGTCAAGGGTTACCCTCAGAATATCATAGAGCTGGGGACAGATTAGATGCGCTCCCAAGTTTAGATAAATCGTATCTAGGTTACATTTATTCCTGATTTTCTTTTGTTTATAATTCAGAATAATACCTGACATGTAGAAAGTTGCTACAACGTTATATGTACGTGAAGAAAAAGTTTTCTAATTAATTTTTGGACAATATTTAATTAGTTTTGTTTCATATTCCCTAATTTTTGTCATATTTTGGTATTTTAGGGCATAAGTGCAGGCATGTTACCAGAGTTTTAGGTCGGATTCCCAGTTATGACGAAACGATGGCTGCCATTTATACTATAGCCTAGATCATATATGTAACAGATAACTCCTCGCTACGTTAAAATCGGCACCCGTCCGGCGTAAACGAGCACGAGATGGCAGCACAGTCGCTAATAATATTCAAATGGGAATTATGACGTGACTCCTTATGTAACAACTAGATGGCAGCGTAGTAAACCTGACAAAAGTTGTTAACCTCAAAGCCTATAAGCCAGACATATGTCACATATATGATCTAGGACTATAGTATACGTAGAAAGTAATATATAGGCCTATTTATCCAGAAATTGTTACGTCTTTTCCACTATAATGCAAAATAATTATTGAACAATCTTTCGAACACTTTGAGATTGGACATTACGAGATACATTGATAGAAACATTGAAGAAAAAAACTGATTAGAAATTCCAAACCTCATAAATAAATGAATAAATTTTATTAATTACTTTGAAAATGATTTGTTTTCAATAATTGCTGAGAGAATAAATATTTGTGCCACTAGAAATTGGGAATTACTTTAGAATCTTGTTGTAAATATGTAGATATTTAAAGGGTATATAGATTCTTGTAAATATTTAGGAATTAATCGTCAAATAGTGTTGTAATTTACCGCCAGAGCGCATTATTTCATTGTAGTGTTCTGAACTGAACATGAAAATAAAGTGAATATCTCCGTACCCAAATAAACTATGAAGAATATACTCGGTTTCTTCAATATTTCTCTAATCAAATCCCGAATGTTATTTTTCTTGCATACTACATTTGTATAATTCTAATTTGATAAACTGTAAAGGCCAATTCACAATGAAAATTAAACATAACCGTAACATAAACACAGAAGTTTGCGCCCAGGCTACCAAATGGGATCATTCGCAATGATTCACATAAACATTGACATAAACATTACAGTAAGACATTAACAGGAAAATTTGCCAACTCCAAACTTTCATGCTTATGCTTATGTGATTTGCAAACAGAACACAATCGTGGAGCGCTGAAGTATACGACAGAATATGAGGAAATGGCGTCGTTGTTATGTTTCCATGATTACCAAGTATGCTGTTATGTTTATGTCCCCATCGTGAATGATGGTATGACTTCTTGATTTTACCGTAACGTGTATATTCTTAAGTTAACGCTTACGTTATGTTTAATTTTCATTGTGAATGAGCCTTAAAGCTCTGGTACTGCAGGTCTAACAGAATGAGCATCGCTTCATCCATTTAATTTACACCTTCAATATTGGAGGCCTTACACTCGACACAAATTTTCGTGAAATTCTTTGTTTGAATCTTGGCCCGTACGGAAATCCGTTTAGAATTCTCTGGTCAGAATTCTGGGCGGAATCCTGCAATGCGGACAGAGAAGACGCTCCATTTAAAATAATACATATAATAAAAAATCGAACGCGCCGCACAGATCCGTTCCTTTAAGTGAGGCAGCCACTACCTTATAGAATGTTGGTCACCCTGCAAGCCTTGGCTATAAACAATGTTGCGTCTTGTAATTGATGCCCATGAGAAACTGATATTCTGGCTGTTAATGTATTAAATATCTGTAATAAAACGACTTCTCAACACAGAAAATTGGTAAAACAGATGACAGATGAAACAAATGAGGATTGTTCATGCGCTCAGAGTATTGAAATCGTTTTTAATACGATAACTGACGCGTTGCCATGCAACTCAATGCGTATTGGATAGGACCCGATCCCACTTTAGACTCAGATCGGTTTGAATTCCCGTTTACATGAAGATTTGAATACGGTGAGCGTATTTAAATAGATTTGAATACTCCATGAAAACTTACTTACAAATGGCTTTCAAGGAACCCGAAGGTTCGTTGCCGCCCTCACATAAGCCCGCCATCGGTCCCTACCCTGTCCAGTCTGTACCATCATATCCCACCTCCCTCAAATCCATTTTAATATTATCCTCCCATCTACGTCTCGGCCTCCCCAAAGGTCTTTTTCTCTCCGGTCTCCCAACTAACACTCTATATGCATTTCTGGATTCGCCCATACGTGCTACATGCCCTGCCCATCTCAAACGTCTGGATTTAATGTTCCTAATTATGTCAGGTGAAGAATACAATGCGTGCAGTTCTGTGTTGTGTAACTTTCTGCATTCTCCTGTAACTTCATCCCACTTAACCCCAAATATTTTCCTAAGCACCTTATTCTCAAACACCCTTAACCTATGTTCCTCTCTCAAAGTGAGAGTCCAAGTTTCACAACCATACAGAACAACCATTAATATAACTGTTTTATAAAATCTAACTTTCAAATTTTTTGACAGCAGACTGGATGATAAAAGCTTCTCAACCGAATAATAACAGGCATTTCCCATATTTATTCTGCGTATAGGCCTATTTTCTAAATATTGAAGTGGGTTTCAGCGCATTTATTTAGAGTTAAGAAGTGGCGGTCAAGCTATAAAAGGTTTGCTGATCTACGCTTACAGGCTTAGCTTCCTGTAAAGCTGGTTTGAAAAATACTAAAGGAAAAAATTGTTCCGGAATGTAGTATCGAACCCGGGACCTTTGCCTAAGCGCGCCAACGCTCTACCACTGAGCTATCCAGGAGCGATACACAATTCTTCCCTTTATGTCCACATACATACCTCAAGTGGTTTCACAAACGCCAGCGGCCTAACATGGAGTGCATGCTATGCTGTGGCTGTAATTGTGGTTCATGTTACAACGCACATGGGCGATATGCTGCAGTATGTGGGCATAAAGGGAAGAGCAGGCCAGGCTACAGAAGTGACGTGTCCTATTTTGTATTCGTTTACTAATATACTTCTAGAGAATAAAAAACTTCCGCCACACTCCACAACAAACACCAAATTACTTACTTGATCAAGTTTGAAGATATAATATCACACGCTGATGAACGAAGCAAGACACACAAAGATGTCACAAATCAACAGTGTTGCCAACTCCAATTTGCGAAAAAACACTGCACGCTTACAAAAACTCACCAAATATGTCATAAAACCCACCAGATTTTCGTTCCTATAGATTTTTTTTTTTTCACTTAATTGTTAAGTAACGCTAAGATAAGATATGAACAATTATTAAAAATTATAATAACGTACAGCACTCCGTTTTAGTCCAGACCTAATTTCAAAATTTACTGAAATTCCCATGATCTAATGATAGTGCTTTGAATCCACTTCTGAATTTCGCCAAGCAAGACATAGACCCTAACAATGAAGGCTCGAACTCGGTATTTCTTTTAACGGATTTTTATTTGGCATAGCTCGCGCAAGGAACGATTACCGAAAAGCAATGGTGGCGTTGCTGTCTGTTTTGACGTGTAAAATGTTACATTTTATTTAACGACGCTCGCAACTGCAGAGGTTATATCAGCGTCGCCGGATGTGCCGCAATTTTGTACCGCAGGAGTTCTTTTACATGCCAGTAAATCTACTGACATGAGCCTGTCGCATTTAAGCACACTTAAATGCCATCGACCTGGCCCGGGATCGAACCCGCAACCTTGGGCAAAGAAGGCCAGCGCTATACCAACTCGCCAACCAGGTCGACTTTTGACGTGTATATGAAGGCACGCCGAGGGGGCGAGAGATGCGGGCCGATGAAGTACTGTCTCTTCCAAGAAGAAGAACAAATGAGGACATCGCTGTGGAGATAAAGAACGTAGCAAGAGAAAAATTCGAAGCTAATTAAACGCCCAACATATGTTTACGAATGAAATAATAATACCGTGCGATACAAGACACGTATTCACATGCAATGGAACAAACTAAAGTCGTAATGTAACTATCACAACGCAACACCGATTCTATAGATGTCATTTCTATTCCGACTGTACTCTTGAATATCATTCAAGCTATCTCGTGATCTTTCCCATCGCCGTCTCTTCCTTATCGTATTGTTTCATTCGCATTCCTTCCGTCGGTATTTCCTGCTTGCGAGATCTATACCTCTTTGTACTGGAGATGTTTACAAGTAGTAGTAATGCTGAAGTTGTTTAGTTTAATTAAGTTCATCAAGCGCCACTATACTTCAACGTTTGCAGTAAGTTTTTGGTCTGTGTTGAATTAGGAAAATCTTGATTTGTTGTACAACGTAATTGAAACTCAGTCTAGCAACATTTTACAGTATTCCATACATTTACAGTCTTTTCAGCAGTTGTTTCATTGGAGGAACAACGAAAAAAACGAGCCGTTATCCAATTAATTTCTCTCATCGTGTATTAAGACTTCTGTTTTCACTTCCAGCCGTTGGGTTGTTATACGGTTAACTGCAGAGTGCATTGATAGCCATCTAATTCTGTAACACAAGTAGTGGCATTCATCCATTCATTCATTCATTCATTCATTCATTCATTCATTCATTCATTCATTCATTCATTCATTCATTCATTTTACTCAATAAATCTTACATGAGCAATGAAGCTTTAAGATGTGAAACAAGTCAAAATTTTACAATATTACAATTACAATTTTTACAAATTTTTTATAGTTTTACAATTTAGTAATTTTCTACAATTTTTACAATTTTGTACAATTTTTTACAATATTTTGGCGAGATGTAGTGAGATGAGGTGAGGTCCGAGGATTCGCCAAAATATTACCTGGCATTTGCCTTTTGGTTGGGGAAAACCTCGGAAAAACCCAACCAGGTAATCAAATCAAACGGGTTGATGCCAAGGATTCGCCATAGACCATCCGGCTGAAGTCCCACGGCCATCGTGATATTTAACTTATTTTATATTTTTGTTTTCATATTTTCAGATAATGGTATATCTCTAATGTGATAAGTTGAGCTATATATAATCATAATTTTCCTTACTGTGTGTACTTAAAAATATTGTATTCACTGCATGCTTTGTACTGCACTATTTTATTACTATTATTATTATTATTATTATTATTATTATTATTATTATTATTATTATTATTATTATTATTATTATCAATAATTGTCTTTATTTTTTTATACTTTCTATGTCTCATTTACCTGCTGTTCACATTTTATTATGCTTTTTTCTTTCTTTCTGTATGTTATATATTATGTCTGATTTCTACTTACTTGTTGTTTGCATTTTATTATTATTATCTTATTCAGTTTTGTGTGTAAAATTGTAGTGTACTTTGTAAATTTGTAGTGTTTTTGTAACGCAGTTTTTACTCCTGGTTGAGTGTTAGAGAAGGCCGTATGCCCTTAACTCTGCCAGGTTAAATAAATCATTATTATTATTATTATTATTATTATTATTATTATTATTATTATTATTATTATTATTATTATTATCTAAATAGTCGTAAGTGTGTTATATGCAATTTGCCTTACAGATGTGTTTGAGATTTATTGCAAAATCGCTAAAAATTTCCATTGCCATTAAAATAAACTAGATTTTCCACTGCCCAACGTTTAATTAATTTTAGCCACTGACAGAGGACCAAAGAAACTAGATTTAGTGGGTAAACCACCGCGTTGGCGACACTGCGAATCAATCTAACAACGTAACTTCCGCCAACAACAGCACCAGCTAACTGCGTAATATCCTGCATGACCTTCATGCCACGCCCGTCTTGAATCATGGGACTGTTTATCAATTACCAGTACTGCCAACTGACTGGCGACTATAAGATTGTAACCCTGGTGATACAATTTTGTCAATTTCGTCTCGTCACGTGAAATTGTAAACTAGAAGCCGTTAGTATACAGCCAGAACCGAAATATGTATTAAGTATACAGGAAATTATGGAAAAAGTTGTCATTCGACGAAACGAAGACAGTGCTACCAACTATAGGCTAACGGCGTCTTTTTTAAATTCAACTACGCATGCCACATACATACTTTGATCATTTTGTTTAAAGTTGTAATTCAAGACGGATCCCAATTGAGTCCAAAGACACTCCGCTTTGTTTTTGTGCATTTGCTGAAGATTCTCCGAGATAGTCCGATCAACTGAATGTTGTTTACATTCAAGAGGGACACTGTGAGGTCTACTGGACAGTTGAGGAGCCTGGAATGTGACCGTCAAAAACTATTTACAATATTATTGGCTTCCGCTGTACAACGTGTAATTAGTTTCGTGGTGAGCAAAATATTACACGAACTGACATACAATAGGCCTACTCAGGACTTCGTAGCCTAATATGCATGAAGTACCGTATAATAAATTTTTACAAAACATACCTACTATACTTACTTACAAATGGCTTTTAAGGAACCGGAAGGTTCATTTCCGCCCTCACATAAGCCCGCAATCGGTCCCTATCCTGTGCAATATTAATCCACTCTCTATCATCATATCCCACCTCCCTCAAATCAATTTTAATATTATCCTCCCATTTACGTCTCGGCCTCCCCAAAGGTTTTTTCCCTCCGGCCTCCCAACTAACACTCTATATGCATTTCTGGATTCGCCCATACGTGCTACATGCCCTGCCCATCTCAAACGTCTGGATTTTATGGTCCTAATTATGTCAGGTGAAGAATACAATGCGTGCAGTTCTGCGTTGTGTAACTTTCTCCATTCTCCTGTAACTTCATCCCTCTTAGTCCCAAATATTTTCCTAAGAACCTTATTCTCAAACACCCTTAATCTCTGTTCCTCTCTCAAAGTGAGAGTCCAAGTTCCACAACCATACAGAACAACCGGTAATATAACTGTTTTATAAATTCTAACTTTCAGATTTTTTGACAGCAGACTGGATGATAAAAGCTTCTCAACCGAATAGTAACAGGCATTTCCCATATTTATTCTGTGTTTAATTTCCTCCCTATATTTGTTACTGTTGCTCCAAGATATTTGAATTTCTCTACCTCTTCAAAGGATAAATCTCCAATGTTTATAGTTTCATTTCGTACAATATTCTGGTCACGAGACATAATCATATACTTAGTCTTTTCGGGATTTACTTCCAAACCTATCGCTTTACTTGCTTCAAGTAGAATTTCCGTGTTTCCCCTAATCGTTTGTGCATTCTCTCCTAACATATTCACGTCATCCGCATAGACAAGCAGCTGATGTAACCCGTTCAATTCCAAACCCTGCCTGTTATCCTGGACTTTCCTAATGGCATATTCTAGAGCGAAGTTAAAAAGTAAAGGTGATAGTGCATCTCCTTGCTTTAGCCCGCAGTGAACAGGAAAAGCATCAGATAGAAACTGGCCTATACTTCACTTCACTTCTGGCTTAACGACACTACTGCCTACTTAAGAGACTACTGTGTCATAAATTCAATATAAAAAAATCCTAGTTGAATAACGTAGTGCTTGATACTATTGAACGTATTTGGATACTTAAAATTTCCTAACAATATTGTTCAAAATTTAATAAGTTAAAAATAATCTAATGTAGTATTTCTTAAATCTAATGCAGTACTGTTCCTCAACCACTGAAACGGACAGGAGGAATGTGTGGCCTATACGGACTCTGCTGTACGTTTCACTGAGACACATTTTAATTAATCGAACTAGTTTCTTGGGAATGCCAAATTCAATAAGAATATCATATAAAACTTCTATCTTAACCGAGTCATATGCCTTTTTGAAATCTATGAATAACTTATGTACTGTATCCTTATACTCCCATTTTTCTCCAATATCTGTCGAATACAAAAAATCTGAACAATAGTCGATCTATTACGCCTAAAACCGCGCTGAAGATCCCCAATAATTCCATCTACATATGGAGTTAATCTTCTCAAAAGAATATTCGACGAAATTTTGTAGGACGTCAACAAAAGTGATATTCCTCGAAAGTTACTACAGTTAGTCTTGTCCCCCTTCTTAAAGATAGGTATGATTATGCACTCCTTCCATTGTTCTGGTACAATTTCCTTTTCCTAAATAGCAAATAAAAGTTTATATATTTCGTTAGATAATGCGCTTCCACCCTCTTGTATTAATTCTGCTGGAATTTGATCAATACCTGGAGATTTGTACTTTTTCAGATTTTCTATCGCAATTTTGGACTTCAGAAAGTGTGGGTTCGGGTATAAATGGCTCAGCAGTTTGTATTTCAATTTCATCCCGATCATTTCTATTTGGCCTATGTATATTTAGTAGTTGCCCAAAATAGTTTTTCCATCTGTTTAGGATTGAATGAGAGTCTCCAAGCAAGTCACCATTCTCATCGTTGATCACGTTTACCATTGCCTGATATCCGTTTTTAAATTCCTTTATGTCCTTATATAAATCTGGAATTTTTTATTCTTACTATTTGTTTCTACCTCATTCAGTTTTTCCTTCAAGTAATCTCTCTTTTTATTCCTAAGTGTACGACTTGCTTCCCGTCTTTCATTGAAATAATTATCTCTCTTCTCCTCAATTGGATCCTGTAAGAATTTCAATTTTGCCTTTTTCCTTCTATCTACTACAATGGAACAATCATCATCAAATCGCGGTTTCTTTTTCTTAGTTTCATGATAGCCTATGCTCTGCTCAGCTGTAATTTTGATATTATCTTGGATGTTCTCCCACATGCTATTAATATCTAACTCTTCCTCAGCTTCGTCGGAAGTTGCTAAAGCAGCAAACCTATTTGAAATTTCGACCTCATAACGTTGCTTAGTTTCCTCGTCCTTTAATTTCAGAATATTGAATCTACTAATATTAGCTTGTTGCTCTACTCGCTTGGCTACTGAGAGTCTTTCTCTTAATTCTCCAATTACCAAATAATCGTCAGAATTACAGTCTGCCCCCTTGAAAGTTCGAATATCTACTATACTAGTATGTCTTCTTTTATCTATCAAGATGTGATCTATCTGGTTGTGTGTCAACCCATCTGGAGAAGTCCAAGTATATTTATGTATATCCTTATGGGGGAATGTTGTACTTTTAACAATTAAATTTTTTGATGTGGCAAAGTTGACTAACCTAACTCCATTATCATTACTAGTTACTTGTAGGCTCTCTTTACTAATAGTTGGTTTAAAAATATCCTCCCCTCCTACTTTAGCGTTGAAATCCCCCAATAAAACTTTCATGTGATATCTAGGAAACTGATTAAGTCTGTTCCAATTCCTCATAGAAGCTACCCTTTTATATGGTCGCCTTTCTCTTCTGTAGGGGCGTGAGCATTTATAACTACGATATCGACACAGACAGACTAGTACTAAAATTATTATATTTCATGTACATCATTCCCTGATAAATTGACTCGTAGATACTGAATATGAACAAAATCCGTCCAATAGTTTAGTAGAAATCGCTGTACACAGACAGACTAGTACTAAAATTATTATATTTCATGTACATCATTCCCTGATAAATTGACTCGTAGATACTGAATATGAACAAAATCCGTCCAATAGTTTAGTAGAAATCGCTGTACACAGACAGACTAGTACTAAAATTATTATATTTCATGTACATCATTCCCTGATAACTTGACTCGTAGATACTGAATATGAACAAAATCCGTCCAATAGTTTAGTAGAAATCGCTGTACACAGACAGACAAAAACTGTGTATTTCTGGAACGGATTGCTTGTTGCATCGTAATATCATACTTTGTCTTTACATCTTATACTGAAGAATAGCTCACGAACCATGGGAGCTAAGGACCGGAGCCTCTGTGTTCACGGGGAAAACAGTCGTCAGTCACCAATGTTAATCGTCACACAGACTACTGCTTACTGTACTTCAATATCGCCGTATAGATTAGGCAACTTCTTCACCACGTCTGTAGTGTGGGAAACCTGCATACAGGCTGGCTTTCTCCATTTGACAAACGACTTTTAAGGATCACACGAGTACAGCACGACAAATAACAGTCCAAAATAATTCACGTGCACCGTGTTATGCGTCAATACGTCAAGTGACTTCACAACTTTTCAGTTGGAAGGTTTCACTTAAGGTTTACATCCAAATTACGTCACTGCTTATATTGATACAAAATTTGGTTATCTATGACTATTGATTTATTTTTCTGAATCAATTAAACAAGTTTTCATGTCTATATATAAACGCATTTTCTAAGTTTTGTAGACGCTGTATTAAATATCAATATACATTACAGAAATACAGACACATGGCGTTTAGCCTGGTGATGCATAACAAGCAATATAAGAAAACTTAGTACAATACTAACCGATTTATGATTCATTTACGATAAAAATTCAATGTATAGGATTACCTCTGGGCTATATTACCTGCTTTTCTGTATAGTTGTGAAACTTGGACTCTCACTTCGGGAGAGGCACAGAGGTTAAGGGTGTTCGAGAATAAGTTGCTTAGGGAAATTATTTATTTATTTATTCTGGTAGAGTTAAGGCCATGAGGCCTTCTCTTCCACACTACCAGAAGTGAAATACATAATAAAACAATGACAAAAATAGTAAAGTCATACTTAAGTATAAAAATCATTTCCATGCACATTAACAAGCTTACACGGGCTATAATGAAATATTAACTAAACACGATACATAATTAAGTTATTTACAATTCATATTCTAATTCTACTTTATGATAGGCCTAAATGACAATTTATATACACAGAATCTTCTTATATATAAAAGCCAATGTGGGTATGTATGTATGTATATTTGTATGTACTCTATACAAATCTACACGCTTTGACCGATATTTGTTAAAGTTTGTACATTTAACCTTCATAACCAGGAGAAGAACATAGGCTACATTAAAATCGGACAAATGGAAGTTAAATTAATAAAAAAAATAAAATTATATAGATCAAACATTCATGTCTAATATTAAAATGCAATTTTCTGCAGTCAATTGTTCTTTATTATTGTCTGTTGTATTCAACATCGACTTTCACGAGGCCTTGGAAATTATAACACGAAATTAAATTACATTGTTGATACACATCATGAAGGCTAAAACTAGATAATTCATGCCTTTACTCAGCCCAGGAATGTATTATGAATTTCTCAATGCAGTTGTACATAGTGAGCAGACTGTGTTTCATCCAACTGAATTCTTGAATTCTTTGAAACCACAAGGATTGCTACCACATAATTTAAGCTTAATATTGAATCACCAATAGTACTATTACTGACCCACCAAAATTATGCACTGAAACAAGAATTGGTGTGAAAAAAAAAAAAACTCATTCAGAACGTAGTAATAGAAGTGACAATATTAACCGGCAAAACGGAAGAAGATATTTTTATCCACGCATTCTTATGATAGCCACTAACATGCCGTTCGATTTTAAGTAACAGCAATTTCAGTGAGACTTGCATTTGTAATGGTCATATTAAAATTAAGCTCAAAGTTGCAGACATTAACTTAAAAACTGCGTGTTTTTCACATTCTCAACTATATTTTATACAAAGAAGTAGGGAAAAAAAATATTTTGCACACATCAAAAAGAAATCCAATGATACTTTTGTCATGTTGCTAATGTAGTATGCGCATGCACATAAGCCGACTGAAAATAACGCTGTCAGGTCAGATAGTAAAATAAAAATAATATCATACGTCTCTCAAAGTATTGATGTTCATGTCCGAAAATGTGTTACTGCGAAATTCTAACTGTATAATCACGTTGCCAATGTAGTATGTTATGCGTTGTGGAAATAATCTCTTAATTAAAAAAAAAAACTGGTATACGTCTCTCAGAATATTAGTCTCTATGTTAAAAAATGACTTATTGCGAGTTTATATTGTATCTATATTCTGCGTATGATATAAGAATTTTTTTATAAACATTTACATAGAGATAAAAAAAAAATTTACAGGAGAAAAAGTTCGTCCAAAGGGCTGGACTCTGGAAGAGTACCCAAAACGCTCATTGCATTTCCGCGTTGAATAGCAATACTTAAGCGTTGACGCAAATAAGTAGTGCAACGGCGATCACCAGTAATGGAGATCAAAACTTGGCCGATTTGAGATACCAAAACTTTAGCGTCATGACTCCAAGGACCGAAGGTCTCCACAGCAAAGGGGACAAAGATATAATTGTCTAAAAGATGAGCATATTTATTGACTTTCTTTTTCATGGCTAATTCAGCAGCAGATGCTGCGTGTCTAAAGGTATTCGGCAAGTGAGATGGAGCTAGACTGTCAACGCAAGTGGAGTCCCAAATTAAAGATTTTCCTCTAGACCATGGAATTAAGGTGAGACCATCGGGTCGTTTACCATCTGCGCGACTAATACCTGGTGGTTCCAAAAGAGACGGGATGCCACAAGAAGTCAGAGATCTTTTAATGGTATCATTGAGTGATGTATGTCTGGGAATGCGACCCTTGCTCCTCGCACAGCTGAGTGCATGATGGCCGTAAATATCAGCAATTCCCCCGCAAATACATTGGTGTGGCTGGCAGAGTTTACAACCAAGGCGTAAAGCCATTGCGATTTTAAAGGATGTGCTATCCATTAGGGTGCCGATGTGAGAAGGTAATGCGTGTAGCCAAGCTCCAGACTCACTCTCTTGAAGAGCTAGGAGACGTGCAATGTCTTGTTCGGATGTGAAAGAAAGGAGTGTATCTAAAATTTTTTGGGAAAAGATAACGTCCCACTGTTTTTGAAATTCAGGATGGGCAGGAGGATGAGTGGTTTGTGAGGAAGTACGAGTATACCAACTTGTCAGAGCATCGCGCACATGGCAGATTTCAGCTGCATCACTGTATAAAGGAAAGAGCAATTTGATGCAACGGAAAACTCCAAAGGCAGAAGAAAGAAAAGCAGGTATACAAACGTCAGAAAGTTTCCGAATGCCCACACCACCAAATTTAATTGGGAGAGAGGCTTGAGTCCAACTAGTATCGGTAAAATTTATATTGAGGATCATTTCCAAACTGGATCGTAAAAGAGCATCAGCTTTATGTACGAAAGTTGGAAGAAGCCATAAAGGAGTAGTACGCATAAAGTAAGTCATCTTAGGGATTAGAAAACAATTTTTAAGGAGATAATAAGAAATATGAGGATGTATTAGTTTTAAATGATCGAAGTAATATTGCAAAGAAACTAGTTTTTCTTCAGCGATGTGATCGGCAGCTTCCAAAAAGACGGGAGATCCAAGAATCTTTAAAGTGGATTTTGACATTAGTAAAATACCCGGAGCAAGTTTTTGAAAAGAAGAGAAAACAGCTTGATTAAATTTAGAACAAAAATAAATTTCACATTTATCAGGATTAAGTTCTAACCCTATAGTTGAACCGAATTGAATGATTTTATTAAGATCTTGCAAAACATCTGAAGGGGCTCCACTTAAGCAACCATCATCTAAGTAAAAAAGGTTGAGTTCACTAATAAGTTCTTTAATAAGGGGATGAATTGTTAGACTAAAAAGTAAAGGGCCAGCCGGATCCCCTTGTTGGCAACCTGATTGAGACATAATAACAATTAATGTAGGCCTAATATATTCTGAATTTGTGAGATATAATTTCTCATGTCATATTAAAAAAATAGGCAGCAGCAGTCAAGGGGTAAAGAAATCTTCCAATATGTTGTTGTTGTTGTCTAGTGCCTTGCATCTGGCAAGGAAGCCATTAGCAGTCGTGCTTTCCAATACTTTTGAACTGTAGTTTCTTCTGATCTTAATGCTTCACAGGTCTTCATTCATTTCTGCTGGATCGTTACATATGGGTGAAGCTGAGATACCGATTCTGTAGAGATGACTTGCTAGACAGTCATGATTTGTCAATAGTCTGAAGGCTGCAACTGCTGTTTTCCTTGGTCTCTGGGGGATTATATCTGGGTTGGAAAGTAGTGTAATCCATTTTTGTCTTTAGCATTTGATTCTATTTCTTGTAGGTATGAATGAGAAAATTTTGTAGTGATCAAGCGTTTTATTCAGGAATATGGGAAATTAAATTTAGATTTTTGTTTTATTGTTGTGCCTTTCTTTGCAAGTGTGTCTGCGGTTTCATTCCCATGACTCCACAGTGTGCTGGAATCCATTGGAGACGGACAATCTTATTAACTTTTTGGAGTTGTGTCAACATTTTGTAGCATTCTCAAAATCTTCCAATATAAATTAAATGATATATGTATATATTGATTCTTTGGTACGACCGAAAAGTCTAACAACCAGTTTAATTACAAAAAAGGAGCAAAAAGAACAACTCGGGCAACGCCGGGTGCTTTCAGTTAGTAACCTACAAAAATCGGCTAACGCTCACAAATCAATATCATGTAAAAGTATATAATTTTTAATTTAAATTGATTAACCATTCGGCTAAGAAGGATGAAGTTACAGGAGAATGGAGAAAGTTACACAACACAATTGCATTCTTCACCTGACATAATTAGGAACATAAAATCCAGACGTTTGAGATGGGCAGGGCATGTAGCACGTATGGGCAAATAAAGAAATGCATACAGAGTGTTAGTTGGGAGACCGGAGGGAAAAAGACCTTTAGGGAGGCCGAGACGTAGATGGGAGGATAATATTAAAATGTATTTGAGGGAGGTGGGATATGATGGTAGAGACTGGATTAATCTTGCTCAGGATAGGGACCAATGGCGGGCTTATGTGAGGGCGGCAATGAACCTCCGGGGTTTTCTAAAAGACATTTGTAAGTATAACAGAACTTGCTAGGGACATAACATAGACAAGAAGTTGCAGGCCAATCAAATTCGAAAACATAGGCTGTAGGTAGGCGCTATGTCTAACATAGACCTAAAATTTTGTAGAGTAACTTGTAGCTGGACTACATTTCCTGAAGATCGTCATTTTTCACTTCCAGATTCATTCTTGTGTTATGTAGGGCTACACCGACTGAAGGGTGCATGAAAACAAGAAAGTATTGGGAGAAACTGATGTCCGTACCACATACTGACGTCGGCACAGGAAGTGAATGGAAACGATAACTCAGGCTCATGTATGTCTGATGATAATTATGTAGACAATGTACAATCACAGAAAGGCAAAAAATACCTGAGTGGTGTCCGATATTGTCTGTGTTACAAATTGTAAATGTCTGATTCTATTGACAGGGGTGTACAGGGAAAGGCCTAGGCCTATTGATAGGGCTAGTTTACTTCTTCGCATATCGTGAGATACAAAGTCTGCTCAACTTCACACTTAATCCTTTTGCAATATGGCGATCACAAAGTAGATGACCATTTATTTTTATTTTATTGGATTATTTTACGATGCTGTATCAACATCTAGGTTATTTAGCATCTGAATGATATGAAGGTGATAATGCCGGTGAAATGAGTCCGGGGTCCAGCACCGAAAGTTACCCAGCATTTGCTCGTATTGGGTTGAGGGAAACCCCCGGAAAAAACCTCAACCAGGTAACTTGCCCCGACCGGGATTCGAATCTGGGCCACCTGGTTTCGCGACCAGACGCGCTGACTGTTACTCCACAGGTGTGGACTAGATGACCGTAAACCGTACTTCAGTTTTTCAAATTATCAGTGGCGTACTTTATGGACGTAATTAATAACTTACAAGTTGCTAGGTGTGAATGTCGAGTTCATGCAGGACCAGTGATGCCAACGGAAATGCTTTCTTTCATATAATTAGGTAGTGCGAATAAATATAGGCGTAAAATTGGCTGTAGTATTGGTGCGCATGTGAAAAGCAGGAACACTAGCGGCAGTCAGTGGCGTATCATGTTAATCAGACAGTGAGAGGCGACATAGGCTACTTACTGTGCTTGAAATAGTCCACATGAGATGATGAGGGATCAGTGGCGTATCACGATCACACAATAACACTAATTCTGTACGTTTTACACAGTCAGTGATACCAACATGAACAACTTTTCATATTTTTATTTGAATATTTTCTACAGTAATTTAAAAAATAATTGTAAAGACAATCGAATATTGATGATGATGATGATGATAATAATAATAATAATATTAACAAAGCCTCAGTGGTGTATCAAACTCCAACAACAACAAAGCCACACAACACGAGAGTAACGACAGCCTAGAGCAATGAAGTAACAGCATTACACGCAGAGCAGTGATGCCAACACAACACATTCCAGCTGGTTACTGTGGTATAATGGTATTGCTGTCGTGTTGGCAGCACTGCGCCTGCTCAACTCTGCAGCATGGCCGCCACTTCTGTCTTCTTGTGCTGACGAGCCAGGTCCAGGGCCGTCTGTCCCATCTCGTTCCTCGCCCCCCGCTCAGCGCCATGCTGCAACAGCAGCTGCACCACTGGGGCGCGGCCGTTACATGCTGCATAGTGCAGTGCAGTCCGCTGGCCTGCATCAGGCTCGTTGGGCCGCGCCCCAGCTGCCAGCAGCAGCTCACACACTGCAGGGTACCCACGGTATGCAGCCACATGCAGAGCAGTCCAGCCAGATGGTCGCTCCTTCACATCCAGCCGCGCCCCGGCAGCCAGCAGCGCCCTGCACGTATCCTGGCGGTCTTCACGTGCTGCCAGCCACAAGGGCGTGTGGCCTTCATGATCCTCGGCGTTCACCTGGCTGCCTGCATCCAGGAGCAGCTGCACCCTGTGTGTGTCCCCCTGCTCCGCTGCCCGGTGTAGCGCAGTCATGCCTAGCAAGTCCTTCTGCTCCAGGTTGGGCCTGACCTCAGCCGCAGCTCTGTGCTCCTGCAGCAGACAAAACAATCTGGTCAGAGGAAGCTCAGTCAGCTAGGTGACAGTTCACTAGGCTGAGAGAAGCTGATGGCAGTAGTGATAGTAGCCATGACTACAGTAATGTCAGTAGTAGTGACAGTAGCCATAACTACAGTAATGTCAGTAGTAGTGACAGTAGCCATAACTACAGTAATGCCAATAGTAGTGACAGTAGCCATAACTACAGTAATGTCAGTAGTAGTGACAGTAGCCATAACTACAGTAATGTCAGTAGTAGTGACAGTAATTATAACTACAGTGATGCCAATAGTAGTGACAGTAGCCATAACTACAGTAATGTCAGTAATAGTAACAGTAATTATAACTACAGTGATGCCAATAGTAGTGACAGTAGCCATAACTATAGTAATGTCAGTAATAGTAACAGTAATTATAACTACAGTGATGCCAATAGTAGTGACAGTAGCCATAACTACAGTAATGTCAGTAATAGTAACAGTAATTATAACTACAGTGATGCCAATAGTAGTGACAGTAGCCATAACTACAGTAATGTCAGTAATAGTAACAGTAATTATAACTACAGTGATGCCAATAGTAGTGACAGTAGCCATAACTACAGTAATGTCAGTAATAGTAACAGTAATTATAACTACAGTGATGCCAATAGTAGTGACAGTAGCCATAACTATAGTAATGTCAGTAATAGTAACAGTAATTATAACTACAGTGATGCCAATAGTAGTGACAGTAGCCATAACTACAGTAATGTCAGTAGTAGTGACAGTAATTATACAGTAATGACAATAGCAGTAATGTCAGTAGTAGTGACAGTAATTACTACAGTAATGACAATAGCAGTGACAGTAGCCATAACTACAGTAATGTCAGTAGTCAGTGGTGGCCAATTGGTTGAGGCAAGTGATGCCCGGCCTCAGTCACTGGCTTAAATTAACTCAAAATTTGTGTTTTTATATACGTAACATTATGTATTTGAATGAAGCATGTAACGTTGTAGAAGTATTCGAAAACCTTGTGATGTATATAGACCTGTCTTGCAGTAAAATCTGTTCCTGAGGCCCGAAATCTTCTGGTCGGGTTTAGCTTCCACATTAAATGTGTATATTTGAGGGTTTTAGGTTGCACTTGAAATGCTGCAACTGAGGCACAATTCTTCTGGCCTGGTCGGTGTCCCCCACCCACCATTCTCTTTGTCCCATAGACCGGTCTCTTGTGAATGGTCGTCTGAAAGGTGGGAAGGGATGCGGATAAGGAAGTTGGGGGAACAGTGGTGGCTTGGCTTCCTAAATAAGAGGCAAATAACATAAAAATCCTCGCTGTCTAGCAGGCACGAGCCCACACTGTTCACTCCCCTTGTGTCTCAGTTTATGACTTAACCAAGGGTGTTGTAGTATTGTACTTCACAACTATAGTACGAAGTGAATACGTCCAGTGTTATTGTGTGTTTCGGGAAAATGGAAAGTGAAACAGTTGCGAACAACAATGATGATGTAATTAATTCATTGTTAAAGTATCCTTTTTCGAGAAGAAATGATATTGAAAGAAGGGATGTTTTAAACAAAGATAGACTTATGCCATCGCTAACAATTTTCCAGAAAGACAATTTTAAAACGCGAGCTTTCAATGCATCCTGGTACGGGCAACATAAATGGCTATGTGGTAGTGTGGTGCGTAATAAACTTTTCTGCTGGCCATGCTTGTTGCTGTCGAAGAAAAGAACAGTGTGGTCCACTGAGGGCTTCAGCGACCTGAAAAATATTTCTAGGGCAATTTCAACACATGCTTCCTCAGCTGAGCATATGCATTGTTTCATTACATTGAAACAGTTACTGAAACAAACTCGTAGCATTTCAGAACTACTAAATGAGCAAGAAAAAAATTAAAAAATAAAGTACAATAGTGAAGTGAAAAAAAATCATTAATTGATTTAACGTGTGTTTTGTGTAAACAAGAATTGGCATTCAGAGGGCACAACAAAACCACGGATTCAGTTAATCCAGGCAATTTCAAGGCAATTTTTCAGCTCCTTTTGAATAATAATCCCGAATTAAAGCAACACTGGGAGGGCATGGGATATTTTCGCGGACTCTCAAAAACAGTTCAAAATGAACTGATTGAGTGCATACAAGAAGAAATTCAGCTGTTCATAGACAGTGCAATTCAGAAAGCAGATTTCTTATCATGTATTGTTGATGAGACGACGGATATCACCGAGAAGTCTCAGTGCTCTATTGTTGTGAGATTTGTGGATGAAGAAGGAATAATACAAGAATATTTTCTTGGTTTTTATGATATCGATGAAGATCGAAGTGCTGTGGGATTATGTAGGGTTCTGCAAAATGTTCTTCAAAGATATGATAATATTGACAAAAGACTGGTTGCACAAACATATGATGGAGCTAGCATAATGGCGGGAGAATTGAACGGACTTCAGGCTAAAGTTCGCGAGTTCGCATCTCAGGCTATTTTCACTCACTGTTATGCACACAGACTAAATCTAATATTGCAACAAAGTTGTTCGAGAATACCTGCTGTGAAAAGATTCTTTTCAGTTCTTCAGGGAATTCCAAGCTTCTTTCACAGATCTTCAAAGCGGAGTAGCATTCTGGAAAGAATTCTAGGCAAGGGAATACCAGGACACAGTGAAGTTAGATGGAACTCCAATGCAAAAGTAGTTTCATCCGTGTGTGAACACAGAGAAAAACTAATTGAAGTGTTTAATGAAATAATGGACACACCTGACTCTAATTCAATTTCAGTGAGACAAGCTTTGGGTTTCAAAAATAATTTAGAGCAGTTTGAATTCAAATTTCTATTGCTGGTTTTCGACTACATATTTCAGAAAACTGAAATTCTCTACAGCATTCTTCAGAATAAATCTAATGATATTCAGTTCTGTTGGAATGCAGTGTCAGATTGTCTCTCCTTTATTACAAGAATGAGAAACGAAGAGAAATTCTCTGAACTTTTTTCAAACGTCGAAAGCACTGATTGCGACAAGCATGTAAGGTGTAATGAGCTTCCAGTTGAAAGGAGTGTAACTGGAAAATATCGACAGCTGTATTTCCAGATTTTGGATAATATTTATGTTCAGCTAAACTCAAGATTTTCAGACATGGCGAAGGTTGAATTTATTCAGTTGGGTGATCCATGTCAATTTCAAAACCATCAAGAAAATTTTCCTGTCAGTGCTTTTAATGCGTTGATGGATACTTACGGACAATTTTTCGACAAGTTGAAACTGAAAAATGAACTTGCAACATTGTATTCTCCTCATTTTGAGGACACATTTCGTAAGAGCACAAAGAGTAAGTTAATCCGGTCAATGATAGATTCAGAATCGAAGGAAATTCTGCCCGAGGTATATAAGCTGTTGTGTTTAATAGGCACAATTCCTGCGACCAGTGCTTCCACAGAAAGAAGTTTTTCTTGCCTGAAGAGAATAAAGACATTCTTACGGAACTCCATGACTCAGGACCGACTTTCAGCATTGGCCATGGCTTCGATTGAGGCTGAAATATTGTCAAAGCTGGGAGAGGACGACATGGCATGATGACGTCATTGACAAGTATGCGAAGAAGAAGGAGCGCAGGGTCAACCTATTGTATAAATAGCAACTTATTTGGTGAGTGACATTTTATTATTTTTATCAACAATAATAATAATAATAATAATAATAATAATAATAATAATAATAATAATAGTGTAACTACATAATAATATTTTAGTAGGTTAATTTACGACGCTTTATCAACAACTTAGGTTATTTAACATCTGAATGACATGAAGGTGATAATGCCGCGGAAATCAGTCCGGGGTCCAGCACCAATAGTTACCCAGTATTTGCTCATGTTGGGTTGAGGGAAAACCCGAAAAAAACCCCAACCAAGTAACTTGCTCCGACCGGGAATCGAACCCACGCCACCTGGTTTCACGGTCAGATGCGCTAACCATTACTCCACAGGTGTGGACCATAATAATATACTAATCAGCTTACTAACATCAGTAATAACAGGAAAATAATAATAATAATAATAATAATAATAATAATAATAATAATAATAATAATACCATCAATGAAAAAATCTATATAGGAATTAGACCTACTTAAACTAGTTACATCAGGCCTCACTGAGGATTTCAGTCACCGGCCGCTACTGTCAGTAGTAGTGACAGTAATTATAACTAAAGTAATGCCAGTAGTAGTGAGAGTAGCCATAACTACAGTAATGTCAGTAATAGTAACAGTGACTACAGTAATGACAGTAGTAATGACAATAGCAATAACTACAGTAATGTCAGTAATAGTAACTACAGTAATGTTAGTAGTAGTGAGACTAGCAATAACTACAGTAATGTCAGTAACAGTATCTACAGTAATGTCAGTAGCAGTGAGAATAGCAATAACTACAATAATGTCAGTAACAATAACTACAGTAATGTCAGTAGTAGTGACAGTAGCATAACTACAGTAATGTCAGTAGTAGTAGTAGTAGTAGTAGTACTAACAGTAGCAATAACTACATTAGCAGTAGTAATAGTAGTAGTACTTGTAGCAGCAGCAGTAGTAGTAGTAGTAGTAGTAGTAGTAGTAGTAGTAGTAGTAGTAGTAGTAGTAGTAGTAGGCCTACTAATATGAAAACTAAAATTAAGTTTGCTCTCCAACTGCAGCTGGTCGCAATCTCCATTGTAACAGTTTGTATCAATCATTGCTCATAACTGTAACCATGGCAACAGCTCACACTTACTGCTGTCTTCTGGCGCTCCGCTTGCAGTTCCTCTACAAGCTTCTTCACTTCTTCTCCCTTTGCCTGCAATTCTTCTCGATGGAGTCGCAGTGCTTCCTCTTTACTCTATAATTAAAAGCAAACCTGGTTGAGAAGAACGTCAGATGTCGACAACTTGATTACAAACGTTATTACTATGATGATGATGATGATGATGATGATGATGATGATGATTTTATGATTATAAGTATTATTGTTATTTCTATCATGATTAAAAATTATAATGATAATTATTATTATTTTTATCATTATTAAAATGTGTAATGACTAGGCAGCGTATTTTTGTTCCCAAACGTACAGCGGATCAAGTAGTTTCTTCTGGTACACGTATTACATCACGTGACTGCATATGCAGGGTAGAATTGCAAGCAGGTACCAAAGACTATGAATCACAGTACAATACAGGCATTTCCATTGTCAATATTGTTTATGTTAAACACCAAGTTATGACTACATTGTGATCTGATGCTAATACTGAGTAAGTTGCATTTTCATTTAGACTTCTGCGTTAATATTATTTTAATTTATGAATCCATGTTATATTGTACTGTATGTCTATTTCTTTAAATAATTTTGTAAGTGGGCTCGTCTCTGAACACAAGCTTGTCCCATTTCCATGTCACTAGCTGCAGCTTAATTTAATTTAACATAATTTGTAAACTATACACTTTCTAACAGCAATATTTCTTTATTTTTGTTCTGTTCTTTCTTTCAAAGGAATGCCTCCAGCAAGATCCACCTTACACTCGGTTATATTGCAAACTGGAAAGGACTATTTCTGCATAAGAAATGGAAAGATACTGTGTAAAGTAGAACTGAAAGTGCGAAAACGCACTGGTATCAAAATACATCGTGTGACACTAGAATATGAGGGACATTTGTCGTTGTTTATTACTTCATCAACTTCGGACGCAGATGTTAGTGACCAATCTGACTTTTTACTGATTTATATGAAATGATGATCTGTGCTGACATCCCTTTAAGAAACTCGAAAATAAATACTTTAAGAACTTCATTAGAAGTATATGAACAGAAAAGTACCACGAGAGTCAACAATGCATGGGCATTACCTACCGTTGTGCTGAATTGCATATGTAATACTGTGGGCAACAACAAAATATGGGTGTCTGTAGATGAGAGTATGGATAGTGTAGGGACATACGTTGCAAATGTTGTTATTGGCACAATGTCACCTGATGGTCCCGGAAAGAAATTTCTACTGACATGCGAAATGTTAGACGGTCTCAAAAGGCTGTACCCAAACATTATTCATTTCACTTATTTAGCAGCAGAGGAAATTCGTGCTAATTTCTGTGCTGTTCATACTTTTATTTCTAATATTAAGAAAGTATTTTTGAAGGCTTCATCAAGAGTGTCTAAACTTAGGGATATATATTATTTTAATGTACCCAAGTACATATGATATTTCCATGCAGATATTCTGTGTCATCATACGATGAAAGAGTAATCTCCGGCGCGGGGATTTGAACCCGGGTTTTCAGCTCTACGTGCTGATGCTTTATCCACTAAGCCACACCAGATACCCACCCCGGCATTGGACAGAATCATCTCGGATCACGGCCAACTAGTCACTCATAACGAGTGCACCTCAGCACATGTGTGGACTTCAGTCCTACGTTCATAGACATCTATGACGTAGTGCAGAGGGCGGCCTCTAGAGGGAACCCAAGAGTTGGAACTTAATCAGAGATGATTCTGTCCGACGCTGGAGTGGGTATCCGGTGTGGCTTAGTGGATAAAGCGTCAGCACGTAGAGCTGAAAACCCGGGTTCAAATCCCGGCACTGGAGAGAATTTTTCTCCGTTCCATTACTCTTACATCGTAAAACTCAGGGAGATAACACCATACAGTTAATGAGCATCATGTTTACTATTATGTTCTATAATATATATTGCATATACTTCTTCAGTATTATTATCGACCTAATTATATTTTCTGTCATATGAGCCTTTCAGAGCAAAAGTGGTGTAAGTCAAAATTGGATAATGATGCAAAAATTCTGTAAAATACAGCGCAAAACAGCAATTAATATGGCCTTCTTGCTATCCACTGACTACTAATAGTTTAAATAAACTGAATATTAATTGCTACTTTGCGCTGTACTTTACAGAATATTTACTTTAACCCTCATTACCCATTTTTGACTTACACCACTTCTGCTCTGAACGGCTCACATGCAGCACTAACATTTTGTAGAGCACTAGTTTCGCAGTGTTAGTGCGTTTGTGTCGTTAAAAAGTATCTAGACCGACCATTTCAATTTAGTAGCAATGACACTTACAGCTGTCATACTCCATTATTATTCTGTACCCAACTAGGTTATACCTTTCATAGCATCCTGATGTAAGCATTTAGGGTCAGAGTTTGAACTCTAAAACTTCAGGATATACTAATCGATAACTTTCCTAACTTGTTTGGGAAAGAAAATGCCCTGCCTGGCACTGATTGAATGGAGGACGTAAAATCCCTCATATCTGTAACCATGGTAACAGCTCACACTTACTTCTTCCAGCTGGCGCCTCATCTCCCGCTCAGCCTCCAGCTGCTCCTGGTAACTCTGTAATATAAACAATTCTGGATTACACAAAGCTCAGATGATAGTCTGACTTGAAGCAACAGGTTTCATGAAGGAATCAAGCTGATGGTCCGGTATACAGCATCAGGAAATGAGACAACAGCTACCAACGTATAATGTATGTGCAAAGCCTTTAAAGTAAAAACTCTCATCCTGCAATGGTTTTCATTACAGAATTAAATAAATGTTACAAGCCATCAAATAAATCGGACATCTGCAGGAACATAATCTTCATTTTCATTATGAACTCTTAAGAAATGCGCCACAGATCGATCGAATACACTACCAGTACATACTGTAATTCTAGATCGTAGGCTAATTCGGATATTCGTAAGGCCTAAAATAAACGGGCCGAGGGTCATCTAGATGAGTGGCCGCCAAACTTCTTGAAGATGGTACCCATTTTCGACTGAGACTTTTATTGCCCCTTCCTACACCACCGTACATATACCCCATTCGTAATATTTAAATCCGTGTAAAATCGAAAAAATGATATTACTGAAAACCAGTCGACAGCAGCCAACTTCTAATGTACCATACTTACAATATGTGAAATCTGAATATGCAAGCCTAATTTCCAATTTATTCTATTTTTCTTCTTAGACGTGCCTTCCTTGGTGATATATCTTTAAAACACTTTGAATAAAGCTTGCAAGGCTAAGATTTTAACAGCCAGAGATAAAACCGACAAATTTTTAAGGAAACTTGATTTCTGGTTTACAAAAATAAATTTGATTAATCCTAGTGTATTAAATAAATCATGGTAAATTTAGCTATGTCCAGTATGAGACGACAAATACCAAGTTTCCTTTTGCAGACGTGCAATTAAGTTTGAACAGTTTTAAACATTATTTTACTATTTTCCTGGAGATACTCGAAAAATTATGACAGCCACAGATGGATAATGAATCCGATTTTAGACAGAAGAGCTGAACTGACTGAAATCCCACACAATATTAAAGAAAAACTCATTCAAATATACATATACCTACTTGTGAATCCGGAATGATGCAGTAGAGCAAGTGGACAACTACTCAAATACTTGGGGTGTGCTACAAGCTGCTGCCAGGAAGTCAAAAGGAGGATAGCAATGGCCAAGGAAGCTTTTAATAGAAAAAGGAGCACCTTCTGCGGACCTCTGCAAAAAGAACTAAGAAAGAGACTAGTGAGGTTCTTTCTGTGGAGTGTGGCATTGTATGAAGAGGCAGGAACATGGACATTGCGACTAAATCATTAGAAGCATTTGAGATGTGGATATGGAGAAAAATGAAGCATGTGAAATGGACAGACAGAATAAGAAATGAGACTTTTCTAGCAAGAGTGGGTGAAGAAATAATGATGCTGAAACTGATCAGGAAGAGGAAAAGGAATTGGTTGCATCACTGGCTAATTTCTCTAATCTTAACACAATTCTCGGTTTCCTGTAACTTAGCTACGGTACCGCCTTTTTTTCATCGTAAGGATATTGGCAGCAGTTTTACTGTCATTACACAGTGATATATAATGGAATACCCACTCTTATTATTCCGTTAAGTTCCCATTTTGAACACGTTTTAGTGCCTGCGTGTCGGCCTATTTTGAAGTTTTTCTTGCTTACTGCTCCAACCTTTAATGTACCTTCAACTGTACAATTACTTTATCTGTAACCATGGTAACAGCTCAGCACTTACTTCTTCCTGCTGGAGCCGCAACTGGTGCTCTTCTTCATATTTCTGTCTCAGTTCTGCTTTCTCCTGTAACCACAAAGGAATCAGGTTCAACGTAGCCTAGCCAGTAAGGTGACAGTAAGTTTATGATGAGAAACAAAATAAAACACAACCAACTACTGAATATATTGTTCTAAACAACACGACATTTTTAATTCTGTGGCCAGGAGGAAAAAAGTCTTTAGTAAAAATTTTATACTTTTCAGGAGAGCAGTAGAAAGATTGAAATTGGTGTCAATTATAGAGTTTTTTTAATTAAGAGGTTTTTCCTGGATATTATTTGTTTATATTTCTTCTAAAATAAGTAATGTTGCTCATTTAACAATTTTCTTGATTATTTCCAAAAATAGCCGCAGTTAAGCCCTTTTAAGACTAGAATCCAAACTGAGTACAGCAGAGTATTTAAACATAAGACCTTTTTCATGTCAAAATAAATGAGAAGTGTAAATTATTAGGAATCTAAAATGGGTCTTAAGCAATTATAGGACTGTTTACCCTGGTGTTTTAGGTTTTAAAAGGAAAGGGCATCAGTATGTCATAAAATGGCTAAAATACAAGTTACACCTTTTTAATAGGGAAGCATGGAAAGTAAATTTGTGATGGTTTGTATGGAATAAAGTATTAAATTATATTTTTAAGTCCTTTATACTGTGTGTGGTCGATTCAAAATGTATTTAGGACATTTTGTAACACTCTATAAATCCAGTCAGGAGTCTTATTTCACTTTAGCCATTTTACCAGATTGTAGAGAATTGTTTCCGCTTTCAGAATATATAAAAATCTTGGTTTTACAAAAAAATTACGTAAGACCTTTTTCCTCCCGGCCATAGAATTGCATCTTCACATTTTGTACACAGTTACAGATCGGTCTTAAGTCTTTTCCAATTTCCCACACACGTCACCCATTTTGTGAATGCCTGGTAGGAGCAAATAGTTCTGTGGAATAAAGCCTTAACTGTGACCTAATCTAAGGTGTTCAGCAGTAACTGTAAATACGTTAACTGCTGAACTCTTACCCTTTCTGATTCCTCTTTCAGCCCTCTCAATTCCTTCTCTTTCAGCTCCAATCTCTCCTTCAGCTTCTCAAGGTCGTTGCTGTCCCCTTTCACCTCTTCTTTCCTTGCCTCAAGACCATGCAGTGCCCACGAGTCCATCCTCTCCTTGAGGATTCTCACCTCCTCTACGAGAGGAAGCAGCACTCTAACCTGACCCTCCAGGGTCTTCACCCTCTGCTTGAGGTCATGAATGGGATTGGGTTTTGCCATCCTGCACACCAGAAAGCAAGAACAACAGTGAAATCTTCATCTATCTTACCTAAACTGTGAGGAATAAGTGGCATCACAGCTTTCAAGGCCACTTCTGTCTATCAAATACTTCACTTTAGTCAAATATGTTATCAAGTACCTATGTATAAATTCGTTTCTCAAAGTGTTGGACCAGAATAATACAGCTTCACTGACTGATGTCAAGGGCTTGCCTCAGAATAACATAAAGGTGGGGATAAATTATATAGGCCTACCTTCCCATGTTTAGATAAATCGTTTCTAGGCCTAGGTTACTTAACTTGCATTCCTGATTTTCTTTTGTTTGTAATTTAGTACAATATTAAATTTGACATATACAGTAGAAAATTGCAACAACTTTGGAAGTTTGTGACCGTAGGAACCTACAGTTGCTCATTTACACATCTTGGAATATTAGCAATACTAATACCATAATCATCAGCGGCAGGCATTGCTAGCATGTCACCTTTTATCTACGAAGTTGCAAACATCGTTAAGAAATAAGTGAGGGCGCGCTTCCATTCTGGGGCAGTGGCATTTCCTCTAAGGTTAGAGCCCAGTTCAGGTATTAATACAAAATTAGAGACTAGAAAATATTGAGAATAGGACGCATGTTTATATGGCATTTGTTCGATTAATACACACACGCCTAAATTGGGCTCTAACCTTAGAGGAAATGCCACTGCCCCTATACGGAAGCGCGCCCTCCACGAAATATTTTGTCTGAAAAAGGCAACAGTCTTTAATATTAAGATCGACCAAATACTTACTTGGAAGGTTAGGAAAACACGAAGTACAGCAACTACTAAAACAATACGGTTTAACAAATGTTTCTACGATCTCACAACAATCCACGTATTATCGGAAAACACAAGCGACTAATAAGATGCCACAAAGAAAATAAATAAACCGCTAATTCTGTTTCAAAACGAATAATAACACACACACTCCTACTTCTTTCCACAATTGCTACGCAGACCGACGCTGACATATAACTGAGATACAATGCTGTCAACGCTAACTATGTAAAGGAATTTCGTGAAATATAAAATGGAAGAAAAATAGAAAACTGGAAAGACTGAAACGTGTTGACTTTTCGTTAATCAAAAGACCATGACATTAAAATGTTACAGGAGACGCTGTTATCTCTATTTATATACTATTGTCTTGCCTTAAATTGGCAATGAACATCGGTTTTTCTTTCAGGAGATGGTGAACCTGAGAAGATAAAAAAAAAGACCTCGGAGTGGTGACATGGATAAATATAACAAGATTCAAAATGGAATATAATTATATATTATTATTTTATTATTATATATTTCTTATTTATTATACAGTATATTTATCCATGCCAGTGAGCTCAGAGCTCACTGATTCACACGCAAAATCGTTTTAAATTTTTGGAATAGATGGCAGTGCACTTTCTTGATATAGTGACATCTGTTGCCACAGTAGCAAAGTACTCGAGATCCACAACAATGATTGATGATATTGATAAATTATACTTTCCCTCCAACCTAGCAATAGAATATTATTTTTCCGGCAGATTTTCCCACCAGTTTAGCCAAATGATATCTGTTGGTGTATCAGACTGCGTTGGCGACATTGGTCGTGACGTGCTACTGCTTCATGGTTACCATCTTATATTTTTTTCTGTGGTTTCCATCACAAGTTGTGTACCTTTACGTCGGGGACGAAAATTGTGTGTAAAATGTGTGAAAAGTTATGCGAAGAGTACCATATATAACGTGTGAAACTTTAAACTAGAATCAATGACCGCAGTCGAATCAGAAGTTTGCATTCATATTATTGTTATTCATTTATTTTGTTGCTACCTCTGCAATCGATATATTAAACAGTCGACCGAGAAATAAGGAACAAAATATGATTGTTTACAAGCGATGAGTACATATATTATAATTTTTAGGTGTTTTATGCTGTTTCCGTGTTTAAACTACATTGTTTTTGGGTGATTGTGTGTGTATGTGCGCGTACAAGATATGTAATAATTCGTGTGAACGATACAACGTAGTTGTGTGCAGAAACAAAATATGTATGGATTACCGCACAAAATAGGTTAAGCAACTCAACCAATTTCCATTAGATCTAATTGAAGTTGGTGTATTTAGTTCTGTAAGTTCAGGTGTGAGTGCCGGTTCAATATTGTGGCAGTAGTTTTAGGAACACAGAATTTCGCAAAATAGAGAGATTGAACATAGTGCAGAGGTCAAAATGAGATACATTTCTTGTGTGACAACCAGAATCCCACTCCACCAGTCGCAAATGTGTCTTTCGTAAATACGTGAAACCAAAGCAAAGGCTACAAATAAGCCTGTTAATTTCCAAAAATAGGTGATAAAATATCTTGCGTGGAGACTTACTACCAATGAATGAAAAGTAAAAAGATGGAACTGCCCCTCCTTTGGTTAAGAGATTAAATATACCGAAAACAGCCCTAGTTTCGATTGAAGACTTTCGCAGATTGTAATATTGTTCGTATTTTGCGTTTGCAATATCAGTTTATTATTTCGTTTTTGTAATCGGAAGATTTTTCGCGTTGTACTAAGCACCATTTCTTTTTATTCCGCGTCCTTTACTGTGTAATATTGTACGAATGGTTTGCCAGGGTTGCAATACCATAATTGTTGAATTTGTTGAGAGGTACAAGAACAATAATAATGAATTGGTGACATTTTTACACCGACACGGCGTAGTAAAGAAAATGAAGGCATGTGTGTGTTGTGGGCGTGAAGTGAATATAACTGTGGATGGTCATGGTCGGTGCTTTCATCGTTGCACGAGGAGAGATTGCAGAAAAAAAGGATCCGGCAAGAAAAAACACTTTCTTCGGCAGTTCCAGTCTGCCAATCAATTACAGGATGAATATACTTAGGAAAGTGAATGCTAGATGAAGAAGATATCTGAAGATGGACAAACAGTGTGTTGAGAAGCGGAAGTTCATGTGTGTGAAGTGTCAGAAAAGTTTGAGTGCGAAAAGAAGTGAAGAGCAGAGAATGAAATCAAAGAAGCAGGAACATTTCAAGGTTTGAAAATGATTGGAAACAAGATTGTGTTATGTATGTGTCATTGAAACTTTGATATTCTCTCGTACCACACACGGGACTTGCTTTGGATTATTTCATAATCAAATGGAGGGAGGGAGAGATTAAGTAACTTTACAAATATACATGCGTCATACATTAAGTATATCACGTTTCATACATACATTTCCATGATTCCACTCAAGGAACTTTTCAATAAAATTGTCCATCCTAACTATATCCAGCAGAGAACTCTTGGGAAGTTATCACTGCTGCCAGTATCTGAAAGATAAATACGCGAATTTTCGTAAGGTCGAAGATCAGTGACAGAATAGGTTTGGTTTGTTCAGAATTTTGGTATGCCTTGCACCTCTGATCACGTATATAACGGGTTATAGCCTGTAGTGATCAGGGCTTGCACAAACGATTTTTGGTAGATCGATTTATCCCGGACCATAGTAAAGACAGGAGTGCTGTCGTCAGCATAATGTAATGACGTGCTGATATCACAGAATTGCATCTTCATTGTGTGAGTCGACCTGGTTGGCGAGTTGGTATAGTGCTGGCCTTCTATGCCCAAGGTTGCGGGTTCGATCCCGGGCCAGGTCGATGGCATTTAAGTGTGTTTAAATGCGACAGGCTCATGTCAGTAGATTTACTGCATGTAAAAGAACTCCTGCGGGACAAAATTCTGGCACATCCAGCTGATAAACCTCTGCAGTTGCGAGCGTCGTTAAATAAACCATAACATAACATCATTGTGTGTGTAGATGTAGGTGAAAATTCTCTGTCTGGTATATAAAGGAGAGGAAGGTATTTGGGTCAGGTTGGGTGGGTTAATAGCTTTCGCAGTGATCGCGTCGTGTTTCTGGAGTGGTGTGTTACAATTTTGAGGTTGTTCTGAGTACCTACGTTTTATCTCCCATGTGTGGTGTGAGAGGTTATTGAAGTTTCACCTTTCTATCAAATTTAGCTCTCTTTCTCCCAAATCTGTTTTTCCTCCATTATGTACCATTTCCCTAAAAACTGCTAGTCCAAGGTAACTCATCGTTTATTTTTTCAAATTTTAGAATTGTGCACAGAAAAGAAACTGGTAGGCCTGATTATGTAATAAACAACGGCCAGGCCATTTTCCTTCACTCCTCCCAGGGCACATACATTACCAAATATATACATAAACGGGACTGTTGTACCTTGAATCACTTTTCACATTTTATTTTTTATTTTTTTATTTTTTTAAGTTTTGGAAATGAAATTTTTAAATGAACAAATGCTTGAAAAAATTATTGAAGATTCCTTTACGACTTCCTACAGTTATTTTTCTCTTTTACAGATCTATTAAGGATGAAAAAAATAAAAAATAAAATGAAGGGATATGTAAATTGTTCCATTGCGCAACAGGTTCGTGTACCTTGAAACATTGGAACATAAGGAATATAGGTGGAAATATAGCTGGAAAAACTGACAATCATTAAATAAATGTATTTGCCACATTTGCAGGCTTCTCTGATTGAGATTTTATTTCCTGGAGGAGCCATCACTGCTTGAACAGCTTTCTTCAAGGCATCCGGATCAATTGGGGGCCTCTTAACTCCGGACTTACTTCGTGACACGATCTTAAAATAAAAGAAAAACAACCGATAGCATCATGTACTTTGGAACATGTTCCTTGGTACAAGATGTTTTGTGATCGAAGGTACAAGAGGGTGTATGTTTAAACTAGAGATGAGAATAAATTTAGCCCTAATCATGGAAATTAACATAATTATGTATTTACTCACAAGATAATAGGGAACACACTGTACTTGATTGATAATTACAAATACGATTTAGTTTCGTGTTAGAAAACATATAACAATGAACTAAATATTTACTTTTGGTACCAAAAAATTGTTTCGTCGACAGAACTCACACTTTGTAATAAATCAAACTGGAACTATGACCAGAGCTACCTAGAGGCTTTCTATACAATCTATTTCAGTTTGAGTTGGCTAGGTAACAAAAAAAAATCAGAAACAAGCAAATGTTTCAAGGTACACAATGCTCAAGGTACAAAAATTTTCAAGATTTCCTTATGGTTGAAATATTGTCAACCTCTTTACAATCTTATCGGAAAGTATGTTTCCTGGACCTCTATTACAGGAAGATGGCCTGGCCAATGCTTTCTATGTAATTATCAAGAAACTAACTACGACTTTTAGCTACATAAATTTCATTTCATGTAAGACTTAGCCCCTCCATTTCATTGTTATTAAGAGCTTAACACTTATCATTGGTCTTTTTCATGTAATTAATTTTACAGTACCTATATAAATCCGTAATCTGTGATATTTTCTAATGAGAAAGATACAAAAACCTTCCTTAAGGGCACACTTGGGTGAAATTTGAATTTTATAAACCTTTTGAGCTAACTTAGATCTTTGAAAATTTGTCCACATAGCAATCTTATTTTAAACAGCCTCTGTAGGTACAGAATTATGTGAGTTATTGAAATTTTTATAAATTTAAATTAGGCTATATTTCGAAAAATCACTACTACTCGTACAAATTTCAAAACATTTGCCAAAAATTTTCTCTATATATTTTTCAAACTTACTAAACATAACTTGATAATTAGGCCCTACTTTCTCAGATTATTCTTCAAAGATAAGAAAACGCTATTTTATGTAGGCCTAGTCGAATGTGAAAATAGGTAAAAATTGTGATGTTTAGCAGAAA
Source organism: Periplaneta americana (assembly GCF_040183065.1). Taxonomy (NCBI): domain Eukaryota; kingdom Metazoa; phylum Arthropoda; class Insecta; order Blattodea; family Blattidae; genus Periplaneta; species Periplaneta americana. The sequence continues at coordinate 5,889,873 of NC_091118.1, forward strand.
GAAATATTTCCCCCCCAAAATGTTGAGGTTTAAGGAAAATACTGATATAAGTTAGCTGGGTTTATTAAACACACCTTTAAGAAAACCTACAAAAAATCATGCACATGGTACAAAATTTGTAGGAGTAGCATTTTTAGTGAAACAGTATGTAAGTTTAGTCAACTGTCCGAAGACAGGTCTGGACCTCAGAAGTGATACCACTAGGCACCACTTATGAGGCAACTAAGCCAGAAAATAATGGAGTAGGAGATTATCTGCTTTCCGCCTCCATTGCATACATCGCCGACTAGCTACATATTACACTAGTCAGACTTCAGATGCATACAAACAATTGTTCTTCCTCTGACACATATCGTCAAGTGAGATGTACTGCCTGATAATAGATGTACATATCAGCAACATATTACACTAGTCAGACTTCAGATGTCTACAAACAATTGTTCTTCCTCTGACACATATCGTCAAGTGAGATGTACTCTTTAATAACAGATACTGTATATACATATCAGCCAGAACCTCAATCAGAAGTAAGTTATAGTATGTAAGGAAAATGGAAATAGAGAACATTGAGCTTAAAAGTTTAAAGAGCCATCCAAAGCTTGCATTCTTTTAATTGAATATCGGCCGGAATACAGCTGATTGATTTGTGAAGCGTTTCTCTGAACCATGTAGGTCTACAACATTTTTTAGTTACAAAATAAAGCCAATTTTTTTCGACAAAATTTCACCTAAGTATATCCTTAATTTTGCTTAAGCATTATTACTTTCATATGAAGTAAAGGGACAAAGTATTGTGATGTTGAAGAAAATCTTTTTCTTCTTCTTCTTCTTCTTCTTCTTCTTCTTCTTCTTCTTCTTCTTCTTCTTCTTCTTCTTCTTCTTCTTCTATTATTATTATTATTATTATTATTATTATTATTATTATTATTATTATTATTATTATTATTAGTTTTCTACAATACAGTAGTTATCCTTCACGCAAAGAAATTTTGCTCCCCCACAAATTTCTGTTCTCAGCATCTTCTTCAGTAAGATCTCTTCTAGTCATACTCCTTCTGATGTCATCCATCCATTGTTCTCTTGGTTTTCCTCTTCTTCTCCTTCCCTGTGCAGTCCACTCCATCATCATCATCATCATCATCATCATCATCATCATCATCATCGGTATTCTTCCATTTTTCTTCCTGTTCACGTGTCAAAACGATTTTAATCTTCTTACTTGATTTACTTCAATTTCGTTCTTTTCTACATCCATAATGTCTCCAATTCCTGATTTTTTATTTTTTCCCTTCTTGATTTTCTCGCTGCTCTCCGCCAGAAGTCCAGTTCAGTAGCCAATAATTTGTTTTCGTGTATTCTGTCTAATGTGCAAGATTCTGCCCCGTATAACATAACATAAAACATTGATTTCCTGATTTCCACTGAACATAATTTTGTTTCCAGCGTCTTTGAAAAGATTGAGTGGCTCTGTTAGCATGATGTCTGTCTGCATGTATCTGCTGAACTGTGAACAGAATTGCAACATGATACTTTGTGCATTTAGTGAAGGCATGTGCGTGGCGGAGCGCATCGCAGACTACTGTGAGGCTGTGCTGGCCGTGACAGAGCTGTGCAAGCTGGGTCTGCGCTGCTGTGTGTCCAGGGACGCATACGGCGATGGGGAGCTGCCCCCCAATGTCGTGATCATGGACCGCAATGCTAGTCGACCAGGGCAGGCCTCAGACAGGCTCATGTCAGTAGATTTACTGGCATGTAAAAGAAGTATTATTATTATTATTATTATTGTTATTATTATTATTATTATATCTTCCTCTGTATATCAGCAATTTAATACAAACTCGCTGGGTTGTACCCGAATAAGCACTCTCTTACATTCCAAGACAGATAACAACCCCCTTCCTTTTTTCTCATCATTTGTAAGTACAGCAGTGAGCGACACAATAGCCACAATGGGTGCTGATCATCTACTGTGAAGCAAACTATGGAAATGTGATTGGTGAATGAAAAACACCAACGTAAAGACAGAATGTCTTCATTTTGTGTACCCTTGTGAAATGTGTGGAAGTTTCTTTTAATCCAAGAAATTTGCATTAAATAAATGTTCCATAATAATGAGAGCAACAGGCGATGTGTACATATTTTAGAGCCAAAATCATTATTACAATCTACAAAAAATTACAATTAAATCCACTTTCATAATAAAATTTCAAATAATAATTCAATAATAAATATAAATGTAATCCATCTCCACCAAAACATTTTATATTAGTGACATTCTTTAACAAATAGAAAAGCCTATTTTTTATTTTATTGAGCCTAAATAAAGGAGTTTAAGAGCCTATTTTAGGCGCCTAAAATGCGACTTTTTAGGGCCTAAAATTCCGCTCTCTAATTGTAAGTAAATAGTATTTGTCACAGAGTTCAGATTGAATTAAAGTACTCACCACAATTTTGGATTTAAAGCTTTTGAAGGATACAGTTTCTGTTTTACACAGCTTGAAACCATCTTGAATATATACAAAGAATCAGACTTTCCTTCTACTGACACTAGCACTGTCTAACACATTATTTTTTAACTATTTTTACTACTAACAAAGTTGAGGCAGACTTGGGGACAGTTTTAAAACATGTAGAACATGAACAATTCCAGTTATTTATTAAACTTTTTCTATAGGATAAGAATCTTTATCCTGGCTGCAACTTAGTAGCCTAGAACATTTCATTCACTCTCTCTTCTGTTTCGAGTTCTCCACACTTCTACTCCAAATTATCTTCGTTCCCGGTTTAACTACTTATCCTCCAATCACAATTTAAACACAAGGTCACAGGAGAGCCAAATCCTAGCAATTCCTGCCCATAGAACATCCCACTGTTCATCCTCTTTTACTGTCTCAGTGTCTCAGTCCCCCATGAATGGAATTCTCTACCTCAGAAGATTAGGGGCTGCCAGACAATAACCACTTTCAAGAAAAGGGTAAACGATTTCTTACGGGCGCAGTCAAATTGAAGTTACAATTGAGGGGCTTAGAACAAAAAGCAGGTAAGTGACTGAAACCTAGTTTTGAGGAAATTACAGTTAAAGTTCTACATACAATGGAATATTACACACTAGTTTGGTGAAATGATGCCCATATAGCAGCACTGCACAGTGTGATCACGTATCTGATTTTATCCCAAAGAAACATCCTTTTGGGCTATCACAACATGCACTGACCTCATTTTTTAATAATGTCACTTGCCTGCTTTTTGTTCTAAGCCCCTCAATTGTGATCGAGTTTAATAATTTAATTTAATTTGGGTATGACTATTATTATTATTATTATTATTATTATTATTATTATTATTATTATTATTACATAATTATTTTATTGGTGTTGTGAAGATGAAAAGAATTGTATTGTATTAATTATGTTATATTCACAGCATGGTAGTAATTTTCTATCATACTGGTTGAGTGGAAGAGAAGGCCGAATGGCCTTAACTCTGTCAGTTGAAATAACCATTATTATTATTATTATTATTATTATTATTATTATTATTATTATCATAAGAATAAATATTAAAGAGTACAATAAAAAACATAAGAAGATGACATTTTATATGATAAGTATCTGAAGCACAGAGGAGGCCTTGATAAGTGTTTGATCTGTTGCCATAGCAGCCGTGGGCAGTGGCTCAGCAGTGCAGACACCAGCAACTGCCACGTCAAGGCCCCCGGCCACGTCTCCACGGCCACTGCGGCCCTGCAGAGGGGAGTGCGTCAGCGGTCTGTTTGCGCTCTTCTGTGACGATGTGGATTCAGAGGCTCACTGTCCTGATGAAGGGAGTTGCTGTGTCACCGGATCACCCGCACCGCCTGCACGGGACCCCAAGCCTACTACACAGTTTGCACAGTTTGGTGGAGGCACCACCACCACGACCACCACCACTACCACCACCACCAGGTACGCTTTGTGTTGAAGCCTTGATTGAGAGATGTCTGGGCGAGCTCTTCCCTATCTCATAAAATTGTTGCTTTGTGAACAGTCAGTCAGTATTTCGATTAAGATTGTTTGTATTTCTAAAACCGTCTGGTGAGAATGCACTGGCCTTTTGCAGAAAAAAATTGAAACAAATAATGTGGCATTCTTGTAGTTTTATTGGCTGTTACTGTTCATGACACCCTCTGAATTGTGTGATATTTTTAATGGCCCTCTTCTCTGAATTGTGCGATACAGTTGACTGTCTTCTTCTGAATCATTTAAATAGCAGGACATTGAAAGTAACATACCTCTTATTAAAATAATCCAGCAGAGAACTTTTTTTAAATATTTCTTTCCTTAGAAAAGGGAGGATATCTGCTGCAAATGAGGTCTGAATCCATAATGTAACATATCTTATCTTTCTATTATATTTTTACATTTATATTTTGACAGACTAGTCGACCTGGTTGGCAAGTTGGTATAGCGCTGGCCTTCTATGCCCAAGGTTGCGGGTTCGATCCTGGGCCAGGTCAATGGCATTTAAGTGTGCTTAAATGCGACAGGCTCATGTCAGTAGATTTACTGGCATGTAAAAGAACTCCTGCGGGACAAAATTCTGGCACATCCGGCGACGCTGATATAACCTCTGCAGTTGCGAGCGTCGTTAAATAAACCATAACATTAACATTGACAGACTAGTACTAAAATTATTATATTTCATGTACATCATTCCCTGATAAATTGACTGACTGCTGACTATAAACAAAATCTGAACAATAGTTAGGACAGACAGCCAGACCTATGACTTTTTTATCACTTATCAGGGTTGCTGAAAATTTGTTTTGCCATGAGGGTTTGGAAATCAGTTCTGCAGCAACACAAAATTATCTTAATAACTTGTACATACAGGGATTGACGAGGATTTACTGCTACTTATGGAGCATATTTCCGAAGACATTCTGAGCAAAAACTGTCATATAAACATTTGTCCTAATCTCAATATTTTCAGAGTTACACTAATTTGAAGTTGTTAGTAAAATACCTTTTTTCTTTAGTTTTAATGGTAAAAGAACATCACAATAGAGAATGAACTATTCAGGAGTATCATTTCTTTAATTTCCTAGCTAAAAATATGTTGTGAATTGCTTTGTACAGATTTTATTTTTCAATTTTTAACTAAAAATCACATCATTCTTAAGCAAACATAAAATTTGTTACAATCATACGACTTTAGGAACTTGATTCTTTACGGTTTAATTAAGCATCCTAATGTACAATCTTAATTAACTCATCAGTGTGGTTTTAGGCGTAATAGATCAACTATTGACCAGATATTTTGTATTCGACAGATGATGGAGAAAAAATGGGGGTGTAAGGGTACAGTGCATCAGTTATTCATAGATTTCAAAAAGGCATATGACTCGGTTAAGAGAGAAGTTTTATATGATACTCTTATTGAATTTGGTATTCCCAAGAAACTAGTTCAATTAATTAAAATGTGTCTCAGTGAAACGTACAGCAGAGTTCGTATAGGTCAGTTTCTGTCAGATGCGTTTCCAATTCACTGCGAGCTAAAGCAAGGAGATGCACTATCACCTTTACTTTTTAACTTTGCTCTAGAGTATGCCATTAGGAAAGTCCAGGATAACAGAGAGGGTTTGGAATTGAACGGGTTACATCAGCTGCTTGTCTATGCAGATGACGTGAATATGTTAGGAGAAAATCCACAAACGATTAGGGAAAACACGGGAATTTTACTGGAAGCAAGTAAAGAGACAGGTTTGGAAGTAAATCCCGAAAAGACAAAGTATATGATCATGTCTCGTGACCAGAATATTGTACGAAATGGAAATATAAAAATTGGAAATTTATGTTTTGAAGAGGTGGAGAAGTTCAAATATCTGGGAGCAACAGTAACAAATATAAATGATACTCGGGAGGAAATTAAACACAGAATAAATATGGGAAATGCCTGTTATTATTCGGTTGAGAAACTTTTATCATCCAGTCTGCTGTCGAAAAATCTGAAAGTTAGAATTTATAAAACAGTTATATTACCGGTTGTTCTGTATGGTTGTGAAACTTAAACTCTCACTTTGAGAGGAACAGAGACTATGGGTGTTTGAGAATAAGATTCTTAGGAAAATATTTGGGGCTAAAAGGGATGAAGTTACAGGAGAATGGAGAAAGTTACACAACACAGAACTGCACGCATTGTATTCTTCACCTGACATATTTAGGAACATTAAATCCAGACGTTTGAGATGGGCAGGGCATGTAGCACGTATGGGCGAATCCAGAAATGCATATAGAGTGTTAGTTGGGAGGCCGGAGAGAAAAAGACCTTTAGGGAGGCCGAGACGTAGATGGGAGGATAATATTAGAATGGATCTGAGGGAGGTGGGATATGAAGATAGAGAATGGATTAATTTTGCTCAGGATAGGGACCGATGGCGGGCTTATGTGAGGGTGGCAATGAACCTCCGGGTTCCTTAAAAGCCTGTAAGTAAGTAATGTACAATCTTAAAGAATTTACAAGAGTGGCGTGATTTGTAACAGTTGTTGTGATTAGTGCATAAGCAAATGTAATTTTGTAGATAAAAATCGGAAAAAAAAAAAAATTCTGTACGAAACAACTATGGAATTCACAACGCATTTTTAGCTTGAGAATACTAGTTAATTAAATAAATGATACTCCTTAATGGTTCATTCTTTATTTGTAATATTCTTTTACCCTTAAAATTCTCCTTAATGGTTCATTCTTTATTTGTAATATTCTTTTACCCTTAAAATTAAAGAATAATGGTATTTTACAATCAACTTCAAATTAATGTAACTCTGAAAATATCCTCGTGAATCACCCTGTATATCAACTAACTCCCTCTGAATTGGCGGCCGGGTAGCTCAGTTGGTAGAGCAGCTGGCTACGGACTGGAAGGTCCGGGGTTCGATTCCAGGTGGCGACAGGATTTTTTCTCGTTGTCAAACTTTCAGAATGGCCCTGAGGTTCACTCAGCCTCCTATAAAATTGAGTACAGGGTCTTTCTCGGGGGTAAAAGGCGGTCAGAGCGTGGTGCCGACCACACCACCTCATTCAAGTGCCGAGGTCATGGAAAGCATGGGGCTCTACCTCCATGCCCCCCAAGTGCCTTCATGGCATGTTACGGGGATACCTTTTTTTATCTAGTCTAAATTGTGTGATGGAATTCGTGATCCTCTCTGGATGTTCTGCACATCAGCAGTCCTCTTCTGTTTGCTGTTTCAGTCGTCCCACCACCACCACTTCCCAGGTGCCTCTGCCTTGGTGTCCTGGCTTCTGCCTCATCAACATCATGGCCGCTTTCTGCGAGCGTCCCTCTGTGCTGATCGCCCACACTTCGAACTGCCAGCGTGGCTCACTGTGCTGTGACAACACCCGGGGACACCACACCACCAGTGCCACCCCCTCGCGTCCCCGGCCCAGGCCGCCTGTTACCACCAGTACCACGACGACCACTCCAGCTCCTGCTGACGACCGACCTGAGTGCACAGGATCCTGCATCGTGTCATATCTGTCCTTCACCTGCTTCAGTAAGACACTGCATTGTGCATGTGGGTGCAGGGGAAATCCTGTGGCAAACAGGAAGAGTTGGCTCGCTGCTAATGCTCCATTTTGCTTCTGGCCTCACAGTAATGCCTATCTAGGTGTGATTACTAGAAACACGTGATAATTTTTTCACGAATTTCTGCTAATCGAGTCAGGGTTAAAATGTTTATAGCTACGAACTAGACTCATTCTGTGGGCACATTTAAGATCCTGATTTGTCGCGAATTTTGCTCGTTTTTTTCCAATTTTTTGCATTAAACGTGAATTTATTTATTTCATTTTATTGGGTTATTTTACGACGATGTATCAACATCTCCGATTATTTAGCATCTGAAAGAAATGAAGGTGATAATGCCGGTGAAATGAGTCCGGGGTCCAGCACCGAAAGCTACCCAGCATTTGCTCGTATTGGGTTGAGAGAAAACCCTGGAAAAAACCTCAACCAGGTGTAACTTGCCCCAACCAGGATTCGAACCCGGGCCACCTGGTTTCGTGGACACATGAATTTATTTTACAAATATTACTGAATGGTACATTACACACGGTTGCATGTTTTGGCGCTTTACATGACGAAGTATCATTTGGAATGACTTTTTCATGCTCTCAGTAAAAATGAAATCCGTTTTCGTCGAACACCCACAATTTTTATGTAGTTCCTTATGTGCGCCATATTTAAATTTCGCGCGTAATCTTATACTGCAATAGATATAATAAATCATAAAGTGATTGAACACTATAGATTATGCTATCATAGCAGTTTACCAGACGTCAGTTGTCATAAGAACATCGTTTCCTAGCAACCAGTCGACCTGGTTGGCGAGTTGGTATAGCGCTGACCTTCTATGCCCAAGGTTGTGGGTTCGATCCCGAGCCAGTGTGCTTAAATGCGACAGGCTCATGTCAGTAGATTTACTGGCATGTAAAAGAACTCTTGCAGGACAAAATTCCAGCACATCTGCCGACGCTGATATAACCTCTGCAGTTGCGAGCATTGTTAAATAAAACATAACCTAGCTACCATATTCAAGCTGACATTTTGCTATGCAAAAATAGGTATTAAGGTGTATTTACATTCAAACATGTAGCCCAGTTTCACTGAACTTCGTTAAAATAACGCTAATAGCATGTTAAATAACATGTTGTTTAAAATAAAAAAAATCTTGTTAGTGTAATAGTGTTTCACAAACCATTTGAAATATTTTGGTTAGGTAATGTGATGTTAAGAGCAATGTAACAGGAATCAAAGAGGCAGTGATTGTGTGAAAGTATTCTGAATGTGCCTATAGTTGTGGAGTAGTCATTTGTTTTAGCGGAAAATTGTATTTTTACATTATGGAAGTTACAGAGTCAAATATAATTACTGTATAATGGAAATCGAGAAAAAGAAATGTGTAAGGAGCACCTCATCTGAGAAACATAATTATTTAAACACATCTAGCAACTAATTGTAAGAATATAATTGAAGACAAACGTAGTGATGGAACTTCCATAAGGGAAAAGGAACAAGCATGGGCTTCGTTAACCCAGGATTTCAGTCGCCATTTGGATGTGAAAACACGAACTATGAAACAAATCATTGTTATTAAAGTATTAAGAGAAATGGTAAGAAGGATCATGCACAAGATACAGTGGAACATCTGAAATCTAAGGGTGGTACTTTCAATTATTCGGGATCTAGTAGAACCATTAGAAAATGAAGATGATTGTAATGCTGAATACAATTTTAAGCGTTAACATTATTCTCGTATCTTAGATACCTAACATATTTTCACACATAATTAGTCATAATTATATGTAAATTGTTACTGTAACAGGCCACTTGGCCTAATACTTGTTAGGAAGATGATGATGATGATGATGATATATGTAAATTGTTAAATCAGTAAAGAAATATCGTTTTGAAAATGTGCAATTATATCTGAGTATTAATAATTAGATTTATTGATACTAGTTCACAAAAGGACAAACTTAATAATTTAACAAAATGAATCTATATACAAAAAGTAGTTACACATAATAAATATACAACTTTCTAAACTACTTAATCTATCACAAATCTCAGTAATTTATTGGTTCAAACTTGCACTTAAGTCTGGTTTTAGTGCATGTTTAAACCAATCGTGATAACCGTTAAAACTTTAGAACTTATTTATCTGCTCCTTTTGACAAAACTTTTTTAAAATCAATTTTTCTTTTTTACCTTAGTCTTCTAAATCTGTTCTATAACTTTCATATTTATGTTTAGTAATAGGTTCACTTATGTAATGTTAACTAATTCTTCCATGTCATCACACTGCATCCAGGTTAGCAGTTGTTGACATATAGCCAGCACACCGCAATAGCTGAATCGGTATTTCTCAGTGAGTGCAGTAGGTCAGTCTAAATTCCTGCTACATGCTTGGCAGCAAGTTATTTGCTTATTTATACATACATCTTGTAGCATAAATGTGAACACACTTGACATATTAATTACGTAAATCAATATCAATTACAGTTACAACATTCTTTTCCATGCTCACAGTTTCGTTTAATTCTATTCTACTTTTTATTAAATTTATTCAATGTGTAATCTTATTGACATTAAAAGTCTTGTATATACAAATTAATTTAATGTTGTCTTAAAAAAAATAATTTTACTTCTAAATACATCTTTCTTGTTCAGATTAATTTTTTTTTTTTTATTTTATGATTATAGGAAAGTTAAGTTTTTGTTTTTGCCTACCTCTTAGTAAATAGTTTTGTTCAGTACTTCTATCATTATCTATATTTTATTGATCATAATTTTTTCTGCTAGTGTTTCTATATGGCCTTTTACCTCTAATTAAGTGATCGTCCTCAACTTCATCCTCCTCGGTAGAATCCGCTAACCTCATCAGTGTTGACGCTATGTCACTTCCTCTAGCGCGCCTCGAATTACTTAAGGACTGTTGCACTATTTGTACACGATTTTCACTTTCACTGCACTTGTTGGATGAGCCACAGATGCTTCTCTTTGCAGCACTTTCACTCGATCGCCTCTCAGTCTGTGTTACCATCCCGCAAGCCGCCTCTTCTCTGGTTTCCGCAGTTTCTTCCATGCACGGTCTTCTTTCTTCACTCTTGTTTCTTCTTGAGGGAATATTAATAATTACATTAACGCTTATGTTAATAAGCACACATCTAATATATATCATTTTAGTATTTATGAACATATCCCTAACTAATTAAAAATGCTGAAGTAGTGATTTGAGCTATTTTTTTTTTTCATTGCAAATATATGTCGATATAATAATGCAGCTTGTAACATATGTTCTCTGGCAGCCATGATACACGCTGTAACAGAACGTTAAGAAGTTAACTATGGGAGTATGCTATGTTAATTTAAGAGTGGTTTTAACATGATGTTAGGAATAACAACAGTTGATGAAACATCTCTTCCATTAGGTTTAACAAAAGTTGGTAAAACTGGAATGGCAAGTGCTATCACATTCATATCATTGCTTTGCAGGAAATGCGGAGATGACAGATCTGTTCCGCTGCCGCAAGTCTGGCACCCAGTGCTGTGCGCTGAAGAGCGCGATATGGGAGCAGCTGGAGCAGAAGCAAGGGGGCAGCAGCCAGCTGTCTAGGAACGACACGGTCCCTGCGCACTACCGGCCTCCTCCATCACACCCTGCACCCACACACGTGCCAGGTATGTGCCCTTCCTCATTCCGTGCAGAAATGACCTGTATCGACAATAACAATAACTGTAAAAAGAAAATAAATATTTATTTACTGTTAATATTAATGTGCTAACAACAGTGGTAAATGAACAGTAGAGTAGCACAGGGTTTACAACAATATTAGTGACGACGAAATTTTTTGGACGGAATAAAGCAAAGAATTAAAAATAACGGGAAAATTGCAATCAAAGATGAGTGTGATTTAAAAGCTCTGTGCACCAGAGCTTTACAAATGGCAAACAGCAGTGGACAAGGGTATAAATGGAAATTAATCAATTAATTTAAATCTAGAAAGCAATTATAACAAAAAAAAAAAATTGATCTGGACATGCAGTATGTAAAGTTGTATACCTTTGAAACTATTAATGCTACATGCATGATATTTGGAACACACAGTTCTTAGTCTATTCGGGTTATTATGCCATAAAAATGCGACATTGTCACGAAAAAGAAAAATCTCACGAATCTCTGCTTATGTCATTTTTTCATTACGATCCGAACTTTTTGAATCTGACAACACTGATTATGTAACAACACGTATGTGGGAGGAAAAGCACAAAGTATTCTGTAGTTTAAGAGCGCGAAGTTATCTGTTAGAAATCACATATTTGAAAGCACATTTAAGGCAAATAAATCATTACTTCTGTATGTTAAATTAAATTAATAATGAAGTGCTGACCTTTTTTAATAATGACAATTCGTAGAAACCTTAATACAATTATTATTTCGTGCTTGATTACAGTTATTACGAAGAAAGGTTGAGAGTCCGTGTGTCATGCTCAAATGGACATTTGTTTATATCTCGTCAAAACCATTTCATTTTTTAACATTACATAAATGTAAAAGTTAGACACATCACATAACAATCAACCTCTTATATGGACAACATTTTGATTTATGTACAGATTTTATAAGAAAAATACTTGAGACACGTAACACAATGACTGTGACACACAAACAAAGATCTTATGTTTATGTGTCATTAAAGTTTATCCTCAAATCCAGTTACAATTTTTGTTGTTACTGGAAGTCTTTACACTTATACATAATTAGCAGTGGGATTTCAAAGACTTATTGTTGATTTAGATAATTTTATTTTTTTATGTGCGTGTGTGTGTGTTTTTTTTTCTTCAGTGGAAGATTTGCCCTTGGGTAGAAACTATGAATGAATCAAAATTGCACTGTAGACTGTTTAAAGAACGTACTTTTAGGAGTAAAATGAATTGATCTTTAAAAATGTCTGAGATATATCGATTTTAGTGAATTACTGTATTCTTTTTTTTTTTTTTCAAAAACTAATCTCTAATTTAAGTTGTTGAAGTAATGATATTTCTCCATAGAAGAAATGAAAATTTTGCATCAATTAGGAAAAAAAATTCAAATTTCACATCCTCTCCCTTTAAAGTTAAGAAATGTCAAAGACTGACAAATGAAATTCATAACATTTGTAAACTGCTTCCAACCATTGTATCTGCTACAAGAGCAATTCCAAAGCCACCTGCTACTCAACTGTCACAATTACCATGACAACAAATGTTCTACCTGAGATTGAGAAAGCAGTTCTACCACAGTCTAGTATATACAGTCACGAAGCTTGAGTTGCGAGGGTGCTAGGAACAATAGACTGTGCTGGTAATATTTCGCATTGTCTGTAATGAGGCAATAGTAGCGATCCTAGTGGTTAGCAACTATTTATGGATGCATATTTACTATGTATAGAGCTTCGTGACTGTATATACTAGACTGTGGTTATACTGCACACACAGCACATTACAAGGAAGTTCCTGGAGCCTGGTTGAGGATTTCAATAGAGAGTCGAGGAGGTGGTGGTGGTTGTTATTGATGATCTCGTGTTGCAGGCAGCTCCACAACGCCACGCCCACCGGTGTACAGCAAGTACGTGTGTGGGGTGAAGGGCACAGCATGCCAGGGCCGCTTGGTGGGTGGTGAGGATGGTGACCCCGCTGAGTGGTGCTGGCAGGTGGCGCTCATCAACTCACTGAACCAGTACCTCTGTGGCGGTGCTCTCATTGGCACTCAGTGGGTCCTCACAGCTGCGCACTGCGTCACCAAGTAAGATTTTTCATTTCTTCTTTTTTTTTTTTTTTTATCTCAGCATATTGGTCACCTCAAGACACATTCCGATTTGTAATTGCTGTTGAATGGTCTACATCAGTTCATTCTCTCACTAGATAGAGCATAGTGTCCACACCTGTGGAGTAACGGTCAGCGTGTCTGGCCGCGAAACCAGGTGGCCCGGGTTCGAATCCTGGTCGGGGCAGGTTAACTGGTTGAGGTTTTTTCCGGAGTTTTCCCTCAACCCAATTTGAGCAAATGCTGGGTAACTTTCGGTGCTGGACTCCGGACTCATTTCACCGGCATTATCACCTTCATTTCATTCAGACGCTAAATAACTAGAGATGTTGATACAGCGTCGTAAAATAATCCAATAAAATAAATAGAGCATAGTGGTGAACAGTTTCCACACACAGAAACATGCTTTGGTGTGCGTAAGCGATTGAATTCCCTTCCCTTTGTTAAATTATATAAGGAATAGCCTGATTGGACTGTTTGGTCTAATGAATTGAAGTTTAGTTGATATCAGACCATATTATTAGAGCTGAAGAAAAGTATAGGTGTCAGGATAGTAAATAATTTCTATATACAGTAAAATCTGTTCAAGATGGTAGTGACATGGTCCTAATTTTTTTTTCTGTTGTGGACAGGTTTCCGTATTATTCATTCGTATACATGAAAAACAAAATGGCATGCCGGAAACTGCAAGAAGTGGAAAAAATTCCGTTTAACACTATTCACATTAAATCAGCCTTCTGTCGCTTATTCTGTCGGTGAATCATTTTGATTAAAATCTCATTTTCTGTATAAATGTTGTCGTAACTCACTCATTAGTCATTAAATACTATTAAAGTTTACTAATCTCACTGAGTTTAATACTAACACTATACTCTAATACTGTACTGCATATCACTGCACATTATTAATTAATTGGACTTGGAGCCATCTATTAGAAGCATTAAATTCTGGCTTATCTAATTTCTTTGCCAGTTCAATGGCTTGCTCTGCAGAATAGATCCAGAAATTGACATGCTCTTTGAAAGGTCATGAAGAAACCATTTCCACGACAGTTCCTTTATTTCCTCATAACAGTTGCTTTCTGGTTCATTTTATTTCACCAATATTGGCCGCAAACCACTCACTCATTATGATCTTTATATTTTTTTTTTTTAAGTGCCACACCTGAGTTTTCCTCAACCGACCATCAACATTGTTTCACTTACACTTCGTTTCTCATTTTCCTTTATCTCGATAACTTTTACTTCATCACTTAATGTTAATGCCATATTTTACATAATTTTTTCTTTACCAGCAAATCACTACACTTGCGCTCTGTCTAGCTACGACAGTATACGGGTGTGAAGCATTGAAAATCTTTGAAGGGACTCATCTGCCTATTCAACAGAGTAATAAAATTTATGAGGGACAGGCCAATACACCCTCGTACCCTCTAAAATTTTGCAAAGAAGCCTTGTTTTTATCTTGGTGACCTACATATTTCGTATATTCCTTGAAATTACATGCTGTTTCGAAATATAGTTTACATTAAAGTAGTGTGCCCAACATATTATTTCCATTTTGAACAGTAGCTTCCGTTTCCAGGTTGGACAGTTTCCGTTTTATTCAGGTAAAATTACACATAATACATACGAATTTCACCGGGACCAATAAATTGTTCCGAAATAGACAAGATTCCGAATTATTCAGGTTCCGATTTGAACAGGTTTCACTCTACATTGTTTACAAAATGCATCATGTTGCTGGGTGTCTCTACTGTCTGTAAGGACCAGACTGAGTGAACAGTCGACACTCCTCAATGGTAGACCTGCTTAAGTGACGTGAGGTTGTATCAGAATGCCGAAACAAAAATCCAATGGAGAACAGATAATAAGGCGACTGAATTCAGAACACGGGGAAAATGTTGTGTTTGAGTTAATTGATAAGAATGATATTTTTTGTAGGTAAATATAATGTTTGTTCCGAGTTAATTAATTTGAAACACAAGTAATGCTGTAAATGTTGTTGTTGTTTTCTAATGCCAGGCGTTTGACAATAAAGTCATTTGACCTCTTGCACTCCAATATTTTTCAAAGATATTATCATGACCAGCCACTGAAGCACAGATTTTGAGGTGTTCCGAATCCATTTCCTGGTTTGAGTTGCACAATGGCAGTTAGGGGACTGATATATTCCAATTCTATGCAGGTGTTTGGCCAAACAATCATGGCCTGTTGCCAATCTAAATGCAGCTACAGACGATTTTCGTGGTAAATCGGGAATTAACTGTGGATTTTGATGCAGAGAGTTCCATTTTTTCCCTTGGGATTGTGTTATCAAATTTTGTTTGTTGAAGTCTAAGTATGTAGATTTAATAAATCTTTTCACAGAGTAATACGTAGATTTAGTAACAGGTCTGTAAGTAGCAGTGCTGCCCTTCTTTGCTAAAGCATCCGCATTCTCGTTTCCCAGGATTCCACAATGGGATGGTATCCATTGGAATACAATTCTTTTATTGAGTGATATTAATTGAGAGAGCATTTTAGTTATTTCTGCTGTTTGAGATGAAGGTGTGTGTGTAGAGACTATTGATAGAATAGCTGCTTTGGAGTCTGACAATATAACTGCATTCTTAAATTTATTGATGTGGCATAGAAGATTCCTGAGACATTCACTTATTGCAATAATTTCTCCATCAAAACTTGTTCCATACACAAGAGATCTATAAAGTGAGAAGTAAATGTAAGTTCTGTTATGAGTTCATTCATATGGAGCGGACTGTGCGAACAGTCGAGTGTGCACACAAACATTTAGTAAACACAGAGCTCTACGTACATTGCACCTTAGCCTATAACCAACACTTTTTTTCAGCCCTACATACTATAAAGATACTGTGCTGTTACTGTGTGCACTAGAAAACAAGTCTGTTGTTTGTCTGGTATGACTGGAGTTCCTCTTGTCATGGGATGTTGTCTGGTGGATTTTTTTATGCACACTTTAACATGTTAGGTGACATCACGTGTGTAGGATCTTTGGGTATTTATCAGTATGTCATGAACTACCTTTTTGAATCTTTATTTATTGTCATTTGTTATACATAGCTTATATTCATTTTTAACCCCTGTAATCGTATTGTTGCTCTTTATAAATGTTACATTTTTGGCTCTATCTCAGAAATAACTGGACCAAATTATTATTATTATTTTTTAAGTAGACAGATAGGGTTTATCATCCTCTTTAAAATTATGTCTATAAAGATACGGAGTACAATTTGAAATTCAAAAGTAGGGGAATGTGTGGGAGGAGTGAAGGGGTGTAACAGAAAAGTCAGTCAGCAGTGGTTCTGCACTCCCCTCTCGAAAACTAAATCGACGTGTTTTTCTTCAAAATTGTACCCATGCACATCTAAATTATTCAATGTGAGTGTTCTTGAATGAACATACTGTGTATTTCTTACTTACTTACTTAGGGCTTTTAAGGAACCCGGAGGTTCATTGCTGCCCTCACATAAGCCCGCCATTGGTCCCTATCCTGAACAAGATTAATCCAGTCCCTACCATCATATCCCACCTCCCTCAAATCCATTTTAATATTATCCTGCCATCTATGTCTCGGCCTCTCTAAAGGTCTTTTTCCCCCAGATCTCCCAACTAACACTCTATATGCATTTCTTCTGGATTCGCCCATACGTGCTACATGCCCTGCCCATCTCAAACGTCTGGATTTAATGTTCCTAATTAAGTCAGGTGAAGAATACAATGCATGCAGTTCTGCGTTGTGTAACTTTCTCATTCTCTTGTAACTTCATCCCGCTTAGTTGAAGATTCACAGCCATATATAAGAACTGGTAATATAGAGATGCCTGGACAGAGGTCATCAAAGATTATGCTTATAGGACAATGACTCCCAGATGATTTTAAAAATTGAAATGAAAAATGTAACTAAGTTACCTGTATCCCCTTCGTGAACAAGGTTACAAGAAAGAGATATATGTCCACACCTGTGAAGTAACAGCGCGTCTGACTGCAAAATCAGGTGGCGCGGGTTCAAATCCCAGTTGGGGCAAATTACCTTGTTCAGATTTTTTCCGAGGTTTTCTCTCAGTCCAATATCAGCAAATGCGGGGTAACTATCGGTGCTGGACCCCGGACTCATTTCACTGGCATTATCACCTTCATCTCATTCAGACACTAAATATCCTGAGATGCTGATACAGCATTGTAAAATAACCCAGTAAAAGAAATATACACACACACACATGCACACCCATTAGTATTAATCAGTATTAATCCTCCATTTTACTTCAACAACTTTTGTTAAAAATAATATTTTGTTTGGCGTCTAAGAAAAAAAATTATTTTGAGTGAACAATATAAATGGAACACCCTGTATATTGCAGTTTTGTGGATCCTATCATCCTACATTCACTCTACAGCTTTTCCCATAAAACAGTTGATCATATTTCTCTGTAACCACTTCAACACAAAAATAAACTGTAGTTTCAGAACATATATTTACCAGAAACGAAAGAGGCCAGAGTGAAAACTTCTTGTAGAGTGTACAGTATATAACAGCTCGTGATCATGATCAATGTTTATTTAAAGTTGACGATTTCTGTTATCAGTAAAATGAAGCCAGGACACTGACTGTGGTGGAGTGAAGTTACGTGGGATTGCCAAAAGTGTGTTGGATTTTAAATATGGAACAAGGATAGAGTTTGAATGAATAGTACCTGATGCATAGCCACCCGAGTCTGGAAATGGAGTGTTTCCATTCACGAGATCAGATAGCACCACAGTTTAGCTTGTCTACACAACATACAACGAATCTTTCTAGTTCGTAATTTGTTATTGTCATTATACACGGACAAGGAAACTGTTCATTTTAAAATTCCTTTGCAGAACGAAAAGTTACATTTGTTCTGATCTAATTTCTGCACATTTGAAGAACAAAACTAAAATTCTTTAAATCATCTATTATCACAATACACTGCTCTCTTATATTGACAACGACTTTCCCAAAATACACTATCAAATGTTTCATATGAAACAATTTCTATCTCGAAAATGAAGCAAAAACTAGTAAAATTGTATTAAACTTTTTGTGTTTGAAATATCTCAAAGAATATACAAATCTGGCTTTCAGGTAGTAGCTCCCTGTAAAGCAGGTTTGAATAATTTCAAGGAAAAATTGTTCCAGAGCCGGGTATCGATCCCGGGACCCTTCGCTTAGTGCCCGAACGCTCTTCCGACTGAGCTACCCCAGGAACTATACAAGACACCGTCGTGTGGATACAAAGGATGAATTGTGACGGTGTCGTGTATAGTTCCTGGGGTAACTCAGTCGGAAGAGCGTTTGCGCGCTAAGCGAAGAGTCCCGGGATCGATACCCGGCTCCAGAACAATTTTTCCTTGAAATTATTCATCTCAAAGAATAACCCCCTGAATTTGGTGACATTACATATGGTTCACCTTCTATATATAAATTGTTAGTTGAAATTCCTTCAGTCATAACCAAAGGGATGAATAACTATGGCACTCCATTCTAAAACCCTTTACCACGGTAATGTATATTTTTAATGAAACATGTTTTAAGTGTACCCTTCATTACGAATGTGATTTTTTGCTTGTAGACACGACCCTTGACCCTTCCTGAATGTGGCGAACTTGCCCCATAACCTGAATTTGCTCACAATGTCTTTGTTATTTTCGTCTGTTTAGCTTTTAATACATATTAATGTTCAGGAAAGGACAAAATGATTACAATTTGGAGGTTATCTTAGTGATTGAAGAAAAATTTAGCAGCTGTGAAACATTACTCAGGAACTGAATTTTAGACCACTATGTATAGGCCTACAGTTTGTAAAAGAGCCCACAAAATTACTTCTGCAGTCGTACAGCTCTGTGCATGCTACATGTTCATAGTATCAGTGTTGCTGAGTAAAGAAGTTTACTTATTTTTTAACACACAATATTTAATTATTCTGAAATTATAATCGTCATAGTAGAAGAGGGCGTGTTCAGTGACTAACTTTTTCATTTGATACTTGAAGAATATAATAATAATAATAATAATAATAATAATATTTATTAATACTTTACACTTGAGCTACATTAGGCATTGCAGCCCGAAAGAGCAGAAGCTCGTGCTCGGGCGCAGTTCAGATCAGTTATACAAAATATATCACAAAATTACGAGAGTTCATTGAGCACAATCACATTAATAAATGGTAAAATACATACAGCATGTAATAATAGGGTCTATATACAAATAGAAAATACAAAAGTACATGAATATTAGAGTATCAATTTTTAACTCAGTTAGCTTAAACAATTAAATAATTAATCTGATTTGTTTCTTAAATCTATGTGTGTTAAGTGTACTTAGCTCAGGGTAAGCTCTAATTAATGTATTATATATTTTGGGTCCAAAATTTCTGCTGTGTTTTAATCCAGCAGTTGTGTGGCATTTGGGAGTATTTAGAAAGAAACTGTAGTTTTGTCTCGTCTGGTATTCATGAGGATCAAATTTAAATTTATTGTGGTTTTTATGGAAGTAAATCAGCAATTTTTGTTTATAAATTTGTTCTAGATTTGATACGCCAAATTCCTGAAAAATTAATTTTGTTGGGTAATCAAAAGGTTTATATAGACAAATTTTGATAATTCTTTTTTGGAGCAGATTTAAAGGACGGAGACTCGATTTTGCCATTCCTCCCCAACCTAAAATACCATACTGAATTATTGATTGAAACAGAGCTAAGTACACAGTACGCAGAACATAAACAGGTAAATAAGAGCGTAGAATGGAAAATTTATGGATTGTTTTACGCAATCTGTTACACAGAAAGAAGATATGCTTGTCCCATTTTAAATGTTGGTCAATAATAATGCCTAAATATTTAACTTGTGAGGATATACTCAAAGCGTTACTTGAGCAAGTAGGTAGGTTACAATCATGTATAGTTATACTTATATTATTATTTATTTCTAGTTGCTCAAGGCCATGTGATGTTAATGAAAATGGTATTAATTTTGTTTTAGAAACTTTCAAAGAAAGTAAGTGAGCATCCAGCCATTCTTTAATAATATTAATACCACTGTTAGAATTTTGATAAGTTTCATTCCAACTCGAACCGCTAAATATAACCACAGTATCATCAGCATAAGAATACAGAGTACCAGAATATTTCTCAATGTCAATTTTAAGTAAATCGTTGATATATATTAAAAACAAAACAGGACCTAAAATCGTCCCCTGAGGTACACCTATATCAATGTTATGTGATTTACTAAGGTGATCATTTATTTTAGTTACTTGAGTTCTGTTACTTAAGTAAGATTTAAATAATTTTAAAGCAATTCCATTAATTCCTAATCTATCCATTTTATTCAAAAGTATACTGTGATTGACCGTATCGAAAGCTTTTTGTAAGTCTAGAAAAATTCCTAGACATTTATTTCCTACATCTAATTGTTGAATTATTTTTGAGGTAACTGCCATAATAGCATCATCAGTGCACAAATTTTTTCTGAAACCGAATTGATTATCATTTAGTAGTTTATTTTTTTCTAAAAATGTTATTAACCGTGTTTTTATACATTTTTCAAATACCTTAGAGAGACTGGGTAATAGTGAAATGGGTCTGTAATTATTAAGATTACTTTTGTCACCAGACTTGTGAATTGGTATCACCACAGCATGTTTTAGGGCTGAGGGAAATACACCTTGAGATATGCACAAATTAAATATAAAGGCAAGTGGTTTAGAAATAGCTTCGATAATAAGTTTCAGGGTATTTGTTGTAATACCATTAATACCAGGAGCCACATTATTTTTTAAACTGTTTACAATATTAATGATTTCACATTCGTTTACAGGAAACATAAACATAGATGATATACTTTTATTATAAAGCTTATAGTGATGAGTACCAAATACTTTCTTTTTTATATTAGATACGATGTCATGACTTACATTAGTAAAATGATCGTTAAATTCATTTGCGATAGTTTCCTTATTTTCAATTGTTATTCCATTTCGACTTATAATTGTCTTTAATATACTATTTTTATTACATTGGGTGTCAGTAGCTTCGTTTATGGTCTTCCAAAATTGCTTTGGATTATTTTTATTTTTGTTAAATTTTTCAGAATAATATTTGATTCTCTGATTTCTTATTACATTAGTGAGAATATTTCTATATTTTCTGTAGTAATTTAATAAAACAATGTTTTGTGGGTCTCGTTTAACTTGCTTAGCTAACTTATCCCTAGATCGTATTGATTTAACAATACCTGTGGTAATCCAAGGTTCAATTTTTTTGTACTTACTTGAGAATTTGAGAGGGATATGATTAGAATATTTACAAATTAGGTTACAGAGTATTTTATAAAAATTATCGAAACATGTATCTGCGTCTTCATTGTAGAATATAGATTCCCAATTAATATTATTAATATTTGATATTAGGCTTTTATGGTTTATAATTAGCTTATAATTGTCCGAAGGTTCAGTGGCTTCTCTGCTAATACTTTTATTACTGATTGACAACAATGCAAAAGTCATATAATGATCTGTTATTGCGCTTGCATATACTCCAGGTATAAAATTTAAGTTATTTCCCGTTTTTAGGAAAATATGGTCAAGACATGAATTGGATGATGGACGAGTAATGGAATTTAAGAATTTCACGTATCCATATTCATGCATGATATTTAAATACGTGTTGCCAAAATTATCTAATCTATTTTCTAAAATTTGAATGTTTATGTCACCCAGAATAACATGGTTGTTTAAATCTTTGTATATTGACAAGAAGCTTTCAAAATTTTTCAGAAATTCATTTTTGCATAGTTTTGGAGATCTGTAAATTGCAGTTAGGTTAACAAGAGTATCATTAATAAGTGTTAATTGAAAATGTATAGCGTTGCAATGGGAAATGTCAATATCACTTAAAGACACTACGATGTTTTCCTTAAAATATACAACTATACCATCACATTTATTATACTTATTACTTTTAACAAATTTTTTATAACCATTAATATCATAGCCAGAGTCATGATCAAGCCAGGTTTCAGTTAGAACTATAATATCAAAGTAAAAGGAAAAATTATTAAGTAAAACACAGAGTTCGGAAAAATTTTTGTTGATGCTACGAATGTTTAAGTGAAATATTTTAAGATCTGATAGAATATTGGTAATATACTCATTGCAGTGAAGTAAATCGTTAAAAACCATTGTGTTATTATTGTTATTAAATTTGCACTGATGGATTTCATTTAATATAGTATTACTAGCCATTTGTAAGTCAATTATATTGTATAATTAAACGTGGTTACCGACACAATAGTATTTACAAATTATTTACATCGTCAACATTAGTGATTTTACTCACGGGGCTGGCTTCATCTTTTCTTGCAAATATCTTACCGTCTCTTGTCCATACAAATTTATAATTCTTCTGTCGTTCTGCATCCCTTGTCTTGTTCAAAAGGTCTCTGGTCACTGCTGTCAGTTGGTCACCTGCTGTGATTCTTCCTTCCGGAAGTTCCCTGTTGACTTTCTTTGTCGCAATCCCAGGGCCGCTGTCGTCTTTCTTGGCCTCGTTCCTGAACAGCTGGAGCCATTCATCACGACTTCTCCTCTTTGTGAAGCGGATGACAATAGGACGCGTCTTTCCTGGCCTGGATGGTATACGATGTGCTATGCTTACATCATGTAATATAATGCGTTGAATTATTTATGATTTACTATTGATCACAAAGTATGAATTATAATTCCTGTCCATTATAAATCAGTGCCTTCACAAGACTTTTTGCGTATTTGTACCAACAAAACATGAGATTTATTTCAGGCTTAGAGAAAGGCTGGGAAGATGGTGATGTGCAGGGTGTTTGAAAAGTGTTGGTAAAATATTTAGGGATGAGAAGTAAAAATGAAGAGAAGCAAAAAAGTTCCAGTAAACATGGATCCGCAAATTAACCGTTTACGAGATAATGCCATTTTGGTTGGGGCCCACTGAATTCTAAGTACTAATCCCACAAAAACAGTGACAATTTTATTTAATTTACCAATCAAGAGACAGCAAAATTTATAATTTTGGTTCCAACACCATAGAAATGTGATTCAACATACACAAAAGAAACATTTTTGTTTGAGTAACAGTGAAGTTTGTGGATAAACAAGGTTAGGTACATGCAAGTCTAGTTTTTCAGGTAAAGTTTCCTGTGAAGCAGATTTGAATAATTGAGGACCGTTTTTGCAAAACTTGCTAACTGAAAAAACTAAATTTTACAGGAAAGACAAAACACTGTAGTAAGCAGTTTTGCTGTATGTCTCACTTATAGCAGAAAGCAAGTTTTGAAAAAACGATCACACTTTGACACACTACAATGAAGAGAAATAACCCAGTTTTACTAAGATGCCTTGAACATCATGTAGAGGCCTGTCTTATGTTAACGAATCCATCAAAATCTCAACTTTGCAAATTTTTCAGTTAGCAAGTTTTGCAAAAACAGTCCTCACTTTCAAGGGAAAAATTGTTCCGGGGCCGGGTATCGATCCCAGGACCTCTGATTGAACGTACCAGCGCTCTACCAACTGAGCTACTCACAAACTCCACCCAACACCATCTCAATTTTTCCCTTTACATCCACACAACTCGTGTGGGCTGACAAGATGCCAGAGATCCACATTGAGTGCAAACAAACTCCATGTGACTTGGAATTGTGGTTTTCTGTTAACGTTCCTACAGTAACATATATATAATGCAAGTCTAGTTTTTCAGGTAAAGCTCCCTGTGAAGCAGACTTGAATAATTTCAAGGGTTGACCTGGTTGGTGAGTTGGTATAGTGCTGGCCTTCTATGCCCAAGGTTGTGGGTTCGATCCCAGGCCAGGTCGATGGCATTTAAGTGTGCTTAAATGCGACAGGCTCATGTCAGTAGATTTACTGGCATGTAAAAGAACTCCTCCGGGACAAAATTTTGGCACATCTGGCGACGCTGATATAACCTCTGCAGTTGCGAGCGTCGTTAAATAAAACATAACATAATTTCAAGGGTAAAATTGTTCCGGGGGAAAGTTAGGTACAGTATGGACATGTTAACTAAAGAATTTTACAGCAGGTGTGCAAGATGCTGGCCAGGCACTTGAATGCATCTGTCTAGTCTTCCCTGCAAAGACCCAAGAATGCTCTCGAGCAATCCCGGGTCATTCTTCATTTGCTGGAAGGCATCTACAATCCGATGCTGCAGTTCTTCAGGTGTGGTGACGTCTGTTGTGTAAACTAGGGTTTTTGCATAATCGTATACACAAACATCCAAAGGATTTAAATCTGGTGATCTAGGTACAGGTCCTCCTCTACCTATCCACCGTTCACCATATCGTCTGTTTAGAAGTCGTCTTACACTTAGAAGGAAATGGGATGGGAGAGTGCGGCATACTGAATGTCACCGCTTTACCGTATCCAAGCACTCGGTTCATTGGCAGCCCCAACCAGCAAAAAAAATGGCATTGTCTCATAAATGGTTAATTTGCAGATCCATATTTACTGAAACTTTTTTGCTTCTCTTCGTTTTTACTTTTCATTCCTAAATTTTTGACCATCACTTCTGAAACACTCTGTATGAGTTTGATGATTTGTGACAATACATATTAACATCCAATAGTACGTAAAGTAGATTTGGGTTCATAAAAGTGGAAGGTTGCTAAACTCAGAACCTGAGCAGTCAGTAGTAACAAAGCATGTTACCCTGCAGTAGTGGCTTGCCATGTAATACAATGCATTGCACCACATTATAGTTACACCGTGTGGCTAGAGGCAACACAACCTGAAAATAATTATGGGGAAATCGTTACAGTGTATGGGAAATTAGAAAAAAAAAATTCTGAAATATGATTCCATAGATTAGGCCCTAATGATCGTAGATTTTTTTAAATTTGTTTGTGCAAAATAAGGAAACTTACGGCTATTGAATTAACTTACAATGATTATCTAGTGAATTTTAAGCTAAAATTTTTTAAATGTTAAAGGTATTTTTTTTTATATTCATCCATTGGTACATTTTTTCCAGAAACTGTTAAACTTAAGGTTATGAAATTTTCAGGGTAAGTTAATACATTTATAATACTCTTAAAGATATTCCACTTCGTGGTAGAGAGGTGTCAATTTTCCAAATGATCAAAATCGAACTCCTAGATTTCTGCCTAAAAAAGACCTTTCATCTTCTCAATGGACAAATGCCATAAAAATGAATTGCAATGTCACTCCAATGAAAATGAAACTCTCCCTCATGTTCTTGGTTCCTGTCCCAGTGGGTAACTATTAAGAAACAATTGACACCACATGGTGAGAAGTAACATTGCTGAATGCCTTAGAAAATTGGAAAATTTTGAAATCTATGATGAAGTATCGTGTATCCCAGATAAAAGTTCCAATAATTGTGCTGACATCATTGAATTGACAGTGACAGGAAGAAGAACATTGGCTTTGTTATCAATCCAACAGTATGTTTTGAAAAACAGATGCACAGAGCAGAGAAATAGATCGTGAAAAAAAAGAGACATTATGAACTGTGCTTCAAATACCTAGGAGGAAAGCACAGCATATCTGAAAATCACTGGGAGGTGATCGGATTGTTGTTTGGAACACGTGGAACTATTTCAAAATTTTGTGTAAATTATTTCCATAGATTTGGTATTGACACATCATAATATCTCCAGGATATATGAATAAAGAAACCTTCAAAATTCTATATTTCTAGCCTACAATGCAGTAGATTACCATTCTAGGTTAATTCAACAGCCAGACGTTTCCTTATTTAGTACAAAATATGTCAGATAGCTACGATCTTTACAATCAAATCTATTATGATCTGATTAGAGACATTTTTTTTTCAAATCTTTCATACCCCATAACAAACATCTTCCCTTAAAGAAGGAATACTACAGGGACCTATTCAACAAATGTATAGTGTTGTACATTACAAGTAAATTTTCTATTAAATAATGAAAATACTAGAGCTTCTGTTTCACAAAAGACTTTTCTAGAGTATTGATTTACCATACCATACTTACAAATTACCAGTGGAGTTTCATGATTGTGTTCCACAAAAATATTACTATTTGTAACTAGTGAATTGTCAAGTATTCTCTACCAATGAAAGGAGACTAATACATACATGTACCAGAGGTCTGCATCGGACGTTTTCGCTCGAGCGCCAAGTAGTTCATAGCATAATCTGATAGGTAGCACACATGCATGATGGGTGAAATTGTCACAAGCGATAAATCCTGGAACGATATAAGCCGAGCGTTAGACATTCGTTCTTGTTACAGTGATGAACTGTGTAGTAACATCATAGATGTTTATCATTTCAAAACTTTGCAGTGTTTAACTAACCTCTCCATAGTATAACTACAAAACTTGCTTTAAAATGTAATATAAATGTTGTAGGTAAATGTTTTCTTTTTTTTTTCTACACAGGAGTGATTTTGTTTTTGCCACATCTGATAGATGTTATTGGATGTAAATGTAATTATTATAAACGGAGAACACAATGACGATAATGCAAGAACTGTATCAAGTTTTCTAGTAATAATAATAATAATAATAATAATAATAATAATAATAATAATAATGATGATGATAATAATCTCTAATAATTAGTGTATCAATCTTTGCGTCTGTAACAGTTGTGCAGCATGATTATTCGTTTTATTGTATTTTCTATGACGTTATCTCTGTACTAATATTGTTATTAATCTACTGCTATATCAATAATATTTTGTAAAACGTTTCTACATTGTCGCAGTATATAGGCAGAACACTATGTATGGACCTATCATATTGTATATGTGGCAAATCAAATATTGAATAATTATTAATTAGCAATAATAACTGTATATCGAAGTTTTTCATACTATTTTATTTATAACTTCATGTTACTGTTTTGGTACGTTCCATTGACTGTTCCATTAAACGTTTGTCATAGACGCAGAAAATAAAGCCTTATTTTTACCGTGTGAGCAAAACATATGTGTATCTTATCTGTGGCCTTCCATACAAGATAAGACATGTCGGTGAGATGACCTTGTACTGTGCTTCTATTCATTACGAGCCTATCACGACCGATCGTATCTCACTTGAGGGTGCGACATTCGACCGAGTTCAAGCGAGCGATTTAACTCCAATGCAGCACTCTGACATGTACTAATGCGATTTAAATATATTTATTTCATGATATTGAGATATATTTTAATAAATATGTGCTGTAGAATATCTTTTCTTACTTCCATTTTCTTCAAAAGAAACAATTCCATCTCCTTTGACACCATTTCAATAATTTTGCATTGTCTGTAATTTCGTTACAATTAAGTTTGGGGATGAAGATTGTTATTAGTGGCATCTGTTGGCTAATATAGGAAATTATCGAGGAGCAATATGAGGGGATCGTGGAAGAACATGATGATAGTAATAATAAGGAAGTAAATTTTTCATTATCAAAGAAGTAAACAAAAATAAATACCGGTAACATTGCAGGGTTACAAAATTCATAGATTCCACGAATCTTTGCTGTATAACCTAACTTAAAATACTTTATGATTAAAGAGGCAAACATAACCTAATTCTGTGAATGAAATACGAAGATAACCATGTTATGACGTAGTATGTTTATTGATATGACGTCACTAGTAGCAATTCATTGGTAATGTAGAACATACTAATTCTTTCGTGGAACAGAAAGGTACAACTCCATACTTTAAAACATCTTCGATCAGTAATTTGTAATGTACAACGCCATACCTTTGTGGAATAGCCTCCTGGTAGTGTTTGTAACTTTGAATTATGATATTTTCATATCGTGCAACTTATACAATTCTCAGTTAGCACCATGTCACGAAAGAACAATAAATACATAGTGAAGACATGTAAATAACTGAGAAATACCAAATAGTCTTAAACAGTTATCTCCAAGAATTGATCAGGTAAGAACATGTGAAATGTTTATATGATGTAACACATTGTGTGTATATTTTTATTAAAAAATTTTTTAATTTATAATTTTTGTAGTCCGTACTTGAACATCCAAACTTCGACATTATTCGTCGTCCTTCTTCCCTTGTAACTTCCATGTCTCAGTAGGACACCTGTAGTCCACACCTGTGGAGTAACAGCATAGCTGGCCGTGAAATGAGCAGACCTAGGTTTATATCCTGGTTGGGACAAGTTACCTAGTTGAGTTTTTTTCCAGGGTTTTCCCTCAACCCATTAAGAGCAAATGCTGGGTAACTTTCGGCGCTAGATCCTGGACTCATTTCGCTAGCATTATCACCTTCATATCACCCAGACATTATATAATCATCAGTGGTGTAGCGTCAATGTAAGCTAAAAAGCTTAGCTTCCCCAGTTAATAATGATTTCATAATAAACCTGCAGTTTATGGACAAAATTATTTATTAATTTTAATAGAATTTATATTTACGCGTTAAATATTGTGATGCGGCAGCTCAGGATGATTTGTGATGCAGCAGTAAACAAGAAGCCTGCACACACCAGCTTCCAAGCTGACTGGTTTCTTCTGTGTAATCCACCCCACAGATTTTCCATCCCTTTCTAACTAAACTATCCTAGTCGCAAGGCTCGCAAGAAGCTAGCTTTAACATTTAAAATAAGTAGTTTCCGAGTTATCCCTTTTCGTCAGTTGTGTTCAGTTGAAGTGTTAGTGTGCATTGTGACTGATATAATAAATAATGAGCGAAATAACAGTTCCTGACACCAATTTACTTGAATTTTTTTAGGATAATTGTATTATCAAGACTGACTTACGAACAAAAGTGTGATTTAAAAAACAAATGACCGACTCCCTTGCTGTCAATGAAGGACACAACCAAAAGACAGACGCATACTTACGTAATGATACTAATATTGTGATTTCTCTAAGTATGACAGGGAGTGAGCTAATGTTATACATTTAGGTGTCTATTTGTTAAGAGATATGTGTAAACCGTGAAATCATATTTTACTACGTATCATTTGAGGTCATGCCTCATTGGTGTTACATACGATGTTCCAATCAATCTTCGACTGCTGACTTGACATTGACTACTATTTATTTTAAGACTGTATTTTTGTAATACGTTTTCTCATATTGCATGAAAGACAACTTGAGTTAGCTTCCCCTGCTCAAAATTTCATGCTACGCCACTGATAATCATCACAGTTGATAAAGCATCGTAAAATAAACCATTTAGAAGGAAAAGGACACTTACAGTAGTCATTGATTTGGACCTATGGTATTTCTGTAATGTGAAATTTTGTCATAATGTTGTCATTAAGCAAAAGTTGTGTAGAATGCCTTATTTGGGCATGAAAAACAAAACACTGAGTGTTAAAAAGATGACGCATACCTTGTCATTACAGTCTCTGCATTTTGTTGGAATTCACTTCCTTTGTGATGTTGCAAATGATATCACCTTTTATAGTTTATTTTCTTGAACTGTTATTCAAAATAGAAGTAAATGAAATCATTTAATATGCCATCCAGACGAAAAAAATTAACTTCATTTTCTAGACCATGCAAAAAAACAAATTCTTTATAATCACAAAATTAAGAAATTTGATTACATGTCTTCATTTATATATAGGGCGTGGAAAAACTCACTTGACCAAAATTTGAGATTTAAATGAAAAGAATGAAAATATTAATGGAAACTAGATACCCGCTTTGAGAAAAACCTCACACAAGCAAATGTGGTCGACAAAGAAAAACAAGAAATATATGAACCATGCCTACTTTTTCTCTCTTTCAAATATAACACACCTGTTAATCTTGGGCAGTCAGAGTATGCTGTTTGGAGTGAGAAGTTCCCTTCCACAGTCTACTTACCAACTATTAGTGAAATTAAAATTCGGAGTCTTTCAAATACAAAGCATTCTATTACAAATTCTTAGGGATAGTATACATATCATCCTATATCATTTATATTTTCAAGAAAGGTTATGTCAATATGACTTTTTGGCATTAAGCGAATCCCAAACTCAAAATTTATCAGTTGTGTAACTGCTCTGTATTCTGGACCCTTGTGGTCACCCTCACTGGAGGGCTGATGGATGATTTAATCAAATCCTTCTCTCTACACTTCTTAATTGCAATCTCTTTTCCTATACTACTTACTTACTTACTGGCTTTTAAGGAACCCAGAGGTTCATTGCCACCCTCACATAAGCCCGCCATCGGTCCCTATCCTGAGCAAGATTAATCCAGTCTCTACCATCATATCCTACCTCCCTCAAATCCATTTTAATATTATCTTCCCATCTACGTCTCGGCCTCCCTAAAGGTCTTTTTCCCTCCGGCCTCTCAACTAACACTCTAGATGCATTTCTGGATTTGCCCATACGTGCTACATGCCCTGCCCATCTCAAACGTCTGGATTTAATGTTCCTAATTATGTCAGGTGAAGAATACAATGCATGCAGTTCTGCGTTGTGTAACTTTCTCCATTCTCCTGTAACTTCATCCCTCTTAGCCCCAAATATTTTCCTTATTCTCAAACACCCTTAACCTATGTTCCTCTCTCAAAGTGAGAGTCCAAGTTTCACAACCATACAGAACAACCGGTGATATATCTGTTTTATAAATTCTAACTTTCAGATTTTTTGACAGCAGACTCACTTCCACTCTGTATAATTCTGTGCTGTTTGGTCAAAACATGGTAACTCCAAAACACTTGTTTTGAGATACAGACATGTTTATTTTCACTTTTCCTATACAAACCATAATTATAGTTCTACAAATGTGAATGACAATAACATAAGATTAGATGGAGATATCACGGCTATACAAACGAAAGAGAACTGTTTTATATAGGACTGTGCTTTCAGCTAGAAAAGGCCATTTTTGGAGTTATATTCTAAGCTTGTTTTCTTCCAGAACAACGTCAGTCCTTGTCTAAAAGTTATGTTACTGTGCATGTTACTTGAAAACTAGCTCAGTCCATAGATCGGTGGATAAAAAACTAGCCCACTCCTTTCATAAAAATGGATGAACATATCACACTCTTCAATTATTTCTTGTAGACAAATGTGGTCGTATGAGAAATATAATACTTTCATGATTCTGAGTTCAGCAGTTCACCCTTAAACATCATCTGTGTAGCTAACCCTACAGAGAACTATGCTGTATTGGTTTTTGCTTTTCTTCTGCTTAATTCAGAGAACGCTACAGTCAGAAAAATTCAAGCAGCTGCTGAGCATGTATGGAGTTGGTCCTTAAGGGAGTAACTCCACGGCTTGTAAATAAGTAATCACTCTCAACTTTAAATAACAGAGTTTAATAAAAATAGCTTAACCTAGAACAAATAAATAAAGACAATCTCTTTCACATGATAAGAAAATTACAATAATTGACTAGCATAAACTCTTACATAATAGTATTTTTTGGTTAGGCAGTGGCACAATATTTTTTTCAACACACTGATAGATTTACAGTCAAGATATGAAGATTAAAAATAATATAATACATGCTAAAAGATTGAATAAAACGAAGTAGAAGCTCTGACTAAATTAAACAACTCATGCCAAGCAGGGAGGAACCAGTTGTTACTGTAAACTGAGGTAGATCACAGTCTGATGTATCCTGCTTATCAGTGAGGAAAGGTAGAGCTGTGAGGTCTGCAGTCAAAGTAACAGACTGTGAGAAATGGAAACAGTAACAGGAAGGAAAACTAGCTTACTCATGACTAGAGCTGCGATTTGCATATACTAAAGGTTAAGACTGTATGGATGAGGAGAATGTTTAAATCTAGTTCACAAGACTGCAAAATGCAATACTAGAGACCTTGTATTTTGTAAACCGCGCACTGATTTGTACGAGTAAGTGGAGGTGAGGACGTTTAAAGGTCATTAACAGTACCAAAGAGGAATACTGAATAACATCTGAAATTAGGGGGGAGCATGGCTTGTATGTCTGTAACTATACTGAGTACAAATGTTACCTTTTAATACCTGCATACAAATCACAGCTATAAGCTTATGTATGCCTTGGGGGATGAGGAATCATGGGTGAGTAGGAAGGACACCCACAGAACTACAAAGGAAACATGGCTATCACTTAGATTGATGGACAGTTCAACTGTAACACGAAGTGTGGGTACAAATTATGCACTGCTTACAGAAAAATAGGTGAATGTTACTTATGTCCCGCCCACTATAGGAGACATAGGCTAGTTTACACTAATCCTAAACATATTTAGTATAACTTGTTGCTTGTGGGCCATCCCAAACCCCGACCTGCACCCCTAAGAGCGCCAGTCAAGGCCTTCTGACAAATAAAAGCAATTGACAATAGATATCTCAGTCATGACAACCTCATAAAATATCCTATCAATTGAATAATCGATCTTGCTACGTACAACATAATTATATTATATTATTACCCATTTCAGCGAGTACTGACGACCACTGCAAAATACGACAATTTGGTCCAGGGAGCATTCTCTTTCGGCACAAGGATGATTTATGTAACATGTTTCTAAATTGTTAGTATTTTAAATACCGGTACATTCTTTAATAAATCACTGAAAAACAAATGTGAATATAGGGATGTGGAGTGAGTACGAAATCATTATTATTTTTTGGCGCATCATTTTTACGTAAATAACGACAAATAAAAAGTAACATGCCACATATTTTAAGAAATACAGGAAACAAGCATGAATATTATTCACCATTCTTAATGATCTTGTGATAGAAAGAAAAACGTATGGAATAGAATTACATACAATTAATGTGCGTGTTATAAACAATAAGCAAACCATCTTCGATTAATCATTTCAAAACAACCTGAATATAGCGTGGATTGTATAGGAAAATAATTTCTTATATGTTGCTCCCAATGTGCATCATTGTTAACTTATGAAAACAAATGAAAATTAACATGGCATATAAACACTATTTGAAGAAAGATAGGAGATATTAAGTAATATTCAGCGTTCTTAATGATCTTCGGATGGAAAATAACAATGAAATATATATAAAATAGAAATTACATACAGGTGAGCATATAAAAACAGTAAGTAGAATCATATTTGATTAATAAGCTTAAATTACTCCAGGTTTAGTGTAAGAGTGGCCTATATCTAATGATGTCTCCCAGCAAATTACTTAATTCATAAAAAAAAATCGTGTTAGAGGATTGAATTTGTGTATTTTCTCTGAAACTTTCCAAATATCTGTAGGCCGTCTTTTACATTAGATTGCCGAAAATTGGTTTATAGCGCAGCATTGGCAGTGATAAAAGTGTGAAATATTCGTTCAGTGGGCAGTGGATACTCTACATTGACCGAAAAATATAAATGAAGTAATTTCCAATTTTACCCTTCTTACAATAAGTATTACCCATTCCTTCTAAATATTTACATCTTACTAGGCCTATATATGTCAATATATATATATATATATATATATATTTGTTATGAGTTAAATAAAAAAAGTAATATCAGATGTACTAATATGTTTGGTTCAACATAAAACAATATGAAATTTACAAACATACAAAAATACCCCCCGCACATCCTGAGCACTCAACTCTATTTCAAAACACACACCCTTTCCGACACAATCACAAACACATCCCACCACAACAGGAAACCAGAAGATAGAGTGGACCTTCACTAGGCTTTGGACAGTGAAGGAAACACTTCGAAACTAGTCAGACAGGTAATTCGCTGGCTCAATATTACAAGGTTCTATGTCAGGAAAATTCAGAAATTGAGTTTTTAGTGTTGCAGGTATCTACCTCCTAATATCATAATTAGATGGCAACAGCCAATGGAATAATCATAACAGCCAATGATAATAAGTTGTATGTGAAATTTGTTGTTCTCTTTGAGTTGCAAAGTTCTATGTATACATAGAACCCTGCAATAGTAAAATATTAGAGGGTTTAAAGTTGAAGGTTCTATGTTTCTAAATACATATCTGTAGTATTGGAGTTTATATTCAGGGGGAAGATTATAACAAGCAGTCATGGATGAAAAAGATGTTACATTTCCAATTATAGCCCAAATGTAATTAACAGCAGTAATCATTCCAATATGAATGAATTGGAATTCACCAAGATCATGAATGTGGATCATAAAGACAGTGAAAACACTGAGAGGTAAGAATTATTCAATAATTTAATGTAACTTAGCCCTGTACTCTGAAGTTATGTTGCATACAGTACCTCATTTTATAATATATATTTTGTTATTTTTTAGAAAATGTATTGCAGTAATTCTGTTATGATTTTTAGGAACAGCTGCAGTAATTATGAAGAGCAGAGCAGCCTAACTCCATTGTTATTGCCATTGGTACGGAAGAAGCAACTTCAGCTGTTGTCACAAATGAAGCAATCGTCATGCCTTTCAAGCAGGCTTTAAACTGTTCAGTTATAAAAGTAGCAGTCCTGAAATTCTCTCAGTCACTCACATTTTTACAATGGAAGGAATGTCATAGTGGCAGGGAGTATAATGATGTTAATGTGAAATATTTAACAATGGTATCGAGAAAATCCGAGTTTGGAATAATTCCAACATAAAAACCAGCCAAAATCCTAACAAAACTGGCAGATAATAAGGTCAGATCTTTCAAAGAAATGCTCAAGTTAATGCCCGAGGTTGATAGATCCTTCTTTGAAACCTAATTAAGAAGGGGCCAAAGAGAATAAAGGAAACACCTACATCAATTAATTCCACTGATTCATTTCCTCTCTTATGTTATATAAACATATTAAGTTAACAGATTGATAGCAAAATTTATTATGTTTATATTTCCTACAAGAAAATGTTGTGGTGCTGTTCAGTTTGTATGAAAATGAGATTTGTAGATGTAGCTTTTGTATTGTCTTCACTTCATGTTATTATTTCTTTGTCATGTGATGATATAATATTAATCTGTAGCAGTACTGAGAGCTGTATCATTACTTTGTTTCATTCAGTTTCTTGAGATGTTAATTTTATTATTCATTTTGTATGAGTGTGCATGCTAATATATTATGCTATATTAATTTCATACCTTTCTTGCAATTGTATGTCATAATGTAATAATTAAATTTATTATTATAATGCTGTAATATTAAGTTCAAGGAATACTAAAAACAGAATAAATTATTAGTTTGTTTCACTCAGCATCTAAAGATACTAGTTTAGTTCACTTTGTGTAAGTACTGTATGCATACTAATATAGGTTACCGTATGTTATTTTCATATCTTTGTTTCAAAGAGTTTTGTCTATATTATTACCATGTCAGAGAGTAATGATTAACTTAAATTTGTAACTAAAATAACGGTTTATATGTCAAACAATTTCTTGAGTTCTCAGATTTTAGTCATCACTCACGTTTTTGTTTCATAAATATTAAAATAAATAAGCCTTTATTATATTTCCAATGTTGCATTACAATAAAGGTAATGAAAATTAAACCCCTGTGTTCTATATACTTACCCTCTGTAATCCTTGAATATTATATTATAAATAATCTTAGTGCAGAACCCCAACATACAACTTTGTGCTATTAAATAAAATACATGTTTAAAATTATAAGGTTCAATGTTGGAATATAATATAAAATAACTTCCTCAAAAACCTGAATATTAAGAATGTAATGCAACAAAACTTCGGTATTTTCAATTATCTTTAAGATGTAATACAAATAAGGAAGAAATAATATTCTCACACCAAGTCCCGAAGGTCTAAAATTTCAACTTCTTGTATCTCAAAACTAACATATTACTACATACACCCTTGTAACATTTAGCCAGCGAATTATCTAAAAAGTTAGCACAGTAAAAAAGATGCAAGTTATTCAGTGATTATCTAAGTGTTAAAAGTGTATATAGAACAATGAAGAAAACCTGGAAATTTGATGGTTCACAAAACTGTGGTCAGTGAAGAGAAGTGGTCATGTTATAGAGGCTGTCAGCCTCACATGTTTTACTGAGTTAGAGTTTCTATAGTTACGTATATAATTCATATTGATAACACTGGGAAGTTGCAGAATGGGAATTGGTCAACAACAATTGCAAATGGAAGAAGAAGAAGAAGAAGAAGAAGAAGATCTATGATTGTTGTGACAAGAGAAACAATATCTTATAAACCTGTTATAAAATGTTTCTAACTGATTTACTGCACCTGCTTCTGTTAACAACCTCACCATTGATTCATGTCGATGTTTAACTGCGATAGACATCGGACTCTCTCCATACTTATTACATACATTGACTGCAGCGCCATGCTCTACTAACAGCCTCACAACATCCACACGCCATTTTATGGTCGCATTCAGAATTGCACATTCACCACGCTTCCCACGTGCATTAACATCAGCATTTTTTTCTATTAACATTCTCACAGTCTCCAGGTCACAGTATTCGGCTGCCACCATTATTGGAGTAATGCCGTCCTTATCACACACATTAACATCGGCACCATTCTCAGCCAACAGCCACATAATATGTTGATGATTGTGTAGAGCTGCTATCAATATTGGACTCTGACCATGCTTATTGCGTTTATTAATATTAGCACCCTTGTCTATTAATAAACTTACAACTTCCGCCAGACCATTTTCGGCTGCAGCCATTACTAAACTAACACCATCCTTGGTTCTTGCATTAACATCTGCTCCTCTCTCTACTAATAATATTGTAAGTTTCTCCAGACCACGTTTGGCTGCAGCCATTACTAAACTAACACCATCCTTGGTTCTTGCATTAACATCTGCTCCTCTCTCTATTAATAACATTGTAAGTTTCTCCAGACCACGTTTGGCTGTAGCAATTGCTAGACTAACACCATCATTGGTTCTTGCATTAATATCCACTCCTTTCTCTAGTAACAACTTTAGTATATCCTCATGGCCGTGCTTCAGTGCCATCATTATAGGAGTCTCACCAAGTTTATTGCGCACATTAACATCAGCGTTCTTTTCTATTAACATCCACACAGCATTCAGCAGACCACGTTCAACTGCAACCAGTATTGGAGTAATGCCGTCATTGGTACGTACGTTAACATTGGCACCTCTCTCTATTAACAACCTCTCAATATTTCCATGACCGTACCACAACTTTAATGCAATGAATAATGGACTCTCACCAAGCTTGTTGCGCGCATTAATATCCGCTCCTTTCTGTATCAACAAATTGACAACGTCGTCATGGCCAAATTTGGCTGCAATAAATGTTAGACTGTTACCATAGTTGTCACGTGCATTGACATCAATGCCATGTGCCTCAGTTAACAAATTCACAATATTCACACGGCCATATTCCACTGCACTGGATATTAGACTGTCGCCATTCTTATTGCGTGCATGGACATTAATGCCCCTGTCTATTAAAAATGTCGTAAGTTCCACATCACCATGTTTAGCCGCTGTGAACAGCAAATTCTCACCATGTTGATTGCATGCATTAACATCAATACCTCTATCTATTAACAGCCTCACAACTTCCACATGCCCATTCTGGGCTGCAAGGAATATTGGACTGTCACCATCCTTATTGCGTAAATTACAATCTGCTCCTCTATCTATTAACAGTGTCACAGTTTGCACATGACCATGCCGGGCAGCATATGACAAAGCAGTATTATCCATGTTGTCCCGTATGTTAATATATTCATCCCTGTGAAATAACATATTTACATTATATCTACGAGAATTGTCATCAGCCTTCTTAAAATATGTCATGTTGGAGTCTTTTAATTCTTTCTTTGTAGCATTTAGCAAAAATTCCACCATTTCTACCTTTCCCGCAATTGCAGCAACGTGTACCATTGTGCCAATACCAACTTCCCATTCCCAGTTACTTTTTACTCGCACTGGATGCTGAACACTTACACCAGAGTTGAAGAGGAACTTGGCAATATTAATGTACCCACCTTCTGCTACCATTTTCAAGTTTATGTCTAGGAGCTCCTTACTCTTAATATGCTCCAAGCTGAAGCTAATGTCACTGCTTTGTGCGTGTCTTTCCAGTACCTTCTCTACAACTGACCATGCTCCAAATCTGTCTGCCAGTGTGAGGGGTTGACAGCACAAGACTTCGTCTTCAATGCTACAATCAGCACCGTGATCAAGTAGTATCTCCAGGACTTCATGCGTAGTTGTATTACGAATGGCTTCGTAGTTTCCATGATATTCATGGTGACATTCAATGTGATTCATCACAGCCAAGTGCAAGGGCGTCCTCCCACCTTTGTCCTTCTTATTCACATCACACCGTTGGGAATGGAGCAATTCGAGGAGAGAGACTTTGTCTTCATTTAGGACAGCCACATGCAATTGAAACCCTTGACTCAGAATGCGGTGAAAAAATGTCCTTATTACTTTGAACTTCTGATCAAACAATAGCTTTTCTAAATATTTCTTCTCTTTCTTGATATTTTTTGCAAACCACTTAGCAGCAAAATATTCTGAGAAGGTTCTGTGAATGAACACTGATCTGAAATTAACAATTTCAACAATAATTCCAATTTTCTCAAGACCTTGGTAAAATCGGCTCTGGAAAGCTGTGACTTGGCTCATAATATTATGGAAACAGCTGAGTTTTTTAAAGTCTTCACGTTCTAGCAGGGAATGCAAGGCACATGCCATGTGGTTCTCCTCAAGCACTTTCCTCTGCGACTGGTAAACTTCTTGCAGAACTAGCTTTGTTGTGTTGCCCTCGCCTTTTTCATTGATATAGATATTCCATTTCTTATCCACGAATCTGCAATAGAGATCCAATAAATCCAGTTTGTCAGGAATTTCTATGTTCCCTGTTTGACAGTAGTCAGAGGCTTTGCTTTGAAACACTTCAGCCAACATAAGGATCTGTAGTGGAATTTCTGTAAATTGTCCAAGTTTGTCATTTAGTGACCTGCCTATCACTTCCAACAACCTGGCAATAAATATGTTGATGTCATAAGGACCATCAGATATATTCTTCCACAGTTTGGCGAGGAAATCGTGTTGATTTTCTTTTGTGAAAGGTTGAAGCTCGAATGCAAGACAGGAGAATTCCTTTTCCAGCATTTTCCTCGTCACAGAACGAGAAGTGATCCATAATTGTTTGAATTTATACGCAGTAAGTTGCCTTAGTGTGTTTAATACCATATCTGAATAATTAGGGCTAATTTCATCAAACCCATCTATTAGAATTACGATATTGCCTCCATTTTTCAACTCAAATTCGAAAAGTGATTTCTGGAAGGCACTGTCAAATTTTGCTGCGTCTATCAGGAGATCGATAACAGACACCTGATGCCCACTCAGGTAATCAGTATGGTCATTCAAAACTACTGTCACCACCCAACAGGCAGGATCATTTCGCTTGAATTCGTGAGCTAAATTAATAATTTCCGTGGATTTTCCCATTCCAGGATGAGCAACAAGCACCTTCACCTTGTCGGACAGCAGCATGGCTTCTCTCAAGCTCCTGTTTGATGGTTCATGTGTCAAGTGCCGTATGATATTGGTTACACCACCTTTTGATTGTCTCCAAACAAAGCCAGTTTCCTCCTTGTAAAGCCAGTGAACGCAATTATATACCTTTGTGGCCATTTCAAAGTCCATTTTACGTCCAACAAAATGGCGGCAATAGCTTGTTTCATTGTGTTTTGTTTCATCAAATATCTCTACAAATTTTCCAGGCGGAACTAATTGCTGCAGATATCGTTGTGTTACTCCACTCACAACCATACAATCATTTTCAGCAAAAAATATTCTCCTATCCACATGTTCTCTACGCAAGAAAGTACGAGGGATATAGTATTCATATTGTTTAGTGAGTTCCTTTCCAATTCCTTCGACATTTCCAGAAACTACTTGAATTACAATTTCAGCACTTACTGCTTCATCAAATGTTCTAATGTCAACCAACGACTTTAGCTTGACGAACTCACCTTGGAATTTCAGTTTGCATTCTAATACTTTTTCTTTTGTCTCCTTATCCATTTGATCAAAACGGAATGTATCTGTATGACTTCTAAATTTGAATCCTATCATCTTTCCACCATCATGAATTTCAGTAAGAGTCTCTTTTTCTACCATTTTTTCACCGTCATGAATTTCAGTCACTATGTTTCTTTCTATCATCTTTTCGCTGTCATGAATTTCAGTAACTGTTTTTCTTTCTATTATCTTTTCACTATCATGAGTATCAATAATTGTCTTTCTTTCTATCAACTTTTCACCATCGTGAATTTCAATAAGAGTCTTTCTTTCTTTCAACTTTTCACCGTCATGAATTTCACTAAATGTCTTTCTTTCTATCAACTTTTCAGCATCAATAAGCGTCTTTCTGTCTGTCTTTTCACCGTCATGAATTTCAATAAGCATCTTTCTTGAACCTAAATGTTTATGTAACTCTGCTATTTCCTTGGCCCAGCCATTCACTACAAGTATATCCCATCGATCCCACAGAGCTAACACTTCACTCATTCGATCTTGCAATACATTAGCATCTATCATAATCTTCTTTTCAACACTTTGGTGGACTTTGAGGGAAGTGAGAGCATTCACGTTCTTAACAATCAGAAGACCACCTTCAGCTGGTAGCTGCTGTCTAAATGATTTCAAATACCTTTCATCAAATCGTACATTAAGTAATGAGAGCTGATCTGCTTTTGCTTTGCAGATGTCAGCAATACTACATTCCACCATCTGCTCCCAAAACTCGACATCTTCTGTGAGGTACGAACCAGGGCCTTCCCACCAGTTCTTTACATTCGACAGAAACTTTTCCAAATGAGAATCTGTTCCCAATGCAGTCTGAATTTCTGCCTTAATGAATTGATCAAGTTGTTTCTCAGTGGCTTGCTCGGTGTAATATCTGAACTGATGCAGAAACTGGTTCGCTTCAGGTTTGTCCTTCAACAAGTCGTAGCCAGAGAAATGTATGCATTCCCCTCCTGTCATGAGCACATCATGGAGTGCAGTGTCGTCAACATTTTCACCCAGAGTTCTAGTCATTGCAGCATTTGTGTAAACAACGAACCGCACATCACGGAATGGACCCCAGTGCTGCAGATCTGGATGCTGTCCCCACTTGTTCTTGAGCTCACAGTAGGACTTGTAGTACATCGGAATGCTGAAGTCGCCCTTTTCTGCCGCCAGTTTCCTCTCCGTTACTGTCTGGCATGTCCCTGCTTTGTGTTTCAACTGTACGAACGTTGTGGTACCCCCAAAGCTAAATACAATATCGTCAAACTTCCCACCTGCTTCCATGTTGGAGGCAATACGGAAGTCCTGTCCCTCATTGACTCCTCTAAGAAAAAGAAGACCAGACAGTTTCACTTCGTACATTGCTCCCGAAATACTGTAGGAACCACCTGTCTTCTTGTAATCCTGTAATGGACAAGAAAAAAATTTATTTCATGATAATTATTTGCAGAGATTTTATTTTGGAAGTGATGGGCTGCTAATCTATATTTGCCAAGTTTCCAGAATCTAAATAAGGGGCACTTGGCAACATTTAACTGGAGAAAGTACGAGGAACCTGTAAGAAAGGGAAAAATATATGAGCGCCATCTCAGAGTGTGTACTTTGCCAGCACGTTAGAACACAGCCTAAGGGAAAAATTCGTTAGCGGGCTATTTCATCTCAAATCGACCGAAATGTAGAGAAAATTGACCTTGCAATTTTTAAATACAATGAAACTTCTTCTGTCCGTAGACAGCTGTGATACAATGCTTTGTGCAAAGTTTGAGGCATCAGAACTTCATAGTGTTTAAATTTAAAATATTTAAATTTATCATATTTTCATAAAATTAGCAAATTTAAACTGTTGTGGCTCCGAAACCCTTTCATCCAATGATCAAAATCATGGTTTATTTTGATGCTGAAAAATTAAAGTTCAAATTGACATATAAACAGACTTTCTAACTTTTTATGGAAATTGAGAAATTTAAATTTTTCTTCATTAAGACGCCTTTGACCACGAAAAAATATTTTTAAAATATATATGGTTAGATTCCGCATTGAAAGTACAAATAAACACATATTTTTTACTGGTGCAACATTGATAAAGTATTGAAAATATCGAATAAAGAAAATAAATAGTACGCGCGTGAACTAACCAGCTGACTGTGAGGCGTGAGCTAGCCGAGGTAAGCAAGGCCAGGAGACAAACACGTGATGTTTCGTCTAGTAGCGCATAGCTGGGCTAGCTTTATCACAAGTTTTCATAAACACAGGAGTAAAATGACGCCCAATGCTCGCTTATCTTCAGCTCTCGGCCAGTGCGTGCGGTACTGCGACGTTCAAGTCCAGGCGTGTGAAAATAATTTATTTAATACCCTCGAAACTTATTGCCGAGCCACTAAGCAAACAATGCCGAATCCCTCTTAATAATGCAAGGTTTTTTCTCAATATTTTTTTTTACATTTTTACAAATGGGCAAAAAGCCTAAAAGTAAGTAAAATCAGATTATCTGTCTCTCTGTATACAATAAAAATGATTACTTCTTATCATAACCTACCAAATGTCAGCTTCAAAATAAGCTCCCGTTCAATGTTCTGCAGTAAATGGTTCCAGAGTTCTGAGCGCTGAAAGAGGCTTGTTTTTCTAAAATACGCTAAATTTGTCGCTCAACAATCGAAAACCGTTTGACTTTCGATAGTATATTTTTGCAAATGCACTCCCCTCGGCACCTTGTATAAGTAGGGAAAAAATTAGAGTATAAAAAATGCGAGGTTTTTTACTGATCGATTTCATATGGAAGAGTCCTAGC
The DNA here is from genome assembly GCF_040183065.1 of Periplaneta americana. Taxonomy (NCBI): domain Eukaryota; kingdom Metazoa; phylum Arthropoda; class Insecta; order Blattodea; family Blattidae; genus Periplaneta; species Periplaneta americana. Next base: position 5,932,963 of record NC_091118.1, read on the forward strand.
CTTACACCATTGAAGCTGATATAAAGTGTCTTCCGATAAGAGTGTCACACTTTCAAAATGAAACAGATGTTATTGTGTGTACGAAAGAAGTTTATTTATTTAATTACTGTTATTTTGAAGCATATTTAATGCCATTAGTTATGGAAGAGAACGTCAGTTAAATGGCCGCCATGGCTTCGTAATCCAATAAGAAGTAATCCAATAAACTGACAAATAGAAAAACTGAAATAGCAAATGGAATAGTCTATCACAACATTAAGTTTAATTGCTTTTAATTAAGATAATTCTGTAACTGAGCATCCAAAAGTCGATAGCGCTACCATTATTTCTGCAGGGACCCAACAGAGATGTGACCACCGTGATGATACCGATGACTATTGTGATTAGTAGACCTAGAATTAGATTTGCCACAAAGATGTTTGAAAACAGTTCAGTGGATATAAACAATAAGTCAGTATTTTTTTTATGTTTTTGCCTCTAATAGTTAACTTACATTTATTACTTGACACTTATGTATGTGTGTAGGCCTATTTAGTTACTTCAGTTAGTGTCACACATGAATAACTGATTAGTTTATTTTTAAATCTTAATGGGACTTTGGAAAAAACAATCTAGCAAAACCCTCATTTTCTCTTTTCCTCTATTTGATGGTTTAGACTGATTGGCTTCTGAGCAGTCTATATAACAGTCATCTTTTCCAAAGTCTCCAATTTCAAACTGCCTTTTGTCAGTCAATATCAGTCTGTAAGTGGAGAAGGCACACTCCACACTAACAGAGGTTAGAGGAGCTTAGTTAACGTACTTACATTTTTCATTTGACTTTCAGAAGTCATGTAAGAGCCATTATATAAAGTACACTTTGCTGATTTCTGTTGAGGCATCTCTATATTCTTCCATATTCACTTCAACGCACGCCATAAGGAAGACAACAGAACGTATCTGAATCCTGACAGTTTTATGTTTATTGTTGATTTATTAGACTATAACCGTTACTACTGGTATTTCGTTTAAAAACGGTTTATATTTTAAAATGTTGATTATTGATTTAAACTACAGGATGTACATAGGCAACACACACGTGCATTGTTGAGTTTGTGTCTTTCTTGTAAATATTCTCTGCTGAAAGGTGTGATGTAAAACCAGCAGACACATCTGCCCCACCATAGTTTACTTACAGACTACCATACTTATAACTTCAGTCCTGGACGTTTTAAAATCCATTGCTGTCGACTGTTAGAGAACAAACTTCAACACGTGACCATAGTGTAACACGGTATACTTTAGGGCTATACTTTATACTTTATACATCTTTATACTGTGACGTGACAACGAATTCCAGATAGCTGAGGACTCGTGCTTCTGATTGTATGTAACAGGAGAAAATATGAAATTCCGCTGTTTTTTAAGTATAATATTATGAAACACAGTGTCAGCTGTGTATCAGATACTTACACACTTCCTGCTGGCGGCCATTCTGCTGCTGATGTTGTGATCAAACGTCGTTAAACAAACCTGGAAACAATTACTTCATGTTAGCAGTCTAGCGTAAATGTAAATCAGTTTATTTTACAAAGTTACATGTAATATTGGAGCAGTTCAAATAAAAGTGACATGCAGGGACCAGTTTAATATTCCTCTATGCTAGACTGCCCCCCTCCGCCCCCCAAAAAAGAAAGAAAACATGACTGAGCAAAGAGACAGCATATCACGTTTATAATTTATAGAACTTCCTTTACTGTCTGTGAGCACAAATAACTTATGTGTAACCGACAAATTCAATAGTAAGTCACATATAATCAGCATTATAAATTAAGCAAGCAGAAGACAATAAAATCCTAACAACACTAAACGAATTATTAAAAAACTCATTCGTGTTGGCTTCGGTAGCGCAGTTGGTATAGCGCTGGCCTTCTGTGCTCGAGGTTGCGGATTCGATCCTGACCCAGTTCGATGGCATTTAATTGTGTTTGAATGCGACAGGCTCATGTCGATAGATTTACTGGCTTGTAAAAGAACTCCTGCGGGACAAAATTCAGGCACACCGTAATAATAATTTATTTATTATTAATATTTATGTGCTGAACAACAGCCAGAGGCCAATTATAGTTCAGCACAATACACAAACAGAAGATACAAAGGTGCAAAAACAAATAATATTTTAAATCAAGAAAAACACACATAAATAAAATTGAGGACAAGAAATACTGTAGTAAATACTAATAATCAAAACGAAACTATACTTTAAAAGGATCTAAATTGTGCCCATGCAAATTGGCATATTTTATGCATCTACAGACTGGAGAAAGTGATGATGATGATGATGATGATGATGATGATGATGATGATGATGATGATGATAATAATAATAATAATAATAATAATAATAATAATAATAATAATAATAATAATAATGAACACTGGAAAGCGCACGTATGTGCATGGAAGAAGTCTCTCGTGTGATCTGTGGCTATCTTATTCTGCGCCCGCGTACTGCGAGATAGATTTAGCTCTTCTTTTGCAGCTTTCGATATGATATCGTTCACATTTATTACCGGAGAGTTCGCGTATGCACGAATCGTCTGGGTCGTGCAATTTTTTTGTTCTGCACAAGGTATGGTGGAAGCCGTGTACCGCTAGTCCCGTTATTATGTGCCCTTCCGTCCTGTTTGGTCCTGTCCATTCTCGGTTTGTCATGGCTTCGCTGCAGTAAAAGTCTCTCCAGATTTCCGACTTCTTTGCATTTAGCAAGTTCGTTAGTTTCTCAGTCTCAGCAGTGGATGGCAGGAGGAAATTGGTCCTCAGTTCTTCAATGAGGAATGGTTCTCTTGTTAATTCATACGTGAGTCGGGATGGTGTTGTCGTTGCCACTCGTAGTGCCTTCTTTAGAAATCTTGCCTTCACTTTTCCCAGCGTGGCCAGGTTTGCTACATTAAGGCTTGGCCGTACGATTTCGATTCCGTAACACAGCATGGGCACTATTTTTGCGTGAAAAAGCTTTATTGCCGTTTCTAGTGAGAGCAGTCTGATGTGCAATATTTCGTTTATTCCTCTTGTTGCCAGCGCTGCTCTTTCTGTGACGTGTCTTGTGAAACTTTTCCCCGTCGGTTGGAGTATGACTCCTAGGTATTTCACTTCCCGAGGTATTCTTATACTTTCGTTGTTAATCTTGATGTCCAGGTCGTTTGAAATTCTGCCACCTTTTCTGAATACCATGAGCTCTGATTTGTTAGGGTTAATTTGAAATCCATGCCTTTCGCACCATGTTGCCATTTTGTCAAGGGTTTGTTGCAATGTCTTGATGTCATGTGCTGCAACTGCGATGTCATCTGCGTACGCAAAGATTGATATGTCTTCGTTTTCTTTCGCTTCTTTAATGAGATCTCCTGCTGCTAAGTTGAATAGCAGGGGACTCATAGGGTCACCCTGGAGGACTCCGTTCGTTTGTCTCACTGGGTGGGAGTGATTTAAGTTATCCGATATCGTGACGTTGTTTTATCTCAATATGTTGTTTAGAAATCTGTACCAGACACTGTTGTTCCCGAGGGTGAGTCGAAGTTTTTCTTTTAGCCAGCTTCTGTCGAGGATGTCGAAAGCTTTCGTGAAGTCCAGGAAAGCGACAAACAACTTTCCTTTTCTTTGCTGTAGAGCGTCATTTATTTCTCTCAACAGGAGGTCCACTGGGATCAATGTGGATCTTCCAGCTCTGAAGCCGAATTGCTCGTCCGGTATATTTTTTTTCTATTTCGTCCCGTATCCTGTTGTAGACTAGCTTGGACAAGGCCTTGAAGGGGTTACATTCCAGCGCGATGCCTCTATGGTTATTGGTGTTGCTTGGCTCTCCTTTGCCTTTGTAAATTACTTTTATTGTGGATTCTTTCCATTTTTCTGGGATATCGCCTATTTCTGTGCATTTGTTGAAGAACTGTGTCCATGTAGCATTTAATAAATGACTAGATTGTTTAAGGTGTTCGTTGAATAGGTGGTCGGGGCCAGCAGCTTTCTTGTTTTTGAGTGCGTTTAAGCACTCTTCTACTTCTTGGGTTGAGAAGGGGATCCATGGATCGGGGGTTTCCTTTATCTCTGCAAACGCTTCTTCTTTTCCTTTTCTGTTTAATATGTTTCTGAAGTTGTTTTCCCATTCTTCCATAGGTATATAATGTGTGGCGTGATTTTTCTTCTTCCGGAGTGCTATGTAGGGGTTTTGAATTGCGTCCTGAACCATTTATTTCCTTCTTCCTCCCAGAATGTAGTTTTCTTTTTCCTTAGCAGTGCTTTGTAATTTCGCCTTGCATCGGCGTATCTCTTCAGGTCTTCAGTGCTGTTGTTTTTGTTTGTTTTGATACGGTGTAGGGCAGTGATCACTTCTCTTCTCTCCCGATAGCACTCGGTGTCGAACCATTTTTCTGCTATCTTGGTGTGAGGTCTGTTTTCCTGAGTTGCGCCTTGGATTGTAGATTCTAGTTCTAGTTATTTCTTCTTTCTGTATTGCTTCCATTATTTTCTCGATGTTTGTTGTTCTAGGAGTTTCTCGGTGTCGATGTTTCGGGATATCTTCTCTGTTTTTTCTTCTTTAGGTGTATAATTTGGTAATGTTATGTATGCTCGGATAGGGAGATGCTTCCTTATGGGGGTTATGCTCGATGTCCAGATTGGGGCTGTGTTGTTTCTGAGCGCTCCTCTTGTGAAGATTAAGTCTATGGAGCTCTTTCCGTTTGTGGCTATGTATGTTGGCTTTGTTGGGTCGTTTCCTAGCAAAAATCCTTCTTCGCAGAGGTAGTTAAGTACTGTCAGTGCTTTGTTGTCTGGTTTGTCGACGCGGCAATTCAGGTGGCCGGCGATGATTGTCGGTAATGTGTCATCTGGCGTGTTTAAGGTCAGGCTCAGTTCGTCGATAATGCCTATGGCTTGAAAATGCGGTTGGAAATAGGTTGCAATTATGTACACATACTTGGTTTTTACTACTATTACGTTGTCCGACTTATGCTTTATCTTCAATTCCTGTAGCCTGGGTTTGACAAGTACTGTAATCCCCCCCATGGGTCTGCCAGCCTCGCCTCTTGTTGCTAGAACGTGTGCACTGTAGAAAAGAGGGTGGTTCCATGTTTCCAATAAGAATGTTTCCGTGAGAATTGCGATGTCGTATATTGAAAGCATGTCTGTTGGGGCGAGGGTTAATACTCCCTTAATACCCTCCACGTTCCATGTAATCTCTGAAGTCCCTCCGTTCCTCGTATTGGGGGAGTCTTTCGCGTCTTTGTCTTGGTCTTTGGTTTCGAAAACGAAAGGGTTTGATCACAATATCGGCTGGCCAAGCTTCCGGTTTCTTCACAAGTTCAAGTTCATTCGGGGCTACTCCAATTTTGAAGGCTTTCGCGAAACGGGTCGTTATGGTTTCACAGATCGGGTCCTTTATTCCTAGTGACCTGCAGTGTTCTCTTACGTTTCCCTCGTTGGCTTGCGGGTCAACATTCCCAACGAAAATCCATTCTCTCCTTGGTGCTGCTTGCAGATAGTTGGTACTGTGTGTGGCGGTACCTCTTATTGCGGATGATTTTAAAGTTTTCCCGTTGTTTTCGTTTCCTTCTGTGTTTCCTAGACCCGTCTCCGTCGTACTTTGTGGTCGATTTGAGTCTGTACCATTAGGTGGTGTGTTGTTTGTGTCTTTGTTGTACGCCGGTGCGTTCGTTGATGTATTCATTATAGTTCCTTCTGGTGGGGTTGTCTCATTTTTCATTGGTTCTTTTCTTTCTGAATTGTCTTTTCTTATAAGCAGATCGGTTTGTTGTAGCTGGGCCTCGAGTAGAAGTGCCATTTTCTGCATCAGGGCGGCACTCATCTCCTCGATCTGTGTTTTGAGTTCACTGCATGACTTCTTATTTTCTGGTGGGGCTGTGTTAATTCCATAGTTTTCTAGCAGCATGTAGCATTTATTACACATCCATAACAGAGTGCTTCCTTTTTCATTTATAGCGTTGTATTCAGATGTTGAAAGTGACGTGCAGTCTTTGTGGAACCATGATTTGCAATTTCCTTCGCATCCCACGGCGCCGTTGTCGTTTTCGACACTTTTGTCACATTTGGGGCAGTTGGCTGCTTTTGGTGTGTCGTTTCCGGTTGCCATGCTTGTTTGTACTCTTTGCGATTTCTGTGTTCTGACCATTTTCTTGGTTCTTCCTGTTCTGTTATGTTATTCTCTGAGGAGTCTGATAGCGCTGCTTCCGGTGTCGTAACCGTGTGTGTGTGTGTTTTTTTTAATGAACTTATTGCATTTATATGTATATAAAGACTGTCATTAAAATTACACTTTGTAGTATTGTGTTCCACGATAACGGTTTGTGTTCAGTGGCATATGTTAATCATCTTTCAATAATTGATATAAATGTCCTACAACTGATATCTTTCATGAAATTTGAAGGGGAAATTAAAAAACGAGTTGTTGTTATTTTAATGTTATAACTAAGCCTTGGTTTCATTGTATTTATGATTTAAATACCTCAACTTAGGTTTTTTCGAGGTGTTTTAGAAGCGTTTATATTTTTTTTAATGTAATTTTTAATTTATGCATTTCTTAAAAAGAAAAGAAAATTTACATCATAACCTTGCATTGAATGCAATATGTCTGTTTACCACGCCTTCAAGTCATTTTACACTTCTAATGAAAACACTTTGGTGTTTATTATTAATTACAACATTGAAATTATCATTTGGTGTTTATTATTAATTACAACATTGAAATTATCACGTCATACTTTTAATAATAATAAATTAAATTGCATTCAAATGAGCATTCAATATGACATTTTTATACACTTGCTTTTATAAGTTCATTTAGTGTCCATGCCCTTTTTTTTTTGCACAGGTTAAAGTGATATAGTTCACACTTTTGGTCACATATTTTGCACACGCATTGTTTCACTTGGGTGGTGGAATCTTGTGTTTATGCACATTTTGTGGTGGAACCCGTGGATCACGAGTCCTACGATTGCATATCTCTGCAGTTGATTACTGCTGGTTCAATTTCTATCCGTTCCATAGAAGTTGCTATCTCTCTTTTCTTCTGCTTCCTTTGTGTTGTCACTGTTTTGTATGATTCTGCAGCTGGTAACAACATCTTGAGTCTAATATCCCTCAGCAAAAAGGTTTCTCTATAATCTTTTCGCTGTAAGAAAAATCCTAATGTAAACAATAGCACGTGACTGAAGTGAGACTTCATTGGCCGCTGTTTGGCGCCATAGATTCTCAGTACGTGTTCCCGCCTACTGTTGTACAATAATAATAATAATAATAATAATAATAATAATAATAATAATATAATAATAATAATAATAATACTAATAATAATGGGTGATATGATTCCTCAGCTTCATGCTGCTCTACGTCAGTTCTTGTTGTTCAGTGAATTTAGATGCAATAATGCAAAGACTTCTGCCACAGCTAGAAAGCAATCTCAGTGATAGCACTATGGTGCCAAAGTTAGTGAAATTCTTTGAAGTTCAGGAATTTATGAAAAACGGATATCTGGAGCAGATTCAAATAATTTTCTTAGACGATAACTAGCTTTTCTGGAAACTAAATACCTATTATTGCAGTGAAGCCTATATTTTTAAGTAGATCTACCTCAGTTGTATTTCAGTGGACGTCTTTCTCTTGGAATGACTTTATCAAGACTTGCTGATGTCCGACACAGCTCTAGACGAACTGCACAACACTTACTGTGATCCAGAAATTTTGTATCCATCATTCTTCAGGTGAAAAACTTCGCAGTACTTCAACAGATATAAGAGAGCTGATGAACTCCATGATTATATGAAAAACATCGATTATACCCACATAGACAGTTTTACAATTATGCAGGCCATGTTTGACATGAATACTGCGTCAAGAATGAATTAAATCAATAACACGCTAGCAATTACCTGAACTATGTTGCTAGTCAGCGATGTATGATGGAGGAGGAAGGAACTTGCCACCCTACCCCATTGTCTTCTGGCTTAGTTGCCTTGTTAGCGTCACTTATGAAGTTCCAACCATCTCCGGACAGCTGCCTAAACATATGCCTGCAACAGTACGTACACTGTAAAGGATAGTTTTGCAACTGCATCGCACTTGGAATCAGAAATGTTAGTTGGCTGCCTGCTGTGTAGAAACCACAATTAGAGCTTCCTTATCAAGTAAGTCGACAACACTTCCTGACGTGACGTCATTTGCGGAAGTGGTGGGATAAGGAGGTAACCGAAGGAGCGGAGTGACTAGCAACGGAAATGACCAGAGATGCATGATAGTGGTAAATATTATAGTACCAGGGTGCTTCGCGAAAATTTTATTATTATTATTATTATTATTATTATTACTATTATTATTGTTATTATTATTATTGTTATTATTACTATTATTATTGTCATTATTATTATTGTTATTATTACTATTATTATTGTTGCTCTAAAATTGTATTATCAATTACTATTATTATTATGCCATTGTCAAGATATGTATTATACTATTCTTGCCAATTCATATCTTTACAATACTACTTATATTATTCCAGTCTTCATTTATATGATTTCATTAATACATTTGTAATTCATTCTATTCAATTACCATTATTTTAATTATCTCACTGAACTAATTTTAATAATTATTATTTTTGCTATTTATTTTGTTGAATTTGGTCAATTGATTAATGTTGACTACTATATTGATTGTATTTCATCTCACTGCCATTTCTATCATTCATTCTCATCATCATTTGTTGTTTTGTTTGTATCTTGTGCTAAACTGTAATTGGCCTTGTGCTGTTGTTTCGCACATTAATATTCTAAATAAATAAATAAATTATTAGTATTATTGTTATTATCATTGTCATTATTATTATTATTATTATTATTATTATTATTATTATTGTCATTATTATTATTGTTATTATTATTGTCATTATTATTGTTATTATTATTATTGTTATTATTATTGTTATTATTGTTATTATTATTGTTATTATTATTGTTATTGTTATTATTATTGTGATTATTATTATCATTGTTATTATTATTATTGTTATTATTATCATTGTTATTACTGTTGTTATTATTATTATTATTATTATTATTATTATTATTATTATTATTATTATTCACCAGAGAAGGATTAAGCCATATGCTCGTTCCGGTTTCATGAAAGCTAGAATTGTTAAAATGGTTCAGACCATCTTCTGTGTGGGCGTCCAATATTTCTCTTTCCATAAGGTCTATAATTTAACAACAGTTTTGCAAATCTTTCTTCTGTCATTCTATCAATATGTTGTTTCCAGACGTTCCTATATTTAATTATTGGATCAGTGAATTTGAGAATATTTAATTATTTTCTTATATCTTCATTCCGTATTTTATCTGGTAGAGTATATCCTGCTATATTTCTTAGAAATCTCATCTCTATTGGTTCCAATCTTTGTTCTTGTCTCTTAGTGATCGTCCAACATTCCGATCCATACATTAATATAGGAACAGCCATTGCTTTATTAAAATTTCATTTTTGTTTCTTTCCTCGTATTTTAAGGGTTCTTTTAATAGTGCCACACATCAGATTGGATGTATTTATTTTGTTATTAATATCTTAACTTTTCATATAGGATAAGTTAAAACCTAAACATTTAAAACTATTCATTTGCTCTAAAATTGTAATTACTATTTTTGCTCTTAAGCAATCATATCCTTTAAATGCTAAAATTTTAGTTTTATTCTTTGATATTTTAAAATTATAATTGGCACTTATTTCTTCCAATGTAAAAATGGCTCTTTGTTGATCATCTTCAGAACTGGAAATCACTACTTGATCATCGGCAAATAATATTGTATCTAACAATTTATTATTTATTTTGAAATGTTTAAACTGATCTGCCATTTTAAAATTACTTCGTCTATACATAAATTAAATAAAGAAGGTGATAGAGGACACCCTTGTCTGACACCACGATATTATTATTATTATTATTATTATTATTATTATTATTATCATTATTATTATTATTATCATTATTATTATTATTATTAATACTTGCTCCTACTGGCTCTTAAGGAACCCGGAGGTTCATTGCCGCCCTCACATAAGCCCGCCATTGGTCCCTATCCTGTGCAAGATTAATCCAGCCTCTATCATGTCCCACCTCCCTCAAATATATTTTAATATTATTCTCCCATCTAAGCCTCGGCCTCCCGAAAGGTCTTTTTCCCTCCGGCCTCCCAACTAACACTCTATACGCATTTATGGATTCGCCCATGCGTGCTACATGCCCTGCCCATCTCAAACGTCTGGATTTAATGTTCCTAATTATGTCAGGTGAAGAATACAATGCGTGCAGTTCTGTGTTGTGTAACTTTCTCCATTCTCCTGTAACTTCATCCCTCTTAGCCTCAAATATTTTCCTAGGCACCTTATTCTCAAACACCTTTAACCTATGTTCCTCTCTCAAAGTGAGAGTCGAAGTTTCACAACCATAAAGAACAACCAGTAATATAACTGTTTTATAAATTCTAACTTTCAGAATAATAATAATATTAATAATAATATTAATAGTAATAATAATAATAATAACATTAGTAATAGTAATAATATAGTAACACTAACAATAGTAATAATAGTAGTAGTAGTAGTAATAATAATAATAATAATAATAATAATAATAATAATAATCATCATCATCATCATCATCACTGAAAGTATGAAATAAATATGAAACTGGTGAATTACACCGTATAGAATGTAATATAAAATGCATAAGCTGTATTACAAATATCAGCCAAAATAAAATGTTCGACAAGTAAGACTATTCCATATCGACTCTTTAAGTCTATTTGATATGGATGCAATCTTTCAATCGCTGAATGAAATTTTTAACCATACCTGCATAAATTACACACGATATCTCTATCCGTTGGTAATATATGCAGACAGTTCCAAGTCTGTAAAACTGGGAGGGAAAATTTAATTCATTGATTACCTCGCATTCATATAACCGGATCAGGTAACTATATAAAGTTCCCCAAAGGATATAATTACACAGGGCTTTTATTTCTGTAGTTCAGAGTCTAAATTATTATTTCAATTAAATTTAATTTCAACAAAAACACGGCAATTTAGATAATGAGATGGAAATTTAAAACCAGTGTTAATTGCAATTTAGGTTTCACCCCTATCCCATCTAAACCCTCGCCTTTCAAATTTCAAATAGTACCCTTACATTTCGATACTTAATTTTAAAGCGTATTCATTTGTTTATTACAGCTCGTTCATTTGTTCTCCCATCTTTTGTTTTCCATCGTCTCCTGGCAACCTGGATTGTTGTTATTGGCATTTGGTTGTAGGATGAAAACGCAGTAGGTATATTTTAGGTGATAATTAATTAAATTTACTGAATGTAATGTTCAAAATGTGCTCCATTGGTGGCTAGTCAGTAGTAATGCAGCCTATTTCGGACTCCGCTATACAGCATTGCCATAGTATCAAAGTCATAGGCCTATCTATACTGAGTTACATAATGTCTGTGAGGCGAGATAATATTGCCGGCAGAGGAAGGGAGAAGGAAAATTGCCAGAGGCCACATCCCAGACTTACTTTGAAGTTGGGCGATCTGAAGCGTTCCACCTCCGTCCAACTTCAAAATAAGCCATTGGCTGATTACTAATAACCTTCTCCTTTTATTCTGGTAATGTTCACATCGCCTGTAAGACATTATGGAACGCTGTGTATATAAAGAAAACAAATCCAGACTTCGGCATTCATTATCCTTCATCTTGTTTCAAAATTTTAAAGAATAGTATTCCTTAATATTAATTTGTGTTACTAGCTGAAATAACCAGGTCCTGTAGTCAACAATAGTCTTTGTAGTTTTATTCTCTTGAATTCTAATCAATAATGACATCAATCCAGGTTGCCAGGTGACGATATAAATAAAACATGTGAAACAAATGAATGAGGTGTTTAAATAATTGAATACTTTTTTCAAATTAAGTATCATAATATTGCATCATATTGTATTTACTATCTGAGGGCAAAACAAAGAGCTGGTGATCTGACAATCATGGAGTGGCCTCCTCAGTCTCCCGATCTCAATCCCATTGAGCTCCTATGGGTTAAACTTGGCAGAATGGTTCGTCAACACACTCCAACATCAGAAGACAGCCTATTTGAGATCCTACAGACTGCCTGGAGGGATATCCCTTTGAGCAATTGGAAAATCTGGTCCTACGCATGCCTCGAGTGGTGAGGAAAGTGATTTCTGTCAAAGGAGGATTTTTCGATGAAAAGACAGTTTAAGTGAACATGGTGAACTCCAGATCATTTGGACATTATATATACAGTACATAATTATTTTATAACTTCATATAGTCTATTTGTACTGTAGGTTTTGTAATTTTAGCATTAGTATAATTATAAATAAGCATTTGGCTATAATATTCATTGAATAAAAAATGTATTATTCAGTGTCCGGGAACTTTTGACTGGCAGTGTAATATTCCTTGTATGTACAATCTATTAGAGGTTCGTCATTTGTGCAGTTTGAAATTCCAAAGGCAGGTGGCAGTGGTGGAGGGGTCAGACCTAAAATACTATTAACACTAGTTCGATATCTGAACTGCCGTGTTTTTTGTTTAAATTTAGTTTTATTGAAATAAACAGTTATTTAGACTCAGAAGTTACGAAACCAAAACCCGATATATTTTACGACCTCGGCCAAATCAAAATCTCTACATACAGAATATTTACTGTCCCTTGTTTATTGAATCATATTTCAGTCTGGTCCAGAGCTCCTAATTTTTGTGTTTCTATTTCCTCTTCCAGCGATCGTGACGCTAAGTTTGCCCAGTAATGTATTTACGTAATTAATTTCAAAACCGTAACTACGTATCCTGAGAAAAATATTTATGGAACTGAACATTAAAGTAGTCTAACTTAAACACCATTGGATAGCCTATAGGTTACGTATTACGATTCAATAAAAATCACAATGCAAATAAGTAAATGACGCTACCTTTATATGAACCGCAGTTTGCTTCAGCAGACGACGAACGACTCCAGCGGAGGCCAGACATCTGTGTTCGAGTTCTCAACGTCAGCTCTCCTACTTGTAGGAGAAAAAAGAGAAACTGACAAACTGGTAGAGGGGAAAGGAGACGCAATACCTTGAGAAAGCATTTATTTCCCCGTGTTTCAGAATGCTACACGAATGCCAAGGATAGCCTCAGCGGTTCTCATCTTGTGGTCTGCGGACCCCTGACGACCAGCGGAACCAAGGTATTGTAACTAACAAGGGAACCGTCCCAGGTCGTGGAGCTTGAATTTAATGACAATACATGAAAAGTTGGCGGGAATAACGATGAATGTCACATTTCTGTTAAGGATTAGATAATGATCTAATTGAGTCTATAACTGCAAGATGTAGTGCTGTTTCTATAGAAAATAAAGGAAAGCATTACTGTATTCGTGGTGATAATTCTCCTTTTTACCATTTTTCATAAGAACAACACTAAATTTCGTAGTGATCCATTGAATTAGATAATGACATCAACCTTCACAAAACTGTGACATTCATCGTTTTTCCCGCGAACTCTTCACATATTTAAGCTAATTTTCGTTCGTTAAGAAACGTGGTGATAGTAGTTCCTTTCGCTTTTTCCTCGTTTACGAAATGAAATATATTTGTTACTGTAAATGTGCGAAGACTGGTAAATCTTAGAATTCACCGGTATAACCTAACATTTACCGTTATAGTGCGGTAAAACCCCAAAATATCTTATTAGATGCATACATTTTGAACTTTTACCAAGACTTGTTGGTAAATCTCAGGATTTACCTATACGAGCTGGTAGAAGCTAGATCGAAGAATCCAGAACGAAGAATCTTGTGCAGATTCAGACATGTTTGCAGGGTCATAAAGTGAAGCGGTTCCGAGAGGCTGCCAAAGGTCTTGAAATGCAAGAGAGGAAAATGAAAGCAGCCACTTGTAAAAAATTCCAAAATTTTCAGTCGGGTAGAATGTGACAATCAAAGTACCGGATGCAAAAATTGACGCAAAATCCATAACAGCAGTGATCATAAATAAAGAGTCCACTGCAAGAATGATGGATGTCATTTGGAATACTGGGTGTTCAGTTCAGAGTGTGTCATGGCTCGCTGTATGCCGTCATGTGGCTAGCCGATGAGCCTAGAGAATTCAATCTTCCTACACTTCCGCAGAGGTGTATTACTTATGTGCAAGAGAAGTTGCCTAGTAAGTACGGCGTTCATTCAGAAGAGTACTTACCGATACTTACGGTAACGCCGGTAGTGGCAGGAATGTAAACTGTTTCGAAATACGTACTGAGTTGACTTTTTTTCTTACTGTCGGGATATGTGGAGAGGGTTAAGACGATTACTTACGTATTTGTTGACATTAACTTCGACGGTCAATATGAACACGGAGCATCTGATTTGTATTGTGGAATGTTGCCGTACGCAACCGATGTACGACTTGCCCGCGCAAAACTCAGTTCGAAAGAGGTTATGGTAGCACACAGACCGTACAGACCGCCATCTGTTGCTACGACGTTCAAGTTATACCGTACACGTTCTCAAGTTCAGATTGAACGCCTTGATTAATAGGCAACTTTTCTGACACGAAATCTGAAACTCGCTTCAAATCGCTGACTCATCAACAATGACGTCATGACACACTTTGAAATGAACACCCAGTACATTTTGCAGAAGAAGCAATTGAAAGTTTGAAATGCTTAGCGCTCAAAGCTTAACTGTGATTTTCCTATCATTACTGGACAATGACTATCAGTGTTAATGCCATATAACTCTGTATGTACATTCTATATGTCTTAAGCTATGCATTGACAGTCTTGGTTCATTTTCGACAAGAAAGTGACATCCATCATTCTTGCAGTGGACTCTTCAAATATTAAAGATGAGTTTTATCAACTTGGTAGCAAAGCTGGCAAACTGAAGTCATTGTACTCTAGGAACCAATTTACATTGTGCAAAGGAAATTTTATCAGCATCGAAGAATTAGGCAAAGAAGAAATTAGTGTACGGGAAGTGGTTGGCAAACTATCTTTCGTTGGAGGGCAAGGGTTGAAAAAGTGTAAATGTTTAAAAACTATTTAACAAAAATGTGTTTGTGCAAATCATCTTCCATATTGTGTAACTCTGAATATTATAACAACCAACCTTGCTGTAACAAAAATTAACATTCATAATGTTTTACTTTATTTGTTGATCTAGACTGTTTAAGGATATATAAGCCTAAAGGCTTTGTTAATTTTTATATGGAATACTATAACAGACAGTGGTTAAAATTATAATATTTCTCACTATTTTTAATATGGAATATTGTTCATTATAATCACATTGGAATGTAAGAATATTTGAATAACTTCGATTAAAAATAAATACAAATTATTTCAGTTATTACTGAGGTGATTTTTATTTATGTTTTTAAATAGATCCTAAAACAACAATAAAAAGATGAATCGGAAAGAGATATTATGTAAAAGTACGAAGAACGGCAAATCTTAGTAAACGTTTTTTAAAAAAATTAATACCATTTTACCACAGTTTATCGGTAAATCCTGAGATTTACCAACATCTCTTGGTAAAAATTAAAAATGTACACATCTAACAAGATATTTCGGGGTTTTACCGCACTATAACGGTAAATGTTTGGTTATACGTACATTTACAGTAACATATTGACTTGAAGATCGTTGCTACTTATGCCGCTTCTTGCGCACACTCAGATTCTCATAGCTTCGCTACACCGTATCACAGCTTTCGCATGCTCTAGTCAATTTGCTTTCTTTTAACTCACATTAAAACAGTAGTAGTGCAAACCATGACATCTTTCACTCATTCGTACACCATCCAAATCCATAGAAATGAATCTGTACACACCATGCTTTCAAGAAGCGAAAGGGGAATTTCGACCTAAAGTAAAACAAGGTGTGGTTGATGCAAGTAGTTCCGGTAAACTGACTAAAAATCACTTGAGAAGGTGGTTAAGATATTTATTTCTCCCGGATGTTAAAGACACACTACTACTTCTGGATTCCTGCAGTGGTCAGATAGATGACACTATATTTACTTTTGAAGAAGTAAGCAATAGTTTACATGCTAAGACAATTAAAACATCAATTATCCCTCTAAAAACTACACGATATGTGCAACCCTTGAATGTATATACCTACTTTTAAGCAACATAAAATTGCAATTGAGACACGGAATCCAAGAGGAGCCCAAGTCCATTTCATCAAACTTTTGGGAAATTGAAAAAAATGTTTGCTGTTGCTACAAAATACCTCTGATTAATTATTATTTTTTGTTTCGTAAGTACATCTCCATTACATCTTTTCATATAACCATGGCAACAAGCTTCTACTAATTATTTTACATGAGAAATAAATCATGAAAGTGATTAAATATTGGGCCCCTCTTGGATTCCGAGTCTCAATTGAGGGGCTTAGAACAAAAAGCAGGTAAGTGACGGAAACCTAGTTTTGAGGAAATTACAGTTAAAGTTCTACATGCAATGGAATATTATACACTAGTTCGGTGAAATGATGCCCATATAGCAGCACTGCACAGTGTGATCACCAGGCTTCGAGACTTTGGACCCGATACAATAAGTTTACTGTGCATGCACTATAGGTTGTTGACTCGCTGCAGGTAGATAGAGATGTGTTGAGGTAACAACGTTGCTATTTAGAGTAGAGTATGGTAGTATGGGGAAACACACACATATGTACATTCTGAAAGTAAATATACATTACACAATGACAATGTCAAAAGAATGTGAAAAGCTTTTATTCTCCTGTCTTTTATAAGCATTTGTGTTTAATTATACACAGTGTTAATGGTGGAAATAAGCATGTAGCAATTTTAATTTTTTCATTTATCCTATTGGTCGTCTTTAGGAAGTGCAGTTACAGTACCGAATTGCAATGTACTACAAGATACATTCTCAGTGTCTCAAACGTAAATCTTTTTCGGTTATCTGCCAAACACAGTTTGTACTGTGGAAAGCTGCGCTCTACGTCGCATGACGTGATAGGAGCAAAACGAAGAAACCTAACATCATTGCAGTCTCTAAGAGACAGTCCTTTATTATCGGGTGACTCTATGTCCACTAATTTGCTGCTTATGTTACACAATGTTCCATATCCGTTATTTTTTTACATAAAATTGATTTCCATTTCTGTTTTACACGTTCAGTAACCGGTGTACTTGGTGTCTCATTAATTTTCTGCATCATTTTCTAAATTAATTTGAGGGCTTCCGGCATCTCTTGCTCTGACTTTTCTAACCGTGTAATAGTTTCAGACACAGTTTGTATGAAAACCAAATTATTCGTCAGAACCTTCAAATCCAGAGCGTTTTCCTTTGCGTATTTGTTGGCATTCATTCTACAGTACCCCCACCCACTGTACGCTTTACCACTATACTCAGTACGCCGTTATGCGGATTTCCCACTGAACTGCTCTATCGGGTCCGAAGTCTCGAAGCCTGGTGATCACTTACCTGATTTTATCCCAAAGAAACATCCTTTTGGGCTATCACAACACGCACTGACCTCATTTTTTTAATAATGTCACTTGCCTGCTTTTTGTTCTAAGCCCCTCAATTGTAATTGTAGGCATGCATCCCCACAATAGTATGCATCCACCCCCGTGATTCACTGAAGGTAATGTGTTGTTTATGTTGTCTGTGTTGGGCTTTCTCCATATCCTATGAATGCCATCGGAACCATAAAGATTTATCTCCGTCTCATTTGTCCAAATCACCCTGTTCCAAAATTCCCCATCCTTACCAACATGATCTTTATCGAAGTCCGATCTTCCAGCTTGGTTTGCCTCACTAATGTACGACCTCTTCTGCATGGTAATCAATTTCCACAACACGCGCCGGATGTTTTGATTACTGATCTTCCAGTTTGATGGCTACTAAATCATGACTGGAATTTGTGGAAAATTTATTCTTGGACTTTAGACAACTTGATTAGCTCTGAATTTCTCGTCACGTGCATTTAGCAATTTTTCCTTGGCTTTTCTTGCCAAATTATTGAAAATTCATGATTTCAAAATTTTTCTACAATGTGTTGTAACTGTAGAATGTGTTTTATGATCTAGTTTACCTATTTTTCTATAGCAATTGCCTTTCACAGCCAGGCCTTGGTATTTTTTTTTTCTCGAACATCAGCTTGTGTTCGGGATTCCCTTTTTGATGCTATCGTATCCGAAGTAAGTCAAGGAGAATACAACATCGCATCCCGTTCCTCGATATCGCCATTATTTCCGGAGATTAGAGAAGGAAATATTTTAGGTAGGCAGAAAATAAGTGTAGAAAAAAGTGCAACGGAATTGTTCGATTTTATTGGCGGTTATTAGTAAACATTCGGGGATGCTACAGTAAAAATGGGAGGTGTCTGAGCCCCTTCCTTCTCCTTGTGTAGAGAAAAGTCTGTTTTGGAAAGTCAAAATGACCATTTTTTGAAACTTTGCCGGCCTCTACCGTCCATATGCCTGGTGGCAGAGGGTTGTCCTCTACACTACTGATAGAGTTCGAGGAGCTCTATGAAATCTTTGAAACGTATTTTTTCACAGCCATCCAATTTTTAAGGAACAAGATAAATTTCATATTGTGCCGGCTTCATTTTAGTACAAGGCCGGTACTAGGCGGTAGGTCTCTCTATTATAAAGACAGCATTGTTATAATTCGAACGTGCCGCAGGACCAAGCTGAAGGAGGGGTAGGAGGACTATGTCGATGTAGATTTTGTTACTCTGACAGCGAAAAATCATAGAAGGGAAAACGATTATGGATAGAAAAAGTACTCAAATGTAAATATGTATTTTTTTAAGTTCAATAGGGATTCAAACCCGATAACCTCCCTTGCGTAGGCTCCTGGTAGAAAATGAGAACTCCAGTGAGCGTCGGTAATGTCTACCTGTTTTACCACAAATTTAATATCGTCCACGAAAAATACTAATTTTTATTCCATTTATACTGCATTGTTGGTCTAAAGAAAATACTAGTATTTCATAGAAACAATTTTTAATAGTATTTTCCCTGGACCAAAAAAGTGTAAGAATTAACATTTACCATGGACCTCGTTGGAGACGTTACGTTTCATTTATTTTCTTTAAAATGTGCGGAATGAAAATGTGGCAGAAATACTCGTATAAGCTTATTAATATGAACTTCTATAGCAACGAAAACACGTGATCATTGTCGCGTAGCCTTCAGGAAAAAGTTACATTTTCTCTCAAAATGGTTTACTAATACGCGAATTTATCTGTACAGCATGTAATACAAAATAAAACATTTTCCATTTAATAATTCTCTATTTTATCCATATGTTTCAACATTTTCCATTGTTGCTTAACCGGCATGATGGGTAATCTAATAACAAGGACTGTCAACAAGATACATTATCTTCTTCTTGACACTGTTGTGGACAGCGTTTCTAAAATTACCAACGAATTTATTGGAAGGCAAAATTATTGTATGAATAAAACGAGCTTCAAATATGAAACTCTGAATCGAGAGGCAGATGGAAACAAGAGTAATAACTTACCACAACAATAACCATTAACAGAACTGAGCAAAGCGCTTTGTCCCTGTTATACGAAACAGATTTTAATTCAATATGAAAATGGTTGAATCGTGAATGTAAATGCGATGTTGTATGCATGTGACAAGTTCTTTATTTTTACCATTTTTAGCTGTCGTATTCATAAATTGAAGGGAATAATACGTATGGAAAGGAAAGAAACGTCAAATTTGTTTAATTAAAATATCGTTCGCTGACAATCGGGCATTTCTACGTCCCGAGAATTATTTTCGGGAGACGTGGATTCAGATCTCGATTCCGGTATGTCACGGAAAATCCTGGATCCCTAGCATTGTGTAATCGCGTATTTTATCGCGTCAGTATCAGGGATGAGTCACTATGTTGCCTCCGACCGCATTTGTCTTGTTCCTGTCGGGGAAGTTGATGGGGTTGGACAGTTTCCATGCCGCGCAGACGGGAGTTGAATGGGGGAATTCTAATCGCCGGACATTATACCCATACTACTTTTATATCGTATTGCAACTACTTTTTTATGTGTGGGATTTCAAACACAGATGTACAGGCAATCGAATAGGCTACATTTTTTTCATTTCATTTATTGCTAGACTAGATTAATACAGATACATCATTCCATAAACATTTGTCCATTCCTGAAAGAGCAAGCTGGTGTTCAGGGGGGTTCAGCAATGTAAGGGAATTATATAGGCTTAATAAAAAGAAGATTACATTCTTATGTTTAACACACAACAAACTTTATATGATACAGTCTTGTATAGATAATTAATATTATCTGTTACGGTTGTATTCAAATGTTCGTTGTTATGGTTACAAACATTAATTAGCCTGTTGTTTTCAACAAGATGTAGGCCCTACATGTTTTCAGCTTATTAAAGCCTTTTTACTAAGAGGTCTCTTATTATAATTTAATTAGGTAAACTATAAAAAGGAAGTGATACA
The DNA here is from genome assembly GCF_040183065.1 of Periplaneta americana. Classification (NCBI taxonomy): domain Eukaryota; kingdom Metazoa; phylum Arthropoda; class Insecta; order Blattodea; family Blattidae; genus Periplaneta; species Periplaneta americana. The sequence goes on from NC_091118.1 coordinate 5,953,522, forward strand.
TCAAAGTATACAAATATTTAATTGTAATACACTACATTAGAAGATTATTGAAATTAATACCTGATAACGTTTATTAAGAAGTATAGGCCTACTATTCAACTGAATTATCGTAATAGTGTTTTAATTTAGTGTTCAAATTTATCAGCGTTTATGTTTTCAAGGTAACATTTTTCAATGATAGGCTATATTATATAATCTTGGACCAAAATTGGCTCCGTGTCTACATAGGCCTATGTCCGGTAGTGGTGACACCCCTTGGCTCTGTCCAGTGTAATATGTCAGCACAAAGATAATAAATCTGTATCAAGCCAATATTTAACTATTTTTAGACTATTACTGTCGTTATTATAGACTTGGTCGATATTTTCCCCTGCATAAATTAAAATCATATCATCTTGTTAGAATTGTATGGATCCACTATTTCTTTGAAGACTTGTTAATAATAAATCATTAATATATTCGCCCATATTAAAAATTATTGTAGGTTCTGATACAGTGACCTGAGCTACATCTATAGGTTGACTGAATTTATTTTCAATTTTAATTATTTGTGTTCTGTTACTTAGGTATGAACGAAGTAAATTTAATGTAGCTAATCAGTCTGACTCCTGCATGTTCCAGCTTCCTAGTAAGGATTGAATGATAAACAATATCAAATGTACTGGACAACAGTTACAATAAACACGTAGGTAGGCCTACTCAATTGTGCTTTATTTACAATTTATAAACAAGTTATGAAAAATATGTTCAGACGTTATTATTCCCTGCATTCTGATTGGCTGAATTACGACCAACACGCCGCTGCCGTCTGCCTGTGTCGATCGGGAGAGGCACTCTGTTTAGTCGGGCGGAGATGTGAGACGAGAGGGTTCGTGTCCTGCGTTTGAGGCGGTGAGTGACTATTCAAGATTTATTTCCTGTAAATTATGTACTTCAAAATTCTTTGCAGACCAGTAGGGGATGCTATATTATAAATGAAGTACGTAATAAATTTATATTTTATAAAATAGAGTAGGCCTATATATTGATAACTTCACAGAAGCAATAAATCACAAGGAGGGATAGTTTGCATTTCAGATTTGTGATTAAATTACCATACGAATTGCAATTATAATTTCTATGTGTTGTATGTTATTGAATTAATAGACGGGGTCAATGTGGAGTATCCACCGCCCGCTGAACGAATATTTCACACTTTTATCACTGCCAATGCTGCGCTATAAACCAATTTTCGGCAGTCTAATGTAAAAGACGGCCTACAGATACTTGGAAAGTTTCATACAAAATACACAAATTCAATCTTCTAATACGATTTTTTTGTTTTTATGAATTAAGTAATTTGCTGGGAGACATCGTTAGATATAGGCCACTCTTACACTAAACTGGAGTAATTTAAGCTTATTAATCAAATAAATGATTCTACTTACTGTTTTTTATATGCTCACCTGTATGTAATTTCTATTTCATACATATTTCATTGTTATTTTCCATCCAAAGATCATTAAGAACGCTGAATATTACTTAATATCTCCTATCTTTCTTCAAATAGTGTTTATATGCCATGTTAATTTTCATTTGTTTTCATAAGTTAACAATGATCCACATTGGGAGCAACTTATAAGAAATTATTTTCCTACACAATCCACGCTATATTCACGTCGTTTTGAAATGATTAATCGAAGATGGTTTGCTTATTGTTTAAGTTATTAGGCCTACACGCACATTAGTATGTAATTTCTATTCCATACGTTTTTTTCTATCCCAAGATCATTAAGAATGGTGAATATTATTCATGCTTGTTTCCTGTATTTCTTAAAATAATGTTATGTGGCATGTTAGTTTTTATTTGTCGTTATTTACGTAAAAATGACGCGCCAAAAATAAAAAATAATAATTTCGTACTCACTCTACATCCCTATATTCACATTTGTTTTCCAGTGATTTATTAAAGAATGTAATCGGTATAAAAGACTAACGAGTACCTAAATTTAAATCTTGAACAGGAAATGTAACAATCTCTATTTTATATACTGTTATTGATTGCTGTTGTTTTCCCTGTTTGCTGCTCCTTACCTTCCTCTTCATGTACCTGGTAGAAGCACAAACTGACAAGATTGTCATTATAATAAAATACACAATATTAGAAAGTGATTATTATTATGTTGTAATCATAATTGTTGTCATTACTATTGTATTTGTTTACATTACTATTATACCATTGTATTAACATGTAATTGTTATCTGACGATGCCATGAATCCTTGTATTCTGACGGCTAATAAATACAATTCCAATTCCAATTCCAATTTAGAAACATGTTACATAAATCATCCTTGTGCCAAAAGAGAATGCTCCCTGGACCAAATTATCGTATTTTGCAGTGATCGTCAGTACTCGCTGAAATGGGTAATAATGTAATAAAATTATGTTGTACGTAGCAAGATCGATTATTCAATTGATAAGATATTTTATGAGGTTGTCATGACTGAGATATCTATTGTCAATTTCTTTTGTTTGTCAGAAGGCCTTGACTGACGGGTATACAAGGACTGGCGCTCTTAGGGGTGCAGGTCGGGGTTTGGGATGGCTCACAAGCAACAAGTTATATTAATATGTTTAGGATTAGTGTAAACTGGCCTAAGTCTCCTATAGTGGGCGGGACATAAGTAACATTCACCACGTCGTTACATATAGACCACTTTTACACTAAACCTAACCTTAGTGTATACAACTTATACTAAAAGACTAACCTAACCTAACGTAACCTGTCACAGATTAAGGAAAAGGTTAGGTTAGGTCAGTTTAGGGTTTTAGTATATATTGCAAAAGCAAATTTTAGGTTTAGTGTAAAAGTGGTCTATATACAACGACGTCTCCTAGCGAATTACCCTGGGCTTACATTAAAAAGATTAAAAATAGTTACATTATTTGTTCGAAGACGTAGGTGGCTTAACTTTGTCTCAATCAGGCCAATGCATCTTCTGTCTAGGAATATCCGTGAAGGAGGAGAGTTCAACGGGGCACACAGGAATGTCGCCATCTTGTCAAGACGAATTCGAGAACATCATTTCTTCATTGATATCAAGTGAGTATTTTTCATGGTCACAAATGTTTTATCTAGCCGTAAAATTTAAAAAACGAAAATGATAATTAGCAGTTTTACAATTAAGTTTCGATAATGTGTATTTACCTACCTGTTAAAAATGTTGAATTAACGAATCCAGTAAATTCAAATGTTAACATATAAATATAATGCATAAGTTAAACGGTATGTTTTGGTGTAATATTTTAAAAATGCTCTTGATACAATCTTTGCTTTGTTGATCCACAATTCTTACGTTTCTTAACGTGAAAATGCATAACTACTCTTGACGGCTTTAAGACCGTTAACCGGTATTGCTTGCAATTAAGTTCATTCGGTGTACCGTTTATTCATAATACGACAATCATTATCGTGGCAGTACTGAAAGGAATAAAAACGGAAATCTTGGTTATGGTTCATGGTACTACGAAACTTGAATTACGTACAGGAATTATATTATATGTAGTTAAATATAATTTTGTCAGTGTCTGTGCGTAATTAAGTACAAACCAGAACTACGTATGATAAAATTGTGTTGGGTATAACCAGACATCGAGATTTTGGACCCGATAGAATAAGTTTACTAAGTCCATACTATAGGCAGCTTTGTCACTGTGTTTGAGGTGGATGGGAGTCGGCACCAGGAGAGACATGTGTACATGAAACCAAGTCCAGTCCAGTCTGCTGGTGCTGTACAGTGACGTTCCAAAGAAAGACAACTAATTTATCAAACATTAAAATAAAATGAATGTTAGAGGAGAAAAATTCTGTAGGATCAAAAAAATTAATCTTTACATAGATTAAAACAAAAACCTATAATGCGAAATTTTCAAAATAAATTAATATGCATTTCCTTTCGGCTTCTTTCATAAGCACATGTGCAATACTTACTTACTTATTGGCTTTTAAGGAACCCGGAGGTTCATTGCCACCCTCACATAAGCCCGCCATTGGTCCCTATCCTGAGCAAGATTAATCCAGTCTCTATCATCATATCCCACCTCCCTCAAATCCATTTTAATATTATCTTCCCGTCTACGTCTCGGCTTCCACAAAGGTCTTTTTCCCTCCGGCCTTCCAACTAACACTCTATATAGGCTACATTTCTGGATTCGCCCATATGTCCTACATGCCCTGCCCATCTCAAACGTCTGGATTTAATGTTCGTAATTATGTCAGGTGAAGAATACAATGCGTGCAGTTCTGTGTTGTGTAACTTTCTGCATTCTCCTGTACCTTCATCCCTCTCCATCATCATTTCACATAGATCTAGGAATAACTCGGGTTCTTTATTTGTAAGTGAATCTGACGCAGGTGGAATTCCTTCCCTCTTTTTATTGGGTTATTTTACGACGCTGTATCGATATCTAGGTTATTTAGCGTCTGAATGATATGAAGGTGATAATGCCGGTGAAATGAGTCCGAGGTCCAGCACCGAAAGTTACCCAGCATTTGCTCGTATAGGGGTTGAGGGAAAACCCCCTTCATCCCTCTTAAAGAGACAAAATGTTTGTATGTGAAATGTGTTTCCGAGAGTTACAGTGGGTCTCAAGGTATCGTTTTATGTCCCCCCTTAGTCTGACATGACACAATTTACATGTAACATGATCCCCATTAACTTGAAAATAATCATTTCCGAACTCCTGCACAAATGAATGCGTCTTAGAGCCTTTCGCGTTTGGCATACTTACTGTTAATTATATTCTTACGACTAATCAGATAGATAACCACATGCATAAATCAAAACCAGACTACTATCTCCTGTCCTCTCTTCTGAAAAAGTGACCTAGACATACAGGACTGTTTTTATTATCAGAACAGTACCTCCTCTCCCTGCCTTACGAGTATGACTGAGTATATAAAGCACATGGGACGACAGGTAGGTCGCTACCCTCACTGCCCCACCCACTACCGTCCTGCTATCCAACTTGAAATCGCACTGTTTTCTTCTATCGGGTCTGAAGTCTCTAAGCCTGGGTCCACTGTAACTAAATTGAAATATTAGCTGTTAGGGACAGATTTCCTGGCTTGTTTTCTACACAGTAGGCCTGTATGTTCGGTCGTGAACATCCGAACCATAGACACCGGCTTTGGGGAGGCAAGGCGCTTTCTTTCCCCTCAGTTTATAAAGTCAAGGACGTCGACCCCCAAAAGAATAATGTAGGCGCTCCCTCCCTCCAAATAACTCCAAGAGAGATTTCCCATTAAAAAGAAATAGTTTTGAAGATAAACTGTCTAAGACATAAACCAAAAATAGTTATTTCAAATCCGTACAGAGGGCCAGCTCTCGCAATGAACATGGTAGTGACGTCATCACAATGCCTCCACCCTTTCTTTCCTCCAGCATTTTAGATCGGTGAATCCCCGCACATGATCAGCAGCGACTCCACTTCTTTGTCTATGATCAACATTTTTTTTCAGTTCAGCTCAAATCTATCAACCATTGCGATCGTCTACCACTGTGTAGTAACGGTTAGCATGCCGGACCGTGAAACAATGTGGTCCGGGTTGGAATCCCATTTTGGACAAGTTTTGTTGAGGTTTTTCCACACAGCCCAAATGCTGGGTAACTTTCGGGACTGAACCCCGGACTCATTTCGCTGGCATTATCACCTTCATCTCACTCGGACGCTAGATAAGCATATCAGTTGATAAAGTGTCGTAAAAATGATCAATTAAAAACTATTGCAATGGAACAGTAACGGTCATCAGTATTACCAAGCAGAAATAATAGTAGGCCTACGAAGTTAACAGTTCAAGAATAAATAGTCCACAACTCTGGAGTAACGGCTAGCGCGTCTGGCCGCGAAACCAGGTGGCGCGGGTTCGATTCCCGGTCGGGGCAATATGAGCAAATGGTGGGCAACTTTCGGTGCTGGACCCCGGACTCATTTCACCTGCATTATCACACTCATCTCATTCAGACGCTAAATAACCTGAGATGTTGATAAAGCGTCGTAAAATAACCTACTTAAAAAGTAGGCTATGCATATGAGAAATGCCCCCTATTATTATTATTATTATTATTATTATTATTATTATTATTATTATTATTATTATTATTATTATTCGGTTGAAAAGGTTTTGTCATCCAGTCTGCTCTCAAAACAGCTGAAAGTTAGAATTTATAAAAGGGTTATGTTAGACTACCGGTTGTTCTGTATGGTTGTGAAACTTGGAAAGTTACCTTGAGAGAGCAACAGAGGTCAAGGGTGTTTCCGCAGAGGCCACCGGCATAGCTCACTCGGTATTGAGTTTGCCTACTGATCCGGGGTTGCGCTCGGTAGTGGGTTCGATTCCCATTTGGGCCGAATGCCTGATTACATGTTTCTGAGGTTTTTTATAAATAGGCCTATAAGACGAATGTTAGGTAATCAAATGGCATGCAACATTTTCAGTCCCATCTCGTTCAATTCCATTCCGCTATCATACTAAATAATAATAGCCTATGTGTAGCTAGTTGGTACAGAGTCGTTAAAAAACCAACTAAGCTAACAGGCCTATGTTTTCTCTTTGTTTTTCCGTGGCTCTGCAGCCCTTCAACCGCCCAGACTGGCCAGCCAGCTGCTGCCACAGAGGTGGACGATCATCCAACGAATACGGAGATATCGTGTGGTTAGCACGAGGATTATCCCACCCGTTATAGCTGCCTTTCTTAACGGATTCCACGATGCTGGATGGACCATACACTGGTCGGAGTGCAAGAGAAAATTCATTCTGCGTGAGACACGAACCTGGGACTCCAGAAATGTTGTCTTAGACCACGACGCTACGTCTCCGGACTTCTGTCGGTTTAGTTGTCTTGAATTACGTCAGCAGTTTGAACCACAATCACTCTGCAATATACTCAGCAACAGTGGCGGCTCGTTAACATTCAATGCCTACTGCTAGAGATAAGGACAATAATAAACAGTGACAATAATTACATTATTATTATTATTATTATTATTATTATTATTATTATTATTATTATTATTATTATTATTAAACATAGCAAAATGTATACAACTGTACACAAAGTCCAGACAAATTAGAGGAAAACTACACACTTGTCGGTTAATAAACAGACATTCCATCAATAATGTAACGTGGTTTATTTATTTACTTTGTTGTTTAACGACGCTCTATCAATTACGAGGTTATTTAGCGTTAATGGAATTGGTGATAATGATATATTTGGCGAGATGAGGCCGAGGATTTGCCATAGATTACCTGACATTTGCCTTACGATTTGGGAAGACCTCGGTAAAAACCCAACCAGGTAATCGGCTTAAGCGGGAATCGAACCTGCGCCCGAGAGCAGCTCTGGATCGGCAGGCAAACGCCTTATCCGACAGAGCTACGCCGGTGGCTCGTAACGTAGGCCTAATAGTAGGTGGAGTTGAAACATCAGTCGTATGGTAAACAGTGATAGAAACATAGTCTATAATCATTAGGTCTTTTTTATTTCTACACGGTACACTTTCAACATCCAGTCAAGCAAGTCGGTTGGAATGTTTTTAGAAGTGGCCTTAAACGCTGTTGACTTGGTTAAGTGCTCTTTTAATTTTTCAAGTCTTTATCTAACTCAGAACTGAAGAGAACTAATTCACGAAACACGCTCCTGCATTCTATGTCGTCGGGTTTATCGCACCTTGTCAATATTAAATCTACTGCTGCTTAAAATGTTATACAATTTATTGTTAAATTTAGGACATATGTGTTTTCTTCAACTTGTTCGTTGTGTTTTGCAATTGCGAGTCAGTAATGTAAGTTCAACTGAATTTCAGTATTCTCCTTAATCTGCACAAGGCGTTATTCATAAGAACCTTTGATTTTTTTGTGTTTTAGTTTATCCCTTAGTCCTAAGTGTAGTAAATCTGTAAGACCCCTTTTGACTAGTTACGCTCACCGCTTGCTCTCCCTTCCAAGACTGGAGTTCGATGATACTGGCGCAAAATACAAATCACTTTACTAGTTATGGGAGGGAAGAAAAGTAGTTCATCCATTTATGTAAACTAGGAAATATCGCAATTTTGAGTTTGATAATTTTCATTAGGTTTTTGTTTAACTTAATAAAAATACAGTAGGCGTACTGTATTAACAATGAGTGTTTTTACTCACGAATTGAGCTATCCATTCGGACGTAGCCTATTCATTATGCAGTGTATATTATACTGTCTACAACACATTAGCGTACAATATACGTAGAGAATGAAGTTAAATTTAAAAATAATCATAATATAGATATTTAAACACATTTTTGAAAATGGTGGACGTTCATTTCGATACAGGCTTCAGTTCTAATGTGCATATTATCGCACTATAGACTATTGCACCTAATTCCAATTACCAGTTTCGTCCTTCGTACGAGTAACTCATGTTGAAATAATTCTATACCTACTCTATAAAAGAGTAGGCTACCTTACGTACTGTAAATTCAATCTTCACTTCTGCCCGATCCGAAAAGATAAAATTACTCAGACATGCTATCTACTGTCCGTCCAAGTGGTTTTATCGCAGGGTCGTAGAAATGGGGGAAATCATGTGACAGTTAATTACTTAACGAGGCCCTTTTATTTAAGTTATTTTAAACAGTTGTATAATATTACGTAGATGTCCAATTCCTAACAGAAATTAATGTTTTCAGAAAAGAGCTAAGACAGCCCAGCTACTATAGACTTTACAGAGGGGCGAACAGAAGCAGGTGGGGGAAACCGGGATGCGACGTAGGCAAACGGACGACAGTACCTGTGCGAAAATATGATTGAATATTGAAAGCTCTTTCGTCACTGGAAAGCACGAACATATTTCTGGAACGTACTATACTGACTAACTCAGTACTGCATACGCGACCTCGGTTCTGTGTGGAGAACGGTTGGAAGTTTACTAGTAGAGGGAGTGGGAGTGAAGTACATTCAAAAACTCAGGTACAATAAAAATTGAAGTAAAAATAAAATGATGTCCCTGTACAACAAGAGTTAATAACACATACAACTCCAATAACCACTTTATCGAGTTAAACTGATGACACAAGCCTAGTAGAACTCTAGAGAAGAAAGCTTAAAATGATGTCCGAAGATGGGGGTGCAATTTGGAACTGAAATGTAGGGGTGATTGGAGGTGAAGGGGTGGAACAGAACATTCAATCAGCAGTGGTTTTGAACCTCCCCTTTCAAAATTAAATCGACGTGCTTTTCCTCTTGTCCCCTGCATACATGAAATCAGTCCACACAGGAAGTTTTAAAATGAACACCCGGTGTTTCCTCCAATTCCATTACGCCCGCTCCTCTAAGTGGGCTGGGATGTAAACAGTTCGTGCAGCTCCGGTTGGTCCGCCAGTGTCTGTTTTTTACTGTAGTCTACTATTCTAAACTATTGCTTCACCTTCCAATCATTTGCACTTGGGTCCTGCTCAGTGACGGACGTTTGTGACACCCCTACCCAACAGCGGGGCAGGCTGGACTAAAACCAATCAGAAAAGAGTACAAAGACGAGTGGGGGTAGACAGAGAGACCAATCACAAATAAGGGGTGTTGCAAAGTGCTGTGACACAACAAAGGGGAGTAACCCTTGAAAATCAAAGGGGTAAATACACAGCTTCACAGGAATCTGCAGACTTCCGAACACAAAACAAGACTTCTGCGCAACAGACGTCACAGCTCGCTGAACCAATGAGCAGTCAGGACGCGAAAGGAATTGAGTGGGGAGGAACGCTATTTATGAACATAGCCTGCCAGCTAGCTTTGGCAAGGGAAGGGAAGGGAGGAGGCTCAACTTCTCCCGAGTGACGTCACGGGCGTGGTGGGAATATAATGGTGTAGCAGACGGTTGACTCAAACTCGTTTCCTACTGCGCATGTCGTCACTTGGGAAGCAGCAGCGGCGCGCTAATTCGCGCCGCAGTGCTCGAGGAACAAAACAAACAGCTGTTATGTGTACGTGCACGGTGTTAATTCTTTGTTTATATATATATATGTTTATATATATATATATATATATATATATATATATATATATATATATATATATATATATATATATATACGTTTTATTGAATGTTATTCTTGTATCAGTAATGCTATTAATGTGACACATGCTATTAGTATGCCTGGATGTGCAGTATCTGGTTGTTTGACTTACAATCGAAAAACAAAAGGAACTGACGTAAAATATTATAGGTTTCCGAAGAATGAAGACTTGGCAAGACAATGGTTGCGTGCTTGTAGAAGGGAGGATGAAGTCAATTTACAGCACGATGAGTTTTCTCGCGTTACTAAATTTTATTTGGTTCGCAATTCATTTGCAAAATATATTTTCATGTTAAACTTATTGTTTGACTTATTCCATAGATTGCTTTGAGGGAAAAGAAAGGGGGTAAAAATCTTAAGACTTAATGTTGTTTCAGCTCGAATTTGTTTACTTCATTTTGAGGAGTCAAGTTACGAAGTACCTTTAAAGCAGAAACTCCTAAATTATGAACCAAAATGCAGTCGTAATCTGAAAGTAGACGCTGTACCCACAAAAGCTCTGTCGCAGTCTTGCTTGAAACGAAAATCAACAGATAATCTGAGATTGGACAGATGTGAAACACGGAGAAGGAGGAAAGAAATTCATGACATCATTGCCAAAACCAATTCAGACGAACATGTATCAGAGGATAGTGCATTAGACCTAAATAACGAAACGTGAGTAATTACAGCATTATAATAACTATTAACTGGTATGTTCCTGTGTATCATATTGTTAAAATTTTTCACATATGAGTCGCTCCACAGAAGGGAATAATTTTCTCATAGTTCTTCAAAACTTTCTAAGCTAAAAGGACTTAATTACATGTCTTATAAAATGTTAAAGCTGTGGTATCTTTTAACAACTTCCAGACAGAAAAGGCTTCAGTAAATGGAAGGATTCAATTGTCTCGAATGTCAATAGAGGAGCAAAAAAGGCGTCAATCAATGGGCATAAAATAATTATTTTCTCGCTTAACCCTAGCATTATCAAGGTTGGGAAAAATTGCCCACCCTTTTTATTTTCTAAATTTTTTTGAATTAATGAAATCTGGCAGCTTTCACCTTTACTCTATTTGTCTCTAACATGATAAAGCATGCACACATGTGTACTGTTTTAGATTTCAAATATAGCAGGACTAATAATTTGAAGTTTTTGTTAGTGGACAGATTTTACCCACCCTTGGCATTTCATATGACCTACACTTTTAAACATTTTCTAGTTTGAATTCTGTGATTTTTGTCCATTGTTGTAGCTGTTTTTAATGCCGTTAAAGTCGTTTACTGTTTCAATTCTCCACTTTACCATTTACTTGCAGTGTAGAAACTTGAGATGGTAAATTTGTTCTTTCTTTATTGGTGTTTATTCAAATCTAGTTGTATTCAGGGATACAGAACATAGACATGAGTTGTTTTGTGGATAATAGCAGCCTTAATGTTTTGGATGAAAGTGATATTATAGTGCTATTGGAAATTGATTTACCGGCGGAGTTGAAAAAAGAAAGTGGTAGTGAGGAAGATAATACAGAAGTGGTTGGTGAGGGTGAATCAAGGTCTATTTCAAGTACTAGCTGCTAACAAGAAAGCCGTTCACATTATGAAAATTAATGTCAGATGTGGAAATTGTGGACTTAATTTGTGTAAAAAATATGCAGATATTAAAATTGTGTGCAGGAGCATTTTACTAAAAGAAATATGCATAATCACAGGAATGAAAAACTGATGTGTTTTTTTAAGTAATGTAAAAATGTTGACGATGAAACTTTATTGAACGTATTTGAGGAGCTCGGAATCAAAACGCGTTAAGTCCACATTTTATCGAGAATGCGTTTTTTTTTTCGAATTTGCCTTCTTTTAGGGACACTCCATCATGCTACACTTAACATTTGTTGCAATTCACATTTTCAGCCTCTTTAAAGCCAGCCTGAAATCGAAGGTCTGATTCAGAACGTATTCTGTCCATCACCCTGAATTGATCAAACCGAGTTGAGTCCATGAACTTAAGTTATCTTCTAACGAAAGCAGTACACCAGAATGAACGTAATTAATTCGACACCTGCCTTTAACAAATGCTCATTATTGACTCTTTTCTAAAGTTTGCTTGTTGCTACCTTTAAGTTCATGCAGTGAGATTTAAAAGGACGGGTTTATTGCCTGGAATCTCTATTAAAACTCCACGCGCAGACAGTGAATTGGTGGTGTGCGGTGGCATTTAAAGGCAGGTGGAGGTCGTTTGCAATAAACATGGGTCTTTTACTACAAATTGTGATATTATACTCATAATTTGGTAACAGTTTGAACAGTATGTTAAGTTTCGAAAGATTCCAGTACAAAACATTTTTTGTGAGATTTACAAACTTTGCAGGTTCTCGCTGGCTTCTTTTTCTGTGGGTGGTAGGTATATGACGGGAGGGGGGGGATAAGCCCAACAGCTTGTTTGTAATATTGTCGTCGTAACTCCAGCATCTCCTCCCCTTTCACTAACACTTCAGTTAGACAAGGTTAACCCTCTATAAAATGCCTGCTTCCAGGTCAAGTCGAAGATTTGTATAGATCCTTTCCTTCCTGGGTTTGCTTCCCTTCACGGTCTTACATGCAATTACGTAGACATTGAAAAGCTGAAAAGTACCATAAACATTATATTGAAGAAACATTTCTGTAGTTTTTTTTACGTATTTTCCCATAATGGAGAAGGGATATAAGACTTCATTCTGACGCTGACCTGACAGTCAACCCACAACATAACGTTGTTATACTGCATTACGCCCTTCAGTTTCACCACTGTTTATTCCCCTTCATTGTTACCCTTTTTCCTTTATGTTGACCATGTGAATGTTGTGCTTCGTAGACAGACCTTTTCTGTCATGTCACTTTACTGCCAATAACTCTTACAAGACCTCGACTCTGATTCCCTTTCTTAAACTTTGTTCATTCCACTTGGAATGCAGGACAGAACTTCAATGCACTTTTATTCAAACAGAATTGTGGAAAACCTTTCGCGTATATTTAGAGGAAAATAACTCCTCTTCTTCACGAAAGATCGTTTTACAACATACAACAACCCTCTAAATAGACAACTTGAAAAAACTGCATTTGACATCTTCAATGAAAACTGTCAATAAAAGTCGCAGGGTCACAAAGACGTCATGTCTAGACGGCTATGCTTTGGGAGCGCATCACGTTCCTGACAAGACGTTAGTAGGGAAAGGATTAGTTAATACAGCTTCTTGGTATTTATAATCAATTAACCTACCCCACTTCCAAAACCTTACTGAGCTGAGCTAAGCTAGCAAGCTGCGAGAGAGTCTGCAGTGCTTCCCGCGTGACGTCATCACGTAGTAGGAGAACGGGCGAGGCTGCGCACTGCTTCACCATTATATTCCCACCACGGTCACGGGCAAGTTTCAAAATCCCTTTACCACCGGTATAATACCAAAAATGCAATTCGAACCACTGAGACAACCACACTAAACGCATGCTCTTCTCGTCTGGTTCAAAACATCACAGCAGCGAATTCAGAATCAGTCTCAACATTGTCCAAGTCAGCGCTCGTGTGTCCAACAATGTAGCCTATTTGTTTAGTGTTAAATTAGATCTATTTAATTTTTTCCACTGATGCTATGGTAGATATGCTATTATATAGGTTCTATGTTGAAGAGTAAGCAGAACTTGCCTCCCAAGCCAAGTAAATTAACTTACCTCCCTACGATGACGGACTTAAGTTATTGCAGAGCTGAAATAATTACAATATTTCGATGCAATTCAGGAAGTACTAGTATTTCTTTCTTTCTAGCCAAAGAAATATAATTCATAATGCATTATCTAATTGTATAATTTAACCAACAGGTCTGCTGCATTAATATTGTATTTTCATCCAATAATGAAAACAAAATACGAAAGGAATAAAACAAATGAAGGTTGGATAAAAATAAGCTGATGTTTTAGCTTCCTTCCTGAATTGTATAAATAACTAATTAAAATAAAGCATTAATGAAAACACAATATGTCCATTAAATTTGATATTTCTTCAGATTTTATCTGATACAAATCACTTATTGATAGTGATATTGCAAATCTTGCAGGAGCGCATACTACTTACAATATTCCGATCCAATTCAGGATTTAATTGTAGCCTAGTTCTTTCTTTGTATCAACGTTTTCTGCAGTTTCAACTACGATCATCTTAGCGACTACTGCCTCATTAGTACTAGAACTTTCACCTCCTCCTATGGCATATTATTTTAATAATTGTATAAGCTTAGGCTCAGTGGCGGCTCCTGCATATTTCTTAAGAGGAGGAAAGAAGTTAACAGCACGAAATGACACCTTGAATGAAACAAGCTACAAATTAGCCTACATGCATACATGTAACACCAGGTAGTGTTGGGGCTGGCCTTCCCTTCTGTATAGCAATAATCTGTTCTTGTAAACTGAGTTTCCTAAATTGTCCAAAATATTTTATGTTTTCACTTCCATTTACTGTTGAATAATTGCGCAAATTAACAATTGCAAGGAAATTCACAACCTCGTAGCATTTTTCGAGCACACTACAGCATCACACGTGTTGGAAGAGACTAGCTACTAACTCGTAACCGGAACCGTTTTACGGAAATGGGAAATAATCTGAGGAAAGCGAGAACACTGCACCCACCCACGTGGTCTGTGTTGCAGTGGCGTAGCATGAAATTTCGAGCAGGGGAAGCTAACTCAAGTTGTCTTTCATGTACATATGAGAAAACATATTACAAAAATACAGTCTTAAAATAAATAATTAGTAGTCAATTTCAAGTCAGCAGTCGAAGATTGGTTGGAACCTAGTAAGTAACACTAATAACGCATGAACTCAAATGGTACGTAGTAAAATATGATTTCACGGTTTACACATATCTCTAACAAATAGACACGTATACGTATAAAATTAGCTCACTCCCTGTCATACTTAGAGAAATCACAATATTAGTATCATTACGTAAGTATGCGTCTGTGTTTTGGTTGTGTCCTTCATTGACAGCAAGAGAGTCAGTCATTTATTTTCTAAATCACACTTTTGTTCGTAAGTCAGTCTTGATAATAGAATTGTTCTAAAAAATTCAAGTAAATTAGTGTCAGGAACTGTTATTTCGCTCATTATTTATTATATCAGCCACAATGCACATTAAGGGCCGTATTCATAGACATTTTTAGTGCGGCCTTTCGGTGGATTATCAGCGTTTTTCGTATTCATAAACCAGTGTTAGCGTTAGGATATGATTTGAATTCTGTACTAGTAACCAGTGGATAGCCGGGGGTAGCTTAGTACGCTCGTAGCGCGTGCTGCGAAATGTTTATGAATATGGCCCTAACACTTCAACTGAACACAACTCACGAAAGGGATAACTCAGAAACTAAATTATTTTCAATGTAAAAGCTAGTTTCTTGCGAGCCTTGCGACCAGGGTAGTTTAGTTAGAAAGGGATGGAAAATCTGCGGGTGGGTTACAGAGAAGAATGAGTGAAAGAAACCAGTCTGCTTGGAAGCTGGTGTGTGCAGGCTTCTTGTTTACTGCTGCATCACAAATCATCCTGAGCTGCCGCATCACAATATTTAACGCATAAATATAAACTCTATTAAAATTAATAAATAATTTTGTTCATAAACTACAGGTTTATTATGAAATTATTATTAACTGGGGAAGCTGAGGTTTTTAGCTTACACTGACGCTACGCCACTGCTGTGTTGCCACATGTACATTTTACAAGTTCAGTATCAAATGCTTTTGAAGAATGTCAGTTCTTGTAAAGTCATACTATCATTATTGTTCAAAGCTGCCGTGGCCGATTAATTTTTTATGTTATATGATGTAGTTTGGAGTACCTACTTTCAGTTTCAAATATATTTGTACAAAACTGACAACTTGGCTGTTGCCCTGTCTAGTAAACAATGAATGGAAGTGAATTTTAGGGGCCAACTACGTAGAACTACTTCCTCTTTGTTTTACATAAACCGACTTCAACTTTCAAATATCCACGAAAGTTTCAAACCATGAATAGTAGCCTATATAAAGTGCAATGAATAATATTTTTGATTTATAATTAAAAAAAAGTTTACATGGTGTCTTTCATAACGTTGCGTTGAAACTGTTTTTGTTGTGCCTCCTCCTAGATGTGTTATAGTCTGGTTGAATGCAGCATCGTTAGATGGCAGCGGTAGCGAGCTTGCTGCACGACCAGTCGATTTCTATTTCCCGCTCATGAGCTGATTCAGAGGAGGATCTCCTCCCTCTCCGTTCATTCACTTGCTTTAAAACTCTGCTTCTTTCTCTGGCCGCTAGTGCGCTGTTGTCTGTGTGTGTTAACTGCAGTAGAGGAGGAATGGAGTGCCTTTCCTCCACACAGATAATCTCGCATCTTTCTTACAGTTTTCTACAACACACGAGCGCGCGTCGTTTAAAACTCGATCAACCGAGTTTTTCTTATAGCTGTGAATTTAAAAATTATCGAATCTTCCTCGAATTTCAAGGCACATATTTTATTTGGTATTTACTTTCAAAAGAAGAAAATGCAAGGACGACGTTCCTCCCTTCCCTCCCCCGAGGAACCGCCACTGCTTAGGCTATTCGCTATCACCAACATAACTTTCAACATCTAATACTCACAGGATAAACTTGCGTGGGAATGTAGACTTGTCTAGGAAATAAGCCAACAATGAATTTTCACAAATGTTGGTACCCTTTTTAGTGCACCATTCTTTGAAGCACTTGTAAGCATTCTCATATATTTTTCTTCGAATTTGTGGAAGTAGAAATTGACAAGCTGCACTCGTAGCCTCTTCTGTGCTGTCATACATCTCTTTCTTACCTGCATTAAAATAAATCAAAATGTCTGCATACCTATTTCATATAAATAAACAACTATTGTCTCATGGTAACAAACAATAGACTGTCAATCAATAAGTCCACCCATTAAATGATACAAATGACTATAAAGTTAAAATAATATAGCCTACCATAAATAACTACATTTAGAATCAGTGAGTGGACAAAATCTTATATGCAATTCGGGAGGTGAGTAGAGTTGTCCATCCTCCGACTCAATATTGATAGTCCTCGCTTCGTTCCGGCGCAGACGACTCCTCGGCTGGTAAATCCTACTTACCTTTTGTACTTACCTTTCAGCATAAATAATATTATTCATAGCCTACAATAGTACAAGGTTTTGGTTTATTATTTTTCAATCGAAGTATTATCAATATAAAGCAATTTGGTAAAAGAGTTCTGTCATTAATTCCAATATCACTCATTCCTTCAAAAGAAAAATTTAAATGGAATATAACGGCAAAAATGTAGGAATACATAGCAGACTCTTTACGCCCTACTTCCTATTTATCAGAATTCGACATTTTCTAATCTATCCTAATCTGTAGGGGGCCTATAGGCTACGGGGTGAACCGTAACTAATGTCAATTTCAGGGGTTATTCTTTGAGATAGGCCTTTTTCGAACAAAAACATGTAGAAATATAATGTAATTTTGGTTACTTTTGCTCCCTTTTCGAGATAAAAATTTTTTATACGGAACATTTCATACTGTGTTTTGGGAAAGCCATTGCATTAATTCCCAACATGGTGGGTCAATTTAAGGGAATAATCAGGGGCGGCTCGTCCATAAGAGTTGCGGAGCTGCAGCACTCCCTGCTTTGACAGGAAAATAAAAATAATGGGCTATTTATTTTAATTTGTAGAAGAATTGTTACAGCTTTTATTGGTAAATTGCTTCATATTTCATCTTGCCGGGAATATGTACTATTATCTTATGCATAATCTTTTTGCGCGTCGACTGTACTGGAATTGACACTGCATTCAAAGTCGTCCTGGGATCTGCAGGGTGGTCAGTTCATAGAGAGTGTCTCTTACATGGTCAGGGGGTAGAGATGTGAAGGGAAGCAGAGGGAAACTGCCGCTGTTTAAAACCCATATTTCGCTGCAGTGGCTTGCAGAGCCAGGCCACAAGGGAAGATCTTTCCTCTCCTCCCACACCGCTATTGTAATGCTGCGTCAAATGAATTCTCTGTTCCCTTGAAACTTAATGACAAAATTTTTATTTTCGCTTCACATACTTATTGTTGTAGAATCTTATCGAGTTAATATAACGAAATTAATATTCTCTTTTGCCTTATTATTACGTATATATCCAGCCTCCAGCAGAACCTAATATTTGCCTTAACTCAAAATGATTGCACGAGTAGAATCCTTTTGATATAGCACGTAAAATACGAAAGAGACTTCTTTTTCAGTTTTAGAAAATTGTTGACCATCAGTATTTCTGAGTGTTGCTTTGGTGTGACATCTTAGTACCGTAACTTAACCAGTGCAAATTTGCAAGCATGAGTGTGTGTGAATTACAGAATATTAATTTTATTTTTCTCAAATTTCCCTTGCGGAGAAAATTGATGTAATGAAGTGAAATTAAAGGGTCGTTCGTTACCCAACTTAAATCTTACTCGAGCTTCTTCCAGCCGAAATAGTGCTTATAGCCTATATAAGGAAGTATAATAATGACATTTAGGCCTACGCTGAGCATTTGTGGTTGCCTCCTCTTCGGTGGTGATACTGCATAGACTAGGAGTGGTGTGACAGATTTAGGACATTTGCCCCTAAAAATTAAAAAGTACGAGTCTTCGC
Organism: Periplaneta americana; assembly: GCF_040183065.1. NCBI lineage: Eukaryota > Metazoa > Arthropoda > Insecta > Blattodea > Blattidae > Periplaneta > Periplaneta americana. The sequence continues at coordinate 5,972,248 of NC_091118.1, forward strand.
AATCTCACTTGAAAAATGTTGTTTCTTTGGTTTATGTTATGCAACTCATACTGCTGTGCAATTAAGTGAAACGAACAGAACAAACATTCTCAAACATAATCAAGAAGTGAGAAAAAATCGTGAAATTATTTAAAAAAAATATTGGTTGTATCAAATTTTGTGGCCAATATGAATTTCCCCTTAGGGGACATGATGAAAAAACGATTCGAAGAACCCTGGTGTTTTTCGTGGGTTGCTACAGTTCGTGAGTAATCTAAACGAGCCTCTCAAAAATCATTTGGAACATGCCATTTTTTAAAGGTAATTCTAAGACAATTCAAAATGAACTGGTAGATTGCAAGTTGAGTGTCTGCCGATCGGAAATTCAGACTGAAATCGATGGTATTAGTTTTTTTTAGCGATTAGAAAATGATGCCACAGACATCTCCCAACTAAGTAAGAAAGTTTTGGTTTTTCGATATGTAGTGCATTTATTTTTGTCCTATACTTATTATTAATGGTATCAAGAAATGAAATTTGTATGTACCAAAATCTATTGCAGCTCTCCCAATCCCCAAGTTCACCAGCCGCCACTGGGAGCAATGTAGCCCTGTTACCATGAATTATTGAAAGGAATTTAAATATGCAGAAATTTGATCCGAACAAATGTAACTTTTCGTTCTGCAAAGGAATCCTACAATCTTGGAGGCAATTTCACGACTTGCACTGGCTTTCAGCGCTGTGGGTACAGTTCCGCAGCAGTTTTCCTGGGGTTCCTACGAGCCATCATCAATAGGCAGCGATGTTCAACCCTTGGTCGACCACTTCGTTACTTGAACAGTTCCAGTCTCTTCAACTTGTGCGATCAACGCTCCGTGTGTTCGAAGATTGCCCACACTGCAAGGCCTTGCTGGCGAGAAATAATCCCGTGTCTCTCGAATAGAAACATATGTTCACGTAACAACCTGCAGAATACCATTTAAAGAGGAAATACGCCAAATCTAAAACAAAAATGTAGTAATAAATATTCCTAGTGTAAATAAACATTTCTCGGCGTTTTCTATTATGCTACAAATGTTTAATATTAATTTCGATGTAATTATACTGACATAAGCATGGCTCGAACACGATACAGGTTATGGTATTGCAGGATATAGGCCTAATAGTTTGCAAATATAAAGAAGAAGCATACAATACCTCTGATGGGATAATAGTAGGCCCATATGTAGGCCTACACTATAGTACATTATGCAACGAGCCTATAATGATAGTAATTAAGACGCGAGTATGTTTGTTTATGAAACGAGCGCAAGCGAGTTTCATAATTTTCATACGAGCGTCTTAATTACCATTATAGGCAAGTTTCATACGACTTTTTATGCTCGACCATATTTATAACTTGAAATTATTCATTAGTATTCATGTTATGGTTATGTGAGGAGCGGAACTGACCTGATTTGTGAGATGTGCGCAGACGCGAAAGTATTGATTTTTGTCCGAAACACGAATGTCATTGACCTTGATATAATCTAGAGAATAACATGGACATTAGGATTGATATAACCTGGAAATTGATTTAGAATTGAAAAACGAGATGATAAATTGAATTTATTTGAATATTACTTATAATTAACGCTAATTATTATAGTAACAGAACATAACCTTCTGCGACAGTATTGGATTTCCAGCCTCCGTGACTTTTCGGTAATTGTCTTTCGATTGCATATCCGAGAATAATCGATACTTGCGGTTTTATAATGGTACAATGGTGATTTGTCATTGGCTGAATAACTGAATTATAATGAATAGGTGTACTTTAATGGGGTGCATTAAAGGGCTACTATCAGGTGTATAATTAAGTTACTTCATTTCGGCAGGTCAAGCATAAAATAATTTAATACAAGCTCATATATTTGAAGATGAAATAAACGAGTCCAACAATATAAATTTAAAACTGATAATTAACAATAGTGATGGGCAGGACATGTAGCACGTATGGGCGAATCCAGAAATGCATAAGAATATAGAGTGCTAGTTGGGAGGCCGGTGTGAATAAGACCTTTGGGGAGGCCGAGACGCAGATGGGAGGATAATATTAAAATGTATTTGAGAAAGATGGGATATGATGGTAGGGACTGGATTAATCTTGCTCAGGATAGGGACGAATGGCGGGCTTATGTGAGGGCGGCAATGAACCTCCGGGTTTCTTAAAAGCCATAAGTAAGTAAATTAACAATAGTGAATTCATTGTAACAGCAATATTCAGATCATTTAGCTTTATTTCGAAAGATAATTTCACATACACTTTAGTTATCTATGACAGCAATTGCTCTCAGTGAGCAATTTGTAGATGCTCAAAAACAAAGAAATCAAACCAAGTAAAATACCTAGGCAACTTATTATTATAGATCAACATTTACGATGGTATTATCATGTAAACTATCTGTGTCTTAACCTACGTAAAATAATTTATAAATCTGTTTCACTAAAGCATTTTATTCCAAAAATAACATTAAGAGAAATATATATGGGTTTAGTACATTCCATCCTACAATAAGGATGGGGTAGGGCAATGAAGTCTTCACTAATATTAGCCTATTACAGAGAAGAATAATAACAATATGTACAGGATTAAGAAAAATTGGATTATCATATAGGCTACTAGGAATTTATATATACATATACACCCTATTAAAATACTACCATGAAATAATAACTATCATGGCCATGGTTACAGTACAAGAAGACACATCATATCATGTCCTTTTTTTGAGCCCAAATGCAATTCTGAAGCAGGACTAAGGCATGCCTCAAATTTCGGCCCGATATTGTATAATAATTTCATTAAAACATTCAAAATCAGCATCTTCCAATAATGAATTAATTAAAAAGCAAGCACTTCAGCTGATTTTAAATACTGATTAGTATTCTAATACATTTTTCAATATATTTTCATTCTTTACATTTTTCATTTTTTTATATTTCTCTCTTACATTAAATTTTGAAATATATATATATATATATATATATATATATATATATATATATATATATATATAAGTTATATATAGGAATAATGTTATAAATCTTTGAAAATTCAATAAACAAAATTGAACTAAAATATAATTAATGTATATAATAGGCTATATTACTTCAATATACAGGATTGTTGCAATATATTTATTATTTATTTTACAACTATTGTATTATTTAATACTTTCTCATTTTACTTTATTATTGTTTAAAGGAACCATCGCCCTTGTACTTTCTAGACAACCAACTCTTCTGTATATTACCGGATATAATTTCATTGTATTTCTGGTATTATTATTTTGATATTTCTCTCTTCACCTTTGCTTAGGCCCACTTATATTTGATTAATAAAATTGAACAATTAAATGATTATTTTAGTGTAGACTTAAGCGTGTTATATTACTTTTAAATTATGTAATGTAAACTTCACTCCAGGGCACAAGTTTTTGCTTTATCGCGAGTGCCAGCCAAAAGTATAGACCTACTATTATTATCTTTCAAATAAAATTTAGGGGCCTATCGATATTTTTTTCTTTTCCTTTCTTCTGATTAATTTGGAGAACTCTGCAGTAAAAAAAAATAATCAGCCGCTCAGCGTGTATTGTATTGTATTTTTATTTACATTCCATAGTATTCACACATTGATTCATAGCAAGAATATGCAACTTGTCAAACAAAAAAAAAAAGATCTTAATAGTTGAAATGATTAGCCTAAAAATGTCCCGTTAAGGGCAAAGGCCTCCTCCTATAGAGGGAGAGCTCTATTTGTCTCACGCGGTGAGCTACTCCGCGTAAGAGTGGAATTGTTCACTTGGTTCACATTCTGCACTGTTGGATATTGTTCGCTTGTTTCTGTCGCACTAGTTTTAGTCGTTGTTCACTTGTCTTCTTATGTTTTTCCAGTCTTCCCTATGTCTTGCTCTGCTTGACCAATGGCTTCCTACACGTTCACTGAAGAGGTCGGCCCATCTTCGTCTTGGTCTTCCGCGTGATCTCTTGCCAATGCGGGGATCCATAGTGTGACTGCGTCCATCTTCCGTCTCTAAGTCGTGCAACATGGCCTCCCCACTTCCATTTGGTGTTGGTGGCTTGCAGTGCTGGATCTTTAATTGCTGTCATCTTTTGTAGCACTTCGTTTGGAACTCTGTCCCTCAGTGATAAGCCTAGTATCCTTCTCAGCATCTTTCTTTGGCATATTTGGAGACTGTTACGAAGTTTGGCAGTAAGAGACCACGTCTGGCACCCATATAGCAGTACAGGAGTTACGCAGGTCGCCAATATTTCTACTCTGAGTTTCTTGCTGAGTGTTCCCTCCAGTATGATGAACTTGAGACTCCAGAATGCCTTCCACGCGAGAGAAATCCTTCGTTTTTATTTCCTTCTCTGCCTTCTGGTGGAAGGAGACTAACTGTCCTAGGTATACGTATTCAGATACGTATTGTATTTCTGCACCATGAATTATTATGGGTGACCCCGGCCCGTTCGACATTACTTGTGTCTTGGTCATATTCATCAGGAGGCCTGCTGATCTGCTGGTGTCGCATAATTCTTGGAGCATTGACTGCAGTTCTCTGGGTGATTTGGCGAACAATACGACGTCATCAGCAAACCTCAGATTATCTAGTCTGCTGCCGTTGATGTTTATTCCACAATTTCTGTTACAGTTCAGTTTGCGAAAGATGTTTTCCAACACACTTGTGAATAATTTTGCGGAAATTGGGTCTCCTTGTCGCATTCCTCTTTTGAGCCTGAATGGTCGTCCTTCGATCTCGGTTTTCACTTTGAATATGCAGTTTATTTAGTATCGTGATGTATTTGTTGTCGACTCCCTGCGTATGTAGTGCTTGCATTACACTCGAGTGTTCAACCGAGTCGAAAGCTTTGCTATAGTCTACAAAGGCCAGGTATACTATTAAATGACATTCTTCAGCCTTTTCCATGATCTGGCTTACGGTTTGGAGATGGTCTTCCGTGCTGTACCCTGAGCGGAACCCCGCTTGTTCGATAGGTTGATTTTCATCCAGGTTGCGGGTTCGATCCCGGGCCAGGTCGATGGCATTTAAGTGTGCTTAAATGCGACAGGCTCATGTCAGTAGATTTACTGGCATGTAAAAGAACTCCTGCGGGACAAAATTCCGGCACATCCGGCGACGCTGATATAACCTCTGCAGTTGCGAGCGTCGTTAAATAAAACATAACATTTTTAACATAACATTCCAGAGTTTTCGTTAACCTTCTAGTAGGTCTAATTATTTTCGAAAACAGCTTGTATAAGTTAGACATGAGACTTACTGGCCTGTAGTTATTAGGTCATCTTTTGTGCCTTTCTTGTGGAGGAGGATTATTGTGCTTGATTTCCACTGGTCCGGTATTTCCTCCGTATCCAGAATTTTGTTGTAGATAGTGGTCATCGCCGGTATCAGATGAACTGCGGCTTGCTTCAAGAATTCATTGTGTATACCGTCTTCGCCGGGAGTTTTTCCATTCTTCAGTTCTTCTATTGCCGTCCTGACTTCGCTGGCCAATATGGGAGGAGTGACCTGGGAGGGGTTGGTATCGGGTATATGGTTCGTTGCAGGATTCTGGAGTGAATTTGTGCATAGGGATTCATAGTATTTTGTGGCTGCTTCGATGATATTATTCCTTGAGGTGATGCGGTTCCCTGACGGGTCTTTGGTTCCTAATATCCATTGTCTGCCTCCATATAGCTCTCTTTTTGCCTTTCTGACTGATTTGTAGGATTCAAGTATCTGTCGCGTAGAAGATGCTCGGTGGTTTCGGATGACTTTTCGTATTTCTCTTTTTGTTAACTTATCTATCCTGGCGTATTCTTCTTTGTTTCTTTCCGAGTCATCTCTCGTGAGGTACAGCTCCGATCTACGTTTGATTAGTGTTATGGTTTCTTGGCTTAGCTTTCCTTTGTGCTTCTTTGCCTTGTCTGCCTTTTGAGTGTCTTCGTATGATTGGAGTATACAGTGCTCTCGTGGCTTTTTTTTTTCTATGCTGAAGTCCGTCTGCGCCATCCGATTCTGCATTTGCCTCTTATATTGTTCATTGTCTGACATTTCTATGGTCGGTTTTGAATGTTTCTTCCATCGTCGTCTTTTTTCTAGTTTCAGTGTTGCTTTTACCATTCTGTGATCAGTGCTGAATTTTAGGTTTGTTACGACTTGAATGTCACTTATGGAGTTTTGTCTGTTGCTCAGGATGTAGTCAATTTCGTTTTTCGTGCTGCCGTTGGGTGATCTCAACATCCATCTGTTTTGTGGCTTTTTTTCCTGAAAAAAGGTGTTGGCTATTTTCAATCTGTGCTCTTGAACAAATTGGACCAATCTGACCCCTCTGTCATTTCTTCTCCCAAATCCATGTGGTCCGACTGGTTCTTCATCTTCGTGGCTGCGTGGCCCCACTTTGCCATTGAAGTCGTCTATGATTAGGTTCGTTGGTGACTTGAACTTTTCTAGTGCGTTATCTAGTCTCTTGTAGAAGTTTTCTAATTCGTCTTCGCTACTCGCTTCTGTAGGGGCGTACACTTGTATAATCGTCACTGGAGAATTTATCGTTGCTAATTTTAGGACTGCTATTCTTTCCGATATACCCGTTAGTTACATCACCATGTGTTTTAGGTCTCTTTTGATAATGAACCCCCCCCCCTGTCCACACGTGTGGAGTAACGGTCAGCGCGTCTGGCCGCGATACCAGGTGGCCCGGGTTCGAATCCCGGTCGGGGCAAGTTACCTGGTTGAGGTTTTTTCCGGGGTTTTCCCTCAACCCAATACGAGCAAATGCTGGGTAACTTTCGGTGCTGGACCCCGGACTCATTTCACCGGCATTATCACCTTCATATAATTCAGACGCTAAATAACCTAGATGTTGATACAGCGTCGTAAAATAACCCAATAAAATAAATAAAAATAATGAACCCCACCCCTTTCTGGCCTGGGGTTGTGCCTATGTGAAACAGTAGATCACCATTTTCTTTTTTTATTATTGATTCTCCCAGTCTTCTAACTTCTCTTAGGCCTAGTACGTCGAATTTTATTTCTGTTAAGGCATTGTCCAGTTCTTCCTCCCTGTCGCAAGTTCTGAGGGTATGTGCATTTAGGGTCTCTATTATTATTTCTGGTTCAGAGTTTCTTTTGTGTTTCCTGGTCAGTGTTTTGGGGTGATTTACGTTGCTTGTGGTTGAAGCAGGGTCTGCCAGTTTACCCACTGATCATTTATTAGAAGCTTTTGGTAGCTGACTTTCACGATGTTACCTTTCTCTCTTTCTTCTCTCGCTCTAGTTCTGAGTGCTTGCTGTATCTCCCTTTCCTGTCTTGTGAGATCGGCGTCAATGTAGCAGTCTTCTCCTTTGAGTTTGTTTTTGTTCCTCATGACTGCAATTTTGTCGTCCAGTGTCTTGAATTCTACCCTTACGAGACCTCTATCTGATTTGTCTTTACCTATGTATATTGCCTTATTGTATGTTTCTTTGCACTCTATCCGTCTGAGGATTTTCTTGACTTTGTCATCTTTTCTTGTTTCTTCGTCCTAATCCTTGCTTTTATGACTACATTGTTTCTCTTGTCTTTGCGTTGTCTACGCTCTTGTGATTCTTCCAGTGATTTGACTCTGTCTTCTATGCGCCTGACTGTCTCTGTCGTCGTATTTTCCCCATTAGCTATTTTGTCTTCCAGTATGCGGCATTTTTCTTCTAGTTTCTTGTCGAATTCCTTAATTTCATCTTTCAGTTCCTTGATGTCACGTCTTGTTTCTTCTCTTAGGTTTTCGTTTTGTTTTCTGATTTCTTTTATTTCGTTCAGTATGATGGAAAACATACCTTTAACTTCTGAGCCCCTGTCTTGGTCCTCGTCTCCACTTTTTCTACTGCAACTATTGCGTTCATTCCCTTTGGCGTTTTTTACTTGTAGGTTTCTTCCCTGCCATCGCTGCGTACTATTGTAAAGTCTTAATTGTAGTCACAGTCTAGTTGAAATATATACAGAAGAGTTTTACAATATAGTCTAGGCCTACTAGTACAACACAAAGTTTTAGTATCAATACTTAATAGAACACAGAAATATTCATACAGCGTTGTTGAATGTCCTGAATTCACCTAAAGAATAGAAGGCGTGAGAAATTAGGTAATTTCACAACTTGTAAATAAATGATCACTCTCAATTTTAAATGGGAGTTTAATAAAAATAGCTTAGCTAGAATAAATATATAAAAAAGACAATCTCTTTCACATGAGAAAATTACAATAATTGAATTGCATAATCTCTTTACATAATAGTACATTTGGTTAGGCAATTGCACAATATTTTTTCAACACATGATATATTTACAGTCCAGATATGAAGACTAAGCATAATATAATACATGCTGAAAGATTGAATAAAATAAAATATAAGTTCTGACTGAAGTAAAACAACTCATGCGAAGCAGGGAGGAATCAGTTGTTAGTGTAAACTGAGGTAGATCACACTCTGATGTGTCCTGCTTATCAGTGAGGAAAGGTAGAGCTGTGAGGTCTGCAGTCAAAGTAACAGACTGTGAGAAATGGAAACAGTAACAAGAAGGAAAACTAGCTTACTCATGACTACAGCTGCGATTTATATGTACTAAAAGTTAAGAGTGACACCTAGTATAGCTGAGTGGATCAGGAGAATGCTAAGCCTAGTTCACAAGACTGCGAAATGCAATAAAATAGAGACCATGTACATTATAAACCACGCACTGATTTGTAAGTGGAGGTTAGGAGGATTAAAGGTCATTAACAGCACCAAAGAGAAATACTGAATGACATCTGAAATTAGGGGAGAGTATGGTTTCTATGTCTGTAACTGTACTGACGAGGTGAGTAAAATTATTAACTTTTAATACCTGCATATAAATCCCAGCTATATGTATGGCTTGGGAGATGTGGAATCATGGGTGAGCAGGAAGGACACCCATAGAACTAAAAAGGAAACATGACTATCACTTAGATTGATGGACAGTTCAACTGTAGCACAAAGTGTGGATACAAATTATGCACTGCTTACAGAAAAATATAAATGAAGTAATTTCAAATGTTACCTTTCTCACAATAAATATTATCAATTGCTTCTCAATATTTACATCTTACTAGGGTTATGTATGTCAGTATGTTTTCTGGATATGAATTATATAAAAATGAATGTAATATGAGATGTAGGCCTACTAATACGTGTGATTCACCATAAAACAATATGAAACACCCCCAGCACATCCTCAGCACTCAACTCAATTTCAAAACACACACCCTTTCCGACACAATCATTAACAATCCCACCACAACAAGAAAGCAGAAGATAGTGCTGGACCTTCACTAGGCTTTAGACAATGAAGGATAACACTTCGAAACTAGTCACCAGGTAATTATCTAAAAAGTCAGCACAGTAAAGAAGATGCCAGTTATTCAGTGATTATCTAAGTGTTAAAAGTGTGTATAGAACAATGAAGGAAACCTGGAAATTTGGTGATTCCTAAAAATGCGGTCAATGAACAGAGGTGGTCATGTTATAGATGCTGTCAACTTCACATGTTTTACTGTGTTAGAGTTTCTATAGGCCTAGTTACGTACATAATTCATAGTTCTATTGATAAAACTGTGTAGTCTCACAATGGGAATTGGTTAAGAAGAATTGAAAATGAAAGGAGAAAGAGGAGGAGAAGGAAGAGAGTAGGAAGGAGTAAAAGAAAAAGAAGAAGAAGAGGGTGAAGAAGGAGAAGAAGAAGAAGAGGGTGAAGAATAAGGAGAAGAGGAAGAAGGAGAAGGAGGAGGAGAACGATAAAGTGAAGGAGAAGGAGAACGAGAAAGAGAAGGAGAAGGAGAACGAGAACGAGAAGGAGAAGGAGAAGGAGAACGAGAAGGAGAAGGAGAAGGAGAAGGAGAAGGAGAAGGAGAAGGAGAAGGAGAAGGAGAAGGAGAAGGAGAAGGAGAAGAACAAGAACGCCTATGATAGTCGTGACAACAGAAACAATATCTTATAATCCTGTCATAAAATGTTTCTACTCCACCTGCTTCCGTTAACAACCTCACCATTGCGTCATGTCGATGTTTAACTGCGATAGACATTGGGCTCTCTCCATACTTATTACATACATTGACAGCAGCGCCATGCTCTACTAACAGCCTCACAACATCCACACGCCTTTTTCTAGTCGCATTCAGAATTGCACATTCCCCACGCTTGCCACGTGCATTGACATCAGCATTTTTTCCTATTAACATTCTCACAGTCTCCAGGTCACAGTATTTGGCTGCCACCATTATTGGAGTAATGCCGTCCTTATCACACACATTAACATCGGCACCATTCTCAGCCAACAGCCACATAATATGTTGGTGATTGTGTAGAGCTGCTATCAATATTGGACTCTGACCATCCTTATTCCATTCGTTAATATTAGCACCCTTGTCTATTAATAAACTTACAACTGCCGACAGACCATTTTCGGCTGCAGCCATTATTAGGGTAACACCATCATTTGTTCTTGCATTAACATCCGCTCCTCTCTGTATCAGAAAGTTGACTACATCGACATGGTCATATTGTAGTGCAATGAATGTTAGACTGTTACCATAGTTGTCACGCACATTTACATCAACACCACACTCTATTAAGAGTCTCACAATTTGCACGTGGCCATTCCGAGCTGCAAGAAATATTGGACTATGACCATTCTCATTGCATAACACAAAATCCGCTCCTCTCTCTATTAACAGCATCACAATTTGTATGTGACCATTTTGAGCTGAAAAGGATATTGGACTATCACCATTCTCATTGCGTAACATAAAATCCGCTCCTCTCTCTATTAACAGCATCACGATTTGAATGTGACCATTTTGAGCTGCAAGGGATATTGGACTATCACCATTCTCATTGCATAACACAAAATCCGCTCCTCTCTCTATTAACAGCTTCACAATTTGTATGTGACCATTTTGTGCTGCAAGGGATAGTGGACTATCACCATTCTCATTGCGTAACATAAAATCCGCTCCTCTCTCTATTAACAGCATCACGATTTGAATGTGACCATTTTGAGCTGCAAGGGATATTGGACTATCACCATTCTCATTGCATAACACAAAATCCGCTCCTCTCTCTATTAACAGCTTCACAATTTGTATGTGACCATTTTGTGCTGCAAGGGATAGTGGACTATCACCATTCTCATTGCATAACATAAAATCCGCTCCTCTCTCTATTAACAGCATCACGATTTGAATGTGACCATTTTGTGCTGCAAGGGATATTGGATTATCACGATTCTCATTGCGTAACATAAAATCCGCTCCTCTTTCTATTAACAGCATCACAACTTGTATGTGACCATTTTGAGCTGCAAGGGATAGTGGACTATCACCATTCTCATTGCATAACTTGAAATCCGCTCCTCTGTCTATTAACAGCGTCACAATTTCTACTTGCCCATTTTGAGCTAGAAGCATTATTGGACCATTTCCATTCTCATTGCATAACATAAAATCCGCTCCTCTTTCTATTAACAGCGTCACAATTTGTATGTGACCATTTTGAGCAGCAAGGGATATTGGACTATCACCATTGTTATTGCATAACTTAAAATCCGCTCCTCTCTGTATTAACAGCGTCACAATTTGTATGTGACCATTTTGAGCTGCAAGAGATATTGGACTATCACCATTCTTATTGCATAACTTAAAATCCGCTCCTCTCTCTATCAACAGCGTCACAATTTGCAGGTGACCATTCCAAGCTGCATGGGATATTGGACTATCACCATTCTTATTGCATAACTTGAAATTTGCTCCTCTCTCTATCAACAGCATCACAATTTGCAGGTGACCATTCCAAGCTGCAAGGGATATTGGACTGTCACCATTCTTATTGCATAACTTAAAATCTGCTCCTATCTCTATCAACTGCGTCACAATTTGCAGGCGACCATTCCGAGCTGCAAGGGATAGTGGACTGTCACCATTCTTATTGCATAACTTATAATCCGCTCCTATCTCTTTTAACAGCGTCACAATATTTATGTGACTAATTTCTGCTGCAAGGGATATTCGTCTCTCACCAATCGTATTGCATAACTTGAAATCCGCTTCTCTCTCTATTAACAGTGTCACAACTTCTGTGTAAACTTTCCGAATAGCAAGGGATATTGGACTGTCACCATTCTTGTTGCATAACTTGAAATCCGCTCCTCTCTCTATTAATAGAGTCACAATTTTTGTGTAACCCTTCCGAGCTGCAAGGGATATTGGACTGTCACCATTGTTATTGCATAGCTTGAAATCCGCTCCTCTGTCTATTAACAGCGTCACAATTTCTGTGTAACCCTTCCGAGCTGCAAAGGATATTGGACTGTCACCATTCTTGTTGCATAACTTGAAATCCGCTCCTCTCTCTATTAACAGCGTCACAATTTTTGTGTAACCCTTCCGAGCTGCAAGGGATATTGGACTGTCACCATTCTTATTGCATAACTTGAAATCCGCTCCTCTCTCTATTAACAGCGTCACAATTTTTGTGTAACCCTTCCAAGCTGCAAGGGATATTGGACTGTCACCATTCTTATTGCATAACTTGAAATCCGCTCCTCTCTCTATTAACAGCGTCACAATTTTTGTGTAACCCTTCCAAGCTGCAAGGGATATTGGACTGTCACCATTCTTATTGCATAACTTGAAATCCGCTCCTCTCTCTATTAACAGCGTCACAATTTTTGTGTAACCCTTCCAAGCTGCAAGGGATATTGGACTGTCACCATTCTTATTGCATAACTTGAAATCCGCTCCTCTCTCTATTAACAGCGTCACAATTTTTGTGTAACCCTTCCAAGCTGCAAGGGATATTGGACTGTCACCATTCTTATTGCATAACATGAAATCCGCTCCTCTGTCTATTAACAGCGTCACAATTTCTGTGTAACCCTTCCAAGCTGCAAGGGATATTGGACTGTCACCATTCTTATTGCATAACTTGAAATCCGCTCCTCTCTCTATTAACAGCGTCACAATTTTTGTGTAACCCTTCCGAACTGCAAGGGATATTGGACTGTCACCATTCTTATTGCATAACATGAAATCCGCTCCTCTGTCTATTAACAGCGTCACAATTTTTGTGTAACCCTTCCAAGCTGCAAGGGATATTGGACTGTCACCATTCTTATTGCATAACATGAAATCCGCTCCTCTCTCTATTAACAGCGTCACAATTTTTGTGTAACCCTTCCGAACTGCAAGGGATATTGGACTATCACCATTCTTATTGCATAACTTGAAATCCGCTCCTCTCTCTATTAACAGCATCACAATTTCTGTGTAACCCTTTCGATCTGCAAGGGATATTGGACTGTCACCATTGTTATTGCATAGCTTGAAATCCGCTCCTCTGTCTATTAACAGCGTCACAATTTCTGTGTAACCCTTCCGAGCTGCAAAGGATATTGGACTGTCACCATTCTTATTGCTTAACTTGAAATCCGCTCCTCTCTCTATTAATAGCGTCACAATTTTTGTGTAACCCTTCCGAGCTGCAAGGGATATTGGACTGTCACCATTGTTATTGCATAGCTTGAAATCCGCTCCTCTGTCTATTAACAGCGTCACAATTTCTGTGTAACCCTTCCGAGCTGCAAAGGATATAGGACTGTCACCATTCTTATTGCATAACTGAAAATCCGCTCCTCTTTCTATTAGCAATTTTACAATTTGCACAAGACCATGCTGAGCTGCATGTGACAAAGCAGTATTATTCATATCGTCCTGTATGTTAACGCATTCATTTCTGTCAAATAACATATTTACAGTATATTTACGAGAATTATCATCAGCCTTCGTAAAATATGTCCCAATGTTAGGGTCTTCTAATTCTTTTTTAGCAGCATTTAGCAAAAAATCCACCATTTCGCTCTTTCCCGCAACTGCAGCAACGTGTAACATTGTGCCATTAATTACTTCTCTTTCCCAGTTTCTATTTACTCGCACAGGATGCTGAACACAGACACCAGAGTTGAAGAGGAACTTGGCAATATTAATGTATCCACATTCTGCTACTATTTTCAAGTTTGTGTCTAGGTGCTCCTTGTCCTTAATATGTTCCAAGTTGCAGCTAATGTCACTGCTTTGTACGTGTCTTCCCAGTAGCTTCTCTACAACTGACCATGCTCCAAATCTGTCGGCCAGTGTGAGGGGATGACAGAAAAAGACTTCGTCTTCAATGCAACAATCAGCACCGTGATCAAGTAGCATCTCCAGCACTTTATGTGTAGTTGTATAAGGAATGAAGTTGTAGTTACCATCGTATTCATCATATTCATCATGATATTTAATGTGATTCATCACAGCCAGGTGCAAGGGCGTCCACCCACCTTCGTCCTTCTCATTCACATCACATCCATGGGAACGGAGTAATTCGCGGACAGAGACTTCGTCTTCATTTAGGACAGCCACGTGCAATTGAAACCCTTGCGTCAGAATGCAGTGTAAGAATGTCCCTATTGCTTTAAACTTCTGATCAAGCAATGACTTTTCTAAATATTTTTTCTCTTTCTTGATATTTTTTGCAAACCACTTTGCAGCAAAATATTCTGAGAAGGTTCTGTGAATGAACACTGCTCTGAAATTAACAATTTCAACAATAATTCCAATTTTATCAAGACCTTTGTAAAATCGGGTCTGGAAAGCTTCGACCTGGCTCATAATATCATGGGAACAGCTGAGTTTCTCAAGGTCATCACGTTCTAGCAGGGAATGCAAGGCACATGCCATGTGGTTCTCCTCAAGCACTTTCCTCTGCGACTGGTAAACGTCTTGCAAAACTAGCTTTGTTGTGTTGCCTTCGCCCTTTTCATTGATATATATATTCCATTTCTTATCCACGAATCTGCAATAGAGATCCAACAAATCCAGTTTGTCAGGAATTTCTATGTTCCCGGTTTGACAGTAGTCAGAGGCTTTGCTTTGAAACACTTCAGCCAACATAAGGATCTGTAGTGGAATTTCTGTGAATGTTCCAAGTTTGTCATTTAGTGACCTGCCTATAACTTCCAACAACCTGGCAATGAATTTCTTGATGTCATAAGGACCATCAGATATATTTTTCCACAGTTTGGCGAGGAAATCGTGTTGATTTTCTTTTGTGAAAGGTTGAAGCTCGAATGCAAGACAGGAGAATTCCTTTTCCAGCATTTTCCTCGTCACAGAACGAGAAGTGATCCATAATTGTTTGAATTTATACGAAGCGAGTTGCCTTAGTGTGTTTAATACCATGTCTGAATAATTAGGGTTTATTTCATCAAACCCATCTATTAGAATTACGATATTGCCTCCATTTTTCAACTCAAATTCGAAAAGTGATTTCTCGAAGGCACTCTCCAAATTTGCTGCTTTTATCAGGAGATCGATAACAGACACCTGATGCCCACTCAGGTAATCAGTATGGTCATTCAAGACTACTGTCACCACCCAACAGGCAGGATCATTTCGCTTGAATTCATGAGCTAAATTAATAATTTCCGTGGATTTTCCCATTCCAGGATGAGCCACAAGCACCTTCACCTTTTCAGACAGCAACATGGCTTCCCTCAAGCTCCTGTTCGATGTTTGATCTGTTAAGTTCCGTGTGATATTGATTACACCACCTTTTGATTGTCTCCAAACAAATCCAGTATCCTCCTTGTGAAGCCAGTGAACGCATGTATATACTTTTGTGGCAGTTTCAAAATCCATTTCACTTCCAACAAAATGGCGACAATAGCTTGTTTCATTGTGTTTCGTTTCATCAAATATCTCTACAGATTTTTCAGGTGGAACTAATTGCTCCAGATATTGTTGTGTTACTCCAGTCACAACAACACAATCATTTTCAGCACAAAATATTCTTCTATCCACATGTTCTCTACGAAAGAAAGTACGAGGGATATAGTATTCATATTGTTTATTGAGTTGCTTTCCAATTCGTTTGACGTTTCCGGAAACTACTTGAATTACAATTTCTGCACTTACTGCTTCATCAAATGCTCTGATATCAACCAACGACTTTAGCTTGATGAACCTACCTTGGAAGTTCAGTTTGCATTCTAATACTTTTTCTTTTGTCTCCTTATCCAGTTGACCAAAACGGAATATATCTGTATGACTTCTAAATTTGAATCCTTCCATCTGTTCACTGCCATGAATTTCAGTACCAGTAACTAACTTTCTTTCTACCATCTTTTCAATGTTACGAATTTCAGTAACTATTTTTTTTTCTTTCATCTTTTCACCGTCATGAATATCACTAAGTGTGTTGCTTTCTATCAACTTTTCACCATCAATAAGTGTCTTTCTGTCTGTCTTTTCACCATCGTGAATTTCAATAAGCGTCTTTCTTGAACCTAAGTGTTTATGTAACTCTGCTATTTCCTTGGCCCAGCCATTCACTACAAGTATATCCCATCGATTCCATAGAGCTAACACTTCACTCATTCGGTTTTGCAATACATCAACATCTATCAGAATCTTCCTTTCAACACTTTGGTGAACTTTGAGGGAAGTGAGAGGATTCACGTTCTTAACAATCAGAAGACCACCTTCAACTGGCAGCTGCTGTCGAAATGATTTCAAATCCTTTTCATCAAATCGTACATTAAGTAATGAGAGCTGATCTTCTTTTGCTTTGCAGATGTCACCAATACTGCATTCCACCATCTGCTCCCAAAACGTGGCATCTTCTGTGAGGAACGAACCAGGGCCTTCCCACCAGTTCTTTACATGGGACAGAAACTTTTCGAAATGAGAATCTGTTCCCAACGCAGTCTGAATTTCTGCCTTAATGAATTTATCAAGTTGTTTCTCAGTGGCTTGCTTGGTGTAATATCTGAACTGATGGAGAAACTGGTTCCCTTCAGGTTTGTCCTTCAACAAGTCGTTGACAGAGAAATGTATGCATTTGCCTCCTGTCATGAGCACATCATGGGGTGCAGTGTCGTCAACATTTTCACCCAGAGTTCTAGTCATAGCAGCATTTGTGTAAACAACGAACCACACATCACGGAATGGACCCCAGTGCTGCAGATCTGGATGCTGTCTCCACTTGTTCTTGAGCTCACAGTAGGACTTGTAGTACATCGGAATGCTGAAGTCGCCCACGTCTTCCGTCAGTTTCCTCTCCGTTATTTTCTGACGTTTTCCTGTTTTGTGTTTCAACTGTACGAACGTTGTGTTACCCCCAAAGCTAAATACAATATCGTCAAACTTCCCACCTGCTTCCATGTTGGAGGCAATAAAGAAGTCCTGTCCCTCATTGACTGCTCTAAGAAATAGAAGTCCAGACAGCTTCACTTCGTACATTGGCCCCGACATACCGCAGGCGCCCCCTGTCTTCTTGTAATCCTGTAATAGATCAGAAAAAAATATTTCCTGACAATCATTTGCAGTGATTTTATTTTGGAGGTGATGGGCTGCTAGTCTAATGTTGCCAAGTTTCCAGAATGTAAATAAAGGGCTCTTGGCAACATTTAACTCGAGAAAGTGCGAGAAGTATTTGAGTGACATTTCAGAACATATACTTTGCTAGCACATTAGAACACAGAGTAAGGGAAAAATACCATAGCCCTACACCATTGAAACGAAAGAAGTTTATTTATTTAATTACTGTTATTTTTAATCACACTCAATGCCCATTACGTATGAAAGTGAATGTCAGTTATATGGCTGCCGCGGCTTCGTTGGTTTGCGCGTATACGGGTCTTGCAATTTTTATTGACAGACAAACATAAACCAGGCTCAATTTCACAAATAACAAACGTGATATTGTTCTTCAGGTCATTAACTGTTTTTGGCTTGTTGGCATAAACTAATATTCAACATAACTCCATAAGAAATAATCCAGAGTTCTTAAATCACATGATCTGGGTGGCCAGTTAACATTACCACGATGCGAAATGATGAAGCCTCCGAACTTTTTCATCAAGAGGTCCACTATTTCGTGACCAGTATCACACATCGCACCATTCTGCTGAAACCAGAAGTTTCCGAGATTCATATCTTACAATTGAAGGGTATACGGAAAAAACGATCAAGGTCCATGAAAAATCGAAATTGAGTTAATAATGCTATCTTATAGTGGAAAGGAAGTACTATCATATCGCTCATTTGCGATAAGAGTGTCACAACTTAAAAAGTGTTAATTTTACAGGAGAAGCATTTTAAGATTTTCATATTCTTAAAAATCAAATTGTAGGCACGCGAATTTTCCAAACGGAATGCAATTTTGCACATGTATTATATTTCTAGTGTTGAAGAGTATAGTACCATATTTGTTAATTAATTTCAATAATTTCAACAATTACTTTAACTTGTGTCGTTCTTTTTTTAAATAAATATATGTCTGTTTTTAGTTATGACAGTGAGAATATTAACCTGACGTACAATAATTGTACAATTGGATACTTTAAATAACAAAGGTGCTAAGTGCCAAATTAATGATTCTGAGATACATTAAGAAAACTGTTTATTTGATAAAGTTTGCGCGGTACATACAAGACAATTTCTCTAACGATAATGGTGTGTCGTGAATCAATATGCTGGAAGTGAATACTTCAAACAAACATTAATAAAACTTGAAAAAAATATTTTCTTAATAAAATTATGAAAAGTGATATGTACCATTCTCATATTAATAGTGCTATGTGCCTCGTCTTTGTACCTGTTGGATTTGTTATTTACTACAAAGATTGCTGTAGAAATCCTGATGTTCTTGCTTAGGTAGATATAGAATCATAGCTCTCAAATCTTTTAATTTCTCTTCCGAAATTGAGTGCTCTGGAGGAATAGCCTCAAAGAGAGCTGAAGTTATATCTTTCATCCTCTTCGCTTTCTTCAAAACTTCATCCTTTTTCCCAATATGAATACACTGTGAGTTTCTTTAACAGTGATTGAATTTAAATCGCTACAATCAATGCTTTTGCTCACTGCTTTGGAAATATTAAGAGCCTTGGTACAAATTATGTTGTCCGCCACAGTTTGAATGTTGAGGAAATCCATACTTTGCAAGGAAACAACTTGGATTGGCTTCACCATCTTAGCTTCTTGCACTATTTGTTGAAGTTCGCTACGGATATACGCTTTTGTAACTTTTTTCCTTCTCTCTATCAATGCAAAATCTGAATCACATGGGAGGAAACTGTGCCCACTCACAAGGAACCGTTGCTCTATGTATTCAAACAATACAACTGCCACCAAGAAGAGGCACATAAATACCATCATGCGATTCTTATTTTGCTCAGCGCAGTTGTCACGCCATATTATCAGTCTTTTCTTCTCAGTGATTCTAATATTCAATACCTTCAAGAGGCAAGATGCAATTTCATTTCCTCCCCTGCCTCCTATATGCTCGTCCCACATACTGTACATATCTACGATTGAAGGATATCACCAACGGAGATGCCAAAGTTGTAGCATGACAGCCGACGTCGATAAAACATTTCGGAGTGAGTAAAAGTTGGCACAAACATCACTTGCTGCAAATCCATTGAAATGCAGCACGTTCTGCAGTCGGGAAGCCGAGATGCACTGATATCAGCCTTTAGAAGGTCCTGTGCTTTCTGTGCTTTCCGATGATGTAACTCTAATCTCATCTTTGCATTCCTAGAGTCTGAAGTTCCTCTTTTGGTTTCAATATTCAAGACATCACATATCTTACATGTGTCTTTCCTGGGTCTCTGAACAGAGAGGTGTGGAAATTTTTTCAAGAATATGCTGCGATAAAACATGTAGGTAACTCTTGTCTCAGGAACTATTTTCTTAAAATGCGAATGAAGCCTGCTTATATTTAAATCTGGACTCAAATACTCCTTATGGGACCTAACTGTGCTATAATAACTGACTTCACGGGGAAATGAGTTTATATGTTCCTTTACTTGCTTCCTGTCTTCTTCATACTTATTTTCTGCATGTTGGGTACGCATATCCTTGAATGTGGTTTCACCAAATTTCTTCTTTTTTAATGACATGAAGTCGTTTCCGACCAAGCGCAAATACATCCATGAATGTGCATTTGCAAACACGTAACATGTCACCTGTGCCATTTGGGAGGGAGTAGAAAACTGATCCTTGGTGGCGACTTGAAGCAGGATCCTCATATGTTCCATGCCAGCGACGAATTACTGACCCAACATGAATAAGGACCATCAAAACTGTCTCTTGTATAGAATGATCCTGGTCATAGAACTTCGTAAATTCTCACACGCTTTTGGTCAGGTCTAAGGTCTTTGCATTTGTACTTGCACTTGGACGTCACCTAGTCAGATATGAAAATGCAAATGTTTATTACAAATATAATGAAACTAAAGTAACGTCCATAATCATTTATTTAACTTAAATCACTTCTTAAAAATTAATTTAATTTGGAAGCATCAAGAATTTAAAAAAAAAACTAATAACATACATCGTTAGAATATTGTAATAATATACATAATAACAAGTTAAGCCTTTCTTGCGGTGCTTGTTATTCACTGGTGTATTATCATCCATAACCTAAAATGATCGTCAAGGCAGAATAAGAGGGCAGCCAATATTGGTTTTGAAAACATTCTATACTTTTCTGTTATATTGTAGCATGTTACACAACATTATACTTACCAAAAATTACACCAATCACTCAAATTATATTTTGTTGGTTCAAACAACTAAGAACAACAGCCACAAGCTGCACAGAACTTGCGTATTATCAGCTATAACCTGCAAAAGTCACCAAGACAGTAAGATAAGAGACTCGCTAAGATTGTTCTTGAAAATATTCCACACATTTATATTATATAGCAGTACATTACAACATAACATCCTACTTACCACAATGTTTAACAATCACCAGAAATGATTTTTTTGTTTTAAACAACTAAAAACAGTCACAAGCAGCTAATGTATACAGTCTGGCGACACCTTTCTTGCAAAACATCTTCGGAAGTTCACATTCGTGCCATCTTGTGACACAGTTTTCAACTACTGGCAGAGGCCTTGGAACATAGCACTTTTCATAGATGATAAAGCTTGGCACATAGCACCATTCTAATATAATATCTCATTATTTTCAATTTTGGCAATTACCACCTTTGTTATTTAAAGTATCCAATTATTGCAGTTGTACAATAACTGCACAATTATTATGTTTGTAGAAAAGTAATCTTTGGATAAAGTAATGCAATGGAATAATTTATTGGCATGTCATTACACAATAATATTATAAGGATGCTCTGTGACATTAATTAATAAATTTAAATTGTAACAAAGATGATGTTGTATTGAGAAACGAATGTAATACATTTTTATGAAAATTATATTTTATAATTAACCGTATAATTTAATGACTATTTTTAAATACATGGCTATGAATTATGTTAGAAAAATAACGTAATAGCAACAACCTAGATTGAGAAAGCATTATACAAAATCTGAAATTCTTTACACAAAATTATTTTAGAAATAAATTGCCCAGTAAACATAAACTACAGCACAACACTTTCAATACAGTTCACAACACCTCTCTACATTTTCAGAGATTCAAAGAATTCTTTATAGAAGCTTGGAATGTAATTCGATTTAATCAGATCTAGTAAATCTGCCTCTTTCCTCTCACTTATACCTATTTTTTTTTCATTATAAACTTGTGGCAATTCTGGAGTCTCGGTTTTGGTTTTACTTCATGAACATTTTTTTAGTTGTACTTCTTGAAATTCTTCGTCGAAATAGAATGTTTTGTAGAAAAATGACAATGGATGACTTTGATGCACTGTCAAAACCTTTACTTCGTTGATTTTCCTTGTGTTCCTGAAATAATTCGCGTTCTTGTAATTTGTTCCTAGATTCTTGATATTGAAAAAGTCTTTATGGGATATTTCCTTGGTTATGTAGGTCCGTCCTGTTTTCTTTGCAGCTTTAACAGTAGAGACAAAATGATGTGGAGTGTAAATCGGACCACTTTTGGACACGCGTTTTACTTCGCTCTCGATCTTCGTCCTGAGTGTGTCCAGTTATCAAGAATTTATGGATAATGGATTTCAGATTTGGGAATTTGGATACAGTGAACATGTACAGACGGATCATGAACCTTAGAACAGAAGTCCTCAGCAATAATCAGTATAGAAAATTATGTTTATGTCTTCAGCCGACATTTTTTATTTTTCTTCCAAGAAGTTAAGTATACAGATA
The DNA here is from genome assembly GCF_040183065.1 of Periplaneta americana. Lineage (NCBI taxonomy): Eukaryota > Metazoa > Arthropoda > Insecta > Blattodea > Blattidae > Periplaneta > Periplaneta americana. The sequence continues at coordinate 5,994,452 of NC_091118.1, forward strand.
CCTATTTCATTGACACCTCTTTCTGCTTCTCCCATATGCCAAATGAAACAGGTGACATCAGTTGATTTCAAGTCAAAAATGTTAAATTAAAAACATTCTATTTAGAATCTGCATCAGCATCATTTACACTAGCCTGCTTACTTTCTGTAAATAACAGGGCAGATCATTATTCATGTTACATATTTTAAACTTATTTCATTAACAGGGACACTGTTATTTCTTTTAAATTTTTAATCAAGGCATTAATACTATTCATCTTGATAAAATTTGCGGTATATTATTATTGAACAAACCTTCGAGTTGTGTTTGAGTAACCGGCTGCCAGACATCATTTTCTAAAAATGTTTGTTTTGACAGCTTTAGAATTACATGGGAACATAATTGATTCATTTCCATGTAAAAAAAATTACTGACCCTATTAAAAATAAAGGTAAAACGTTATTATACTTTTCAAATAGACAGATATAACATTAAATAATTATTAAATTAAAATAGTTCTAATCACAAATACCGTCACAATATTAAATATAAGCTTATTGATGATAAGGGAAGTTAAATAAGTATTTGTTACTTTTCTAAAATAATGACACAACGCAGAATAATTCCTTGGCAATGAAAAAAAATTGTTCAATGAAAAGACGCAACACAAATTCTGTCACTCTTCATGAAAAGATTTAAGCGTTTCAGTTTGAATGCTTCGTAACAACTAAAATTAAGTCTTTGTTGTTGTAATAATTTTGTTAGATTAAAACAATTTAATAAAGACACATCTGCCATCTGGGGAAAAAATAATGTAATCATGTATTTGTCGTTATTCACGATAAAAATATACTACTTTTGGAGTTCATTTTTATAAAAATCTCAAAAATGAAAAATTTTGAGTTGTGCCTCTCTTATCGCAAATGAGCGATATGGTCTAGCTAGAAATAAGAAATAATCGTTCTTGACATTCCACTACGTCAATTTCTATTAAATACACACATAACAAAGTATTAAGTGCTTAAACTTTAAAATTCGTTTTTCTCGAAACTTTCTAAAATGGACCTTGATCGTTATTCCCGTGTACCCTTCAATTGAGATAAAAAATAATCCCTTATCACAGCCCTGTATCTTACACACGCTGTACACTTCAGGTAATACACGGGATGCTTGGCGAACAGATGACCCATTTTGATAATAAATTTTAACTATTTCTACGCGTTTTGGAATGGTGTTAATGTTCTATGGTTACTTGCCAACAACAACTGTAACCATGGGAAAAATATGACTGCTTTTGCTTCATAAACAGAGCAGCAGCTGTTATATGTTAAAAGTAGGACACTCTTTTTGGAAGACTAGCATCAGTTCATGTTATGTATTAATAAAATTTAGAAGGGACATTAATGGTAGGCCTATAGTTTGGGTACAGGTAGGTCTACCATATTTACTCACATATAAGACGCATCTTTTTCTTTGAAAATAGGTCTGATACAGAGATTGTGATTAGTCAAATCTTCATGGAATGCCGTGAAAACTGAGACAGTGGTTAAATCATTTAAGAAGTGTGCCATTAGTAAACCACTGGATGATACGGAGGACAATTTGTTGCATGAGGAGTTAGATTCTGACTTTGAAGAGGTTTCAAGTGACTCTTCATGGGAAGTTAGGTCTGGGGATTTATTTCTGTGTTTTAGCGAAGGGGATTAAAAGGTATTCTTTTCTCGTTAGATTGTGTATTTGATAAATATAGACCTACATATTATTTTATACTTGAAATATTGTAAATGCATTATAACATTTAGTGATAAAGTTTTCCTCCCCTCAAAAATACAGTAGATGTCTCTACAAAAGGGGCTGTATCTTACACAGAGACAAATATAAAGTCCAGAAATTGTTTTGTAAGGCTCAATTCACACGGACGACAATTCTGCGATTATTTTGCAGTTCTATGTGTGTGGTTGTGCTGTGGGCGGTCAGAAATTAATATTGAATAATTATATGGAAACAGATGATGCTAACTCACACGGACCACAGACTGAAGTCACTGTCGATGTCCGTAGTCTTGAAACGTCGGTATCACCCACAGCGCAACCACAGAATTGTCGCTATCGGTGGTCGAGCGCAAATCACACGTGCGACACGTCAACCACACACCAACCACTCGCCGTCAACACCGTATTCTTCAAAACAGACGCTTTCTTGGCAAATAGCGAGCTTGCGGTGTGGTTGTCTGTGGTTGATATGGACTTTAAGCGACCACAAAAGAAGTCCGCTTGTGGTGCTTCCGCCTACAGCACAACCACAACTGCAATAATCGCAAAGTTGTGGTCCTTGTGAGTTGAATCTAAATCCAGCAATTCGTCCACACCTGTGGAGTAACGGTCAGCGCGTCTGGCCGCGAAACCAGGTGGCCCGGGTTCGAATCCCGGTCGGGGCAAGTTACCTGGTTGAGGTTTTTTCCGGGGTTTTCCCTCAACCCAATACGAGTAAATGTTGGGTAACTTTCGGTGCTGGACCCCGGACTCATTTCACCGGCATTATCACCTTCATTTCATTCAGACGCTAAATAACCTAGATGTTGATACAGCGTCGTAAAATAACCCAATAAAATAAAATCTAGGAATTCCTCTTTGTTTCTTGCTAAGTAGAAACACTTATTTTGATTTCAAACATATATTCTATCTCCACACATACTATACGCAATCCAACAACAAAATTACTGTATCAACAATCATGCACAGATATTGCTTGGGATTATAATTGAATCGACTTTTGCAAAAAGGACATATGTTACATTTTTGTCAAAATCGGCTTTTGCATGGAAACTGTAACTTAATAGATGGCCAATGAAAAAATAATATGAGTAAATTATAACATATATCAGTCACATTTGTAGTTAACTTCATGTAACAAGAATATTAAGTTCCAGTTTTAAGTTTCCTGCCTGCTATTATGTTTTTCTTGAATATCTCAAAACGTTAAATTTGTAATATGCGTCCTTTTCGCAAAATTCGATTCAATTAGCCTACTTTTAACTGAAACAGAAGCAGCTAAAGTTTTAAATATTATTGCGTCGTTGTCACATTTCTGGAGACATTGATGTTCATGAAAAAAATGACTATTACTTATCATCAGGGAAAGGATTTATATGTAAATACATATTTACTTATAAAGCTAATATAATTTATATTTTGCATTATCTTTATGTTTCACAATGTGTAGGGTTGAAAAATCCTACTTTTATTTTCCATATTTTTCCATATTTTAGAGTTTAGTACATATTTTCGTTAATTTCCATATATTTTCCATATTTCATATAAAACAGTCCATATTATATTAGGTTTAACAATAAAACAAAACAAAATTCCATTAACTTTTAAAAATACATTTCAACAATAGAGATTTAAACACATGTTCAGTAATCCCTTTAACATCAGAGTTATTTGAAAATTAGCAGTCCTATCAACAATGGGAAAGTAAGTTACAAAACTGTATTAATTTAATTTAAAATTTTTAACAGACTTCAGTTGTGCAGCTCAACAGTTAAATGCCAGTCAGAGTACACATAGGTTCAGTTTTGTAAATCATACTATAAAGACGGTAAATATGCCAAAAGTACGTCATTCAGTCAATTTAAAATCAAAACTAACAAGTTACATTTCAGAATTTAAAGAAGATGGTTTATCAACTGACAATAAAATATTATTTTGTAATTTGTGTCAGTGTGCAGTATCATCTACACAAAAATTCCTGGTGCAACAACACATTACAATTAGTAAACATCAGGCCAACAAACAACTAAATTCCAAGCAGAGACAATTGTTTTTAACACAACCAACAACATCGAATGTAAGATCTGAGTTTAACATCGACCTGTGCCGTTCTCTCATCTCTGCTGATATTCCTCTCTACAAACTAAAGAATAAGGTCTTCAGGGAATTCCTTGAAAAATATACTCAACATACAATCCCGGATGAGTCAACACTTAGGAAGACGTATGCTCCATCCATCTACGATGAGACAATACAGAAGATAAGAGATGAAATTAAAGATAGTTCAATTTGGGTTTCCATTGATGAGACTCCCGACAAAGAAGGTAGACTTGTTGGTAATGTAGTTATCGGTTTGTTAAGTGAACAATATTCTGAACGAATTCTTTTACATTGTGATGTTCTAGAAAAGTGCAATAACAAAACTATAGTTAAACTGTTCAACGAAGCTATGGGTATCCTGTGGCCAAAGGGTATTATGTACGATAATGTGTTATTCTTTATTAGCGATGCTGCCCCTTATATGGTCAAAGCTGGACAAGCATTATCTGTTGTATATCCTAAATTGACTCATTTTACTTGTGTGGCGCATGCATTTCATCGTGTGGCAGAAGTGGTCAGAGACAATTTCCCTAAAGTAGATTTGTTGATTTCATCAGTGAAAAAAGTATTTCTCAAAGCTCCCAGTAGAGTTAACGTGTTGAAAGAAATGTACCCTGAAATTCCATTGCCACCAAAGCCAATTTTAACTAGATGGGGTACATGGCTAGAAGCAGTTGAATATTATGCCGAACATATAGACTCTATTAACAATGTTCTCCTTGCATTGGACTCTGAAGATGCAGTCTCAATTGATACTGCGAAAACAGTTACCTGTGACATAAGTGTGAAGAATGACTTAGCTCACATTCAGCATACATTTTCATGCATCATAAAAACGCTCAAAAGTCTCCAAAATAGGCACCTTTCACTATCTGAAAGTTTTGAAATTATAAATAGTACTGTGGAACAACTGAATCGTGGTAGAGGTAAAGTTGCAGATGCAGTAAGAGCTAAGGTGGACACTGTACTTTCAAAAAACCCTGGATATGAAGAACTACAAAAGGTTGTTGCTGTGATGAGTGGTGAATCAACAGTGAAGATTAACTTGGACTTATCCCCAGCAGACATTGTGAAATTGAATTATGTACCAGTTACTTCTTGTGACGTCGAACGCTCTTTTAGTCAGTATAAATCTATCCTCAGAGACAATAGAAGAAGATTCACTTTTCAGCACTTGAAAGAAATGTTTGTAACCTATTGTTATGGTAACAGACAATAAAAATTGTGTTTTGTTGAAACTACATTGGAAGATAAGGTACGTCCATTATATTTTTTGTTTAGTTTGATTAAAATGTACCAATATTTAACGTACATAGTCATTTTTTTATAATTTTAAGTCCATATTTAATTCCATATTTTGGTAAAAATCCATATTTAATTCCATATTTTGGTAAAAATAACTACATATATATTTACATATTTCATATATTTTTAGTCCATATAAATCCGTTCCCTGCTTATCATAATTCCAAAACACAGTAGGCCTATCAATACAAATAGTAAGGGAAAAGAATAGCCTAAAAGAAAAGAAACCATTGGCTATGACATATAATGTTCGTAAATACGGAATTTTTGGTTTCCCATGTGGATTTCCTACGGGACAAGTTTTTCAGGCCTCAAATGCATGACATTCAGTATAATATCCAGGGCTGGGCAGTATTTGAAATGAAATACGTATTTGAAATACATTTGTATTTTGTATTTTGTAAGGATTTTCGAAAGTATTTTGTATTTTGTATTTAAATACGTAAAATTTATGTATTTTGTATTTCAAATATTCAAAATACTTTCTTCTTCTTCTTCTTCTTCTTCTTCTTCTTCTTCTTCTTCTTCTTCTTGGCCTTAACATTTTGGATTTGGATTTCAAGAATGAACTTTTGTTTTATTTGCCTATCCATTTCAGATGTGCTAGCCATACACTTAGTTTTCTTGCCACAACTGATTTCCTTAATGCCATGAAGAAATCTCCAACAGCATCAAGGATCCATCTCCCAACACTTGCTAAATGTTCAGCATTATGCTAGGAGATCCAAATCCTCTAGAAGATCCAAATCCTCAGAAATTATATCAGAAGTCTTGAAATATTCATTAAAGTTTCCTTGCCCAACTCAATGGAATTCTGTTTATGACTCAATGTCTCAAATATTGTAAATTGTAAATTGCCCACATTAATTTCCCTCAATAACAGATTACATATTCTGTTATCTAGTAATCTACGCCATCTATTGCAAGTAACTCCAATCCTAATGAGTTCGCTTCCATCAAGATTTAAAGCGATGTTTGATCTGAACCCAGAAGCAAATTGAGCTATTTTGGCAGCTTGCTTCCACCCATAATTTAAGATGGATAGCTACCTGACACTGCCTCACCAAATGATGAGAAAAGGGTACAGAATATGTGTGTGAAATCGGCTGATCAGTTCTCTGCTACACTTTTGGTCACTTCAGACGATGAAGACGGTAAAAACAATTTTTATGTTTTCAACTCAAGTGCACCAGACTTTGAAAAGCAAAAAGAAAAGAACTTGTCTGCTGTGGAGTATGAGGTCATATAATTCTTTAATGGCAAAGGAACAACCCTGTGCACTCTAGAGAAGTACCCAACAGTGAAGCAAGCTTTTATAAAGTATAATACAAGTTTGTGTTCCTCTACGCCTGTAGAAAAACGTTCTGTTTTTCAGGATTTATTCATGCACCAGCAAGGGGATCCTTATCTCATGAACTTGTTTTTAAAGGGAGCAGTAATTATTCATATGTAGCATAATTTCATTGCTGACTGGGAAAAGGAAGAATGTTCAGTTACAGAGTTTATGTAAAACTGCGGGATAAAAATAATGAGCTTGTAAAATAACAAAAGTTAACCAACTTTGTGCAGTTTGTGTCAAATGGTTTAGGTTGTAAATTGCAAGTTGATACTACTTATGAGTAATTCCACGTCAAATCGCACAGCAATAAAACACGACCTTCTCGGAAATGGTCGAATTTTTTTTCATGAATTCCAGACATCAAATAAGGAGACCCATATTTTTTTATTTTCACAATTATTAATTATTTGTGTAGTTATGAATATTTGAAGTTACGCAAATTATGCGCGCACTGTTACATAAACTCGCTTGGAACTCTGTGTCTACAAATAATTGAGATTTGCGGTTTGGCGCATTTGAAAGACTAAATACAACACTTTTTATTACTTTAGGCCTATCACTAATAAATTTAAAATTTGGCTATTTTTTTAATCATTTCTTTTTCAAAGCAAAATTACTATTATTAAATAACCAAGTTAAAAATCTGAAAAAATATAGACTTGTTCGCTGATGTATTATCTTTGAACTACTGCATTTATAAATATGGGATCGGCACCCATACATTTGTAACAATTTATTTTCCGGAGGCATGCACGCGCTCGCGATGCCCAGCTAATAAACTGCTTGCAGCCATAGGCTAGAAGGCTGCCCGTGGAAATTCCCCGTTGCATCTGATGTCACCATACCAATCATCAAATGATTAATACCTTAAGGAACAGTAAATATCTATATAAAATTATTTTATTATTGTCAGCTCAGGGGGAAGCCCTTCACAGTTTATACTGTAATATAGCCAAGTGTTTGATGATAGCAAGACTGGGTAAGGCAGTAAACAGATGGCATGAGAGAAAAATAATCAGTTTGGGTTTGAATTTCGCGCAGTGACGTGACTTCTATACAACATGAGTGATGGTAAAGATCGCGTAATATATAACAAGTGTTTAAATCCATTTACCTTCCTAATCACGCTTTTAAAAAAGAAAAGAACACTAAGACGCGTAAGTCGCGACTTATTGATGAAGCTCAATTTAAAGGAGTCTTGAGTGTGCAAATATGTGATTTGTTCCGTAAAAATCAATCAATTTCCGCATAGGTCAGGTGAAATTATATGTGAAGCCGGTAGTTCTTGTGATATAAATAAACATAAATCGAATGAAAGTGCGGACAGAGAAAGTGATTATCCCAGTATTTCTTCTAGCAGTTCTATGGATACAGTGCTAGAAATCAGTAATATTGAGGAATTAAACAAGAGTTTGATGTCAATAGAATCCCCTATCGAGAAAAGAAAGATACAACAAAACGATACCCCCGTGAAAAGTTTCAAAAGTAAAAGGCTCCCTAGCATGTTAAGTTTTTCATGTAGAAGATGCATCATCATCCATTCAAAAGTCAGCCATATTTTATTTTTGACGGAATGCAAAGAAAGTACAACCTGAAAATTGCATAGTTATTGCAGACTTTTCTGAAAATTCTTCATTTGTAATACAAGATTCAATACAAGGTGTGCATTGGAACATATGCCAAGCCACAATACAGTACAATTTTAATTTTACTTCCTACTTTATTTTATTTTATATTCTCTTATAGGCCTATTAATATTATATCTGAACTGTGACCGAACACGAGCGCTGCTCATTCGGTCTCAAATTTTGTTAATACTACTGCATCTCCTTTTTTTACATTGATTGTATTATTTTATTTCTATTTCTCTTATTTGTAATTATCTTCTTTATTCTGTATATTTAAATAAATAAATCCTTTCGTAGTATATTTCAAAGGAGATACAGAAATTCGTTACAAAAGTAATGTCATCTCAGAAACCATGAAGCATGACACCGATCCCTTTCACTTTTTTCAATCCGAAGCAATCAATTTCTTAAAGCAAGAATTCAACGATATGAAAAAAATTATCTACTTTTCCAATGGATCAAGTTCACAATACAAAAAAAAATTAAAAATAATTGCTTACATGAAGACGATTATGGAATTAGTGCTGAATGACACTTCTTTGCAATGTCGAACGGTAAAGGTTCATGTGTTGGCATTGGAGATATGTTAAAAGACTTGCCACGAGAGTTAGCCTATACAAGATCCTATAACAACACCAAAAAAAAAAAACTGTTTGATTAGTCACAAAAAACATTTCTAACGTGTCATTTATATTTTGTCCATTCAATAAGCACAAAAACCACAGTGAAAATTTGCAGGCCAGATACCATAATCTAAAACCAATAACTGGTAGGCCTACATTAAAATTATATTCTTTCATTCCGTTGTCAAAAACTGAAGATTTAGTAAAACAATTTTCTTTCAAGAAAGAAGGTAGGCGAATGAAAATTTAAAATGTGAATGAAAAGAAACATTTGAAAAGCATAATGTACAATTATTTGAAGATATCATAATAAGTAAATGAGCAGTGTTTCCTCGAGTAACTTGATCCGTACTGGGTGTAATGTTGCAACGTTCAGTCAATTATCCAGCGCCGATAAACCTCTTAGCGCGCTTTAACGCTTCCCGTCCACTGCTGCTGCGCCGGCCGCTACACATTCTGTCATAAGTAATTAAATTTCCATTAAACTATTGGAGATCCCATTCTGATTTTTTCTGGAATTATTAAGAATACTTCAGTGCACCTAGTAGGCATTTTTTTATATTTTTAATAGGGCTATTTCACATTGATGCATATGTTTTAAAAATTGAATTATAAAAAAAAATATTTGAAATAATTATATTAAAATTAGTTAGTAAATATTTAATAAAAGACAGTACTTTAAGCTTTTAAATGCATTTTTCAAAAAAATTTTAACATCAATATCGTCAGAAATATGACGCTTTAAATGTTGCATTGTGCGACATTTTTAACGAATTTTAACATGTAATATTTTAAAAACATGTGGACTTACGAGGAAATAAAAATACACTTGTTGGTTTATGAGACCCATAGAGTTGGTAAAAAAAAATATAAACGCAATCAGAAATATGAAGGTCAAAACTTGTATAATTTTGTGCGATTTGACGTGGAATGACTCTTATACAGATATGACTGAAGCATTTGACAAGATTAATCACAATATTCTTTTGTCAAAATTAAATAATTATGGATTCTCACAACAAATGTTAAAATTAATGAGATCATATTTAAGAAATGGACAGTAATATGTTAAATAATCAATCCGAGTCATATATTTGCATTGTTAATTCCGGAGTACCTCAAGGCTCAAATCTTGGCCTCTTATTCTTGATTTATATTAATGATTTGCCTAAAGTAATTAAATATTCAAAATGTTTACTTTATGCTGATGATCTAAAGATATTTAAATCAATACAAAATATGTCCGCTTTAGAATTACTACAAATTGATATCAATAATATTTATCAATGGCTTTTAAATAATGGGTTAAACTTTAATACAAAAAAAATGTTGTTATATGTCTTATACAAGGACTACATCTTATTTAAGAGGTAATTATACATTGAACGACGAACCATTACAACGAATATATTGTGTAAAAGATCTCGGTGTAACTATTAATCATAATTTGGCTTTTCATAATCACATATTTAATATAACAAATATGCTTTTAAAAATCTGTGTTTTATTATTAGAAATTCAAAAACTTTACAAAACACTTCGAATTTGACACTTCTTTTTAATTGTCATGTTCGCGTTAAATTGGAATATGTCTCTGTAATTTGGTCACCACTTGCAAATCATATAGTAATCAAATTGAAAAAATTCAAAAACGATTCTCTAGATATCTGTATTTTAGAAGATATCATTGTTCAGCCCTCCATAACAAAATTTCGTACAACAATCTACTTGCTGAATTTAATTTAATGTCTCTTGCCAGTCGTAGATTACTTGCTGAGCAACTTTTATTGTATAAAAATATTCAACGGTCTACTGGATAACAGCGAAATATTATCACAAATCCAGATTAACGCTAGAACATCACATTTAAGAAATCGTCAATTGTTATATTATAAAAAACCAAACACTTCAGCACATAAAAATTCACCAGTGTTAAAAATGTGTTCAAATTTCAATGAAATATGTAAAACATGGGATCTAGATTTCAGCATTTCTACATGAAATATGAACATTTTCTTATTAATATACTGAAGGTAGTTGATTTTAATAATAATATTGCTATGTATTTGTTACTCTATAATTTTCCAATTACAGCTACATTTTACATTTTTGGCTGTGATATCTATACTTAATTATTTTTCGTTTATTTTTATTTTGTATTTTTCATTTATAGGCCTATCTATATCTGTGTCTCTTATTTAAGTGCTATCTATTTATCTGTTTTTTTTTTTAGTTTTAATTTGTATTTACACTTGTATCTTGCATTTGTATCTGTTTTATCTCTTTTTCATGTTATCTGCAATTCTAGGTTATTAAATAAATATCTGTACTGTCTATTGTAATTGGGGCTTTGCCCTGTTATAGACATAAATAAAATAAATATAATAACAATAATAATAATAATAATAATAATAATAATAATAATAATAATAATAATAATAGGCCTAATGGTTTGTTTAACCTGGTAGAGTTAAGGTTATAAAGCTTTCTCTAGGCACTTAGAATAGCATAATAGGCCCTCATTTTTTCTCATGTACAGAAGTCAAGCAATAAAATTTACTACACTGCAATTTGTTTTGCATTACATATACTGTATAACATTAATCTTTTCCAAAGTCTACACAGTGTACACAGTGTTGCAACTTGGGATTTTCCCCCGAAATTTGGGGGAGGTTTGGTGAGATAAAAATGTTAGGGAGATTTTCATGGGAAATATAAATTTTAGAGAAAGATTTCTGGAGTGTTTTCCTAAACTACGGCATTAGGATTTATTTTTTAAAATCAATTACAGTGAAACTACTGTGTTGTGTAATATTGAACAATGAATATATTTTTTCTTCTGCTTTACAGGGAGCTTAACCTGAAAGCTAGATTTGCAATGAATATCATGATCATGAATCCTTTCTTCGGCCAGTATCGCATCTTGCAACGATGTTTCCTCACTTGCTCTCTTTATTACTCATATTATGACGCTCTCTCCCGCCCGTCGTCACGTTGCACACGTGTTCTCCTTGTCTTGCTTAAGTCACGACCTACACAACAGTAGTGTCTGCAGTAAAATGCAGTTAAACAATTTCTCCAATCTAAATGTATGCTTTTGCTACAATTGATTTCCATTCCTATTATATTCTGCATGTATGTTTTCTTAATTAGATTTCATTTTATACTGAACATTACACGCAACAAATGTCAGTCATGTGAACTATGAATAACATTTTTAGTTTGAAACTAATTGCCCCAGTAAAAGTCGGCACTCTGCAAGATGCTAGTGTTACGGACTTTTAGTGTACTATGGCAATACGTGCACAATGCAACACAATGTTATCCCGATGCCTCAGGAGCCAACTAGATCGTACTGCGAAGACGAATTACGAGAAATCTATTCTGTTGCATGTCAGTGTGCTTGATGTGCGAATTTTTTTTCTATTCAGTTGTGTAGGCTATGTATAATCGCATTTGCTAATTTTTATGTTGCGTTTGTCTAAGTAGTCTACAAATTAAAGAATTTAGTGGGTTTCTCTGAATTTTAGGGGGGGGGGGATTTTTAATATGACAGAGGGGGATTTCTTGTTCCTTGGTTGGCAACACTGAATCTATGTAATAAAGTTTCAATGGACCGTCTGTGCTTATCTTGTTATATAAAATAATTTTATTAATTAGTTACATGAACGTTTTCGGTACTTGTGTGTACCATCATCAGATGAATGAGTGATACTGTACGTTAACCTTGCCAAATGGATACATGTGATATCGCCATGAATAAAATGCATGCACAAAACATGAATATATACCCATTATCAATTAAACTAGTAACATAAATTGCAAATAAAACACTTACTTATATACAATTAATTAAAATTATTTTACATAACAAGATAAGCACAGACGGTCCATTGAAACTTTATTACATTGTAACTAGCTTATCGGAAAATTTATAATAAGATGAAATTTAAAACACAGAATCTACATTTTCAAACTGTGCCTTTTGTTAATCAGTATCTGTTATCCTTGCGGGTAGGTGGAGAGGAACTGATAGGCCGCAGCCCTCAATCCATCAAGATCTTTGGCACATATTATAATAGCTCCACGGTCTACAAATCCCCGAGATTCCCTGTTTACTACACCGAGTATCAGGATATCCTTTGATATTCAAAAGTTTGAACACCGCCGATCCAGTAGAGCTCTTTTCTGTGAATATGTAGAATAGCTGAAGACGATTTAGCCACATCTCCTGGAAATTTACACCGACGGGTCAAAAATGGAAGAAGGCACTGGTGCGGCCTATTATAATAAAACCACAGGAGATACACAAACGTTCAGTGTACATAATAATACTTCCATATTTACGGCTGAAATCCATGCAGTGGAAGGAGCGCTGGTTTCTTTACGTCCAGTACACAACTCACATATACGGATCTTTATGCACTCGAGGAGTGCCTGCAATCTATAACCGATACAACTGTTCATACATCATGGTCCACAGCATTGGTACATTGTAAACAACTCATCTTAGAACTTCAAACATCAAAAAATGGCATACAACTGGTGTGGATTCCTAGTCACTCCGGTATTCCCGGAAATGAATATGTGGATCAGCTGGCGAAGACTGCAGCGCAGGATCTGCCCATGTTAATTGAACCCCTGACTCTTCAGGATTTCCGCAGACAATACGTCCAGGCAGCAAAGAGACGAGACGGAAAAAAATTAAGACCCATATACCAGATGGCAGCATTAACGAGACAAGAGATTTCGTTAATTATGAATATTAAGCATAACATGGCCCTTCCCAGTTTATCAATACAAGATTCGGCTAACGGATTCCGCTAGATGTAGCTGCGGTCAGTGGGGCGACCTAAATCATGTTCTGCTTGGGTGTGAACGTATCTCTCTGCAAATACAAAGGTTCCTATCGGAAGTCTTCCCTATACAGGGGCATTGTCCCTGCTTGATTTCAAATTTAATTGCTTCCTCAAATTTTCTGACATTGAAAGCACTTATTCGATACATTCGCAGATGTAAAATGAAGTTATAAGAGTTGTACCATTAATAATTTGTGTTATCGGCATCAGTAAGGCAGATACTACAGGTTAACAAGGACGTTGACATCGCATCCTGAGGGACGATAGGACGTCCGAAAATAAGTGACAACAACAACAACAAGCGGAGAAGGAACACTCCACACTAACAGAGGTTAGAGGAGGATAGACATTTAATTTCAAATTCAGAAGTCATCTAAGAGCCATTGTATAAAGTACACTTTGATGATTTCTGTTTAGGCACCTCTATACTTTTCCATACGCAATAAGGAAGACAAGAGAACGTATCCGAATCCTGACAGTTTTATGTTTATTGTTGATTTATTAGACCATAACCGATACCACTGGTATTTCACAAATTGAGACGTAAAAAAAACGGTTTATATTTTAAGATGTTGATTATTGATTTTAAGTATGGTATGTACATAGAGAAACAATACACACGTGCATTGTTGAGTTTGCGTCTTTCTTGTAATTAAGGTGTAGGTGTCAGTGTTGCCAAGTCAGCGGTTTTGTAGCTAAATCTGGTGTTTTCAGGACTATGGTCAGCTAAAGAATTTTACCGTCAGCGGCTAGCTATTTATTTGGCGTTTTTTTTATGATTCTGGCAGAGGGACATGCTATTTTTAAGTTTTTTTTCCCATAAAGATGTTATAATTGTTTTTATAGCCTCTTACTTGCGGACAACAATGTTAGTTAATCATAAATCAGAGTTTAGTTTTGTATTATAACATTTTTTCATTGAGGGAGTAGAAAATATCATTAATTAACTCGATTTGATGCAACCACGTCCATTTCCTGCCTTGTAAAAATAAGGTAGGCCATATTCGTTAAACTCTTAATATAATATAGGCATTGTTATTGTAAATGAATTAATGTATTTAATCATGAACAAAGGAAAATGAACTGAATTATTATTTTCATTATATGATATATTATTTAATTCATCATTCCGAATTATAGTTTATGTAACACAGACATAGGTTAAATTTAAAACCAGACTCATTGTTGGCAGGCACGTCTCCAGCTCAGTGTAAGTGAAATCAGATTTCGAACTGGCTGGTGTGATTGTGAATGCGATTATTTCCGAAGTGTCCAGTACATTCTTGATCTACTTCATTCAATTTTGAAGAAATATGCTGCGTAAAACTCCATACGTACAAAAGTTTGGAGATGTGTGGAAAAAAACATGTGTTGAAAGATTGGGTGGAAGAAGTTGCCGGTGATAGTTCGAAAGCTCTGTGTAAATGGTGTAAGGTGATATTGAATGAAAAATACTCTGATTTAATTGTCCATGCTGATAGGGATAAATACAAAAGTAGTAGCGAGCGTTTTTCTGCTGCTCTGCACGGTTGCTGAGATATGGTGGCGGAAAATTAATTTAACACAAGAAAGTTTTATCATACATATTCCGAAGGAAAATTAACTTTGTAGAGTGGAAAAATGTTTCCATTACTACAAGCTTCTGGGCAGAGGTGAGTGTTATTTAAATTTCCAGAGGATTAGAACTATTAGGTTCTTTATTTTTTAATTTTAAATCCCATTATGGTTCATTTCATATTTTAGGATACTATTTTCAGTGATGCATGTGGTAACAATCCCTTCAAAGAGCTAACTAAACTGGCATTTTCTTTCCTTATCATACCATTGTCAAATACAGACGTTGAGAGGCTCTTTAGCCAGATGTAGGCCTATCTTTTGAAAGATAAGCACATGAACAGGATGGTAAATCCCATGGTAAATGCAATTTTCACCATTCGAGCAGGCCTGAAAAGACTTGAAAAATGTTGTTGCACGTATGTATCGCCCCAAGATGTACTTAAGGAAATAGATAACGTACTCGTATAATAATAATAATAATAATAATAATAATAATAATAATAATAATAATAATAATAATAATAATGAAATAATAATAATAATTCTAAACAGTATCTTATCACAAAAATATTTTCATAATAAACACCGACACGAGTATGATTTCTTCTGTTTTGGTACAATGGCTGCATACAAGTCGGGTAATGAAGAATCATCTCGTGCGTCATCCCTCCTATACAAGGATGAAGAACGATTTTGCATAGAACATAGTGGCTACAAAGTGATACACGCTTTCTATAATTTAGTCTATATTTATATAAAATTCCTAAAATTGTGTAGTTTTTATTTCGAATTTGGAAATGATGTGTGAAGAAAAATCTGGAGTTTTTGAACTACAATTTAGTTGTTTTTTTAACCTTCCTATTGTGAATGGGTCTAAATGGGTCTAAATGACCCATTCCATTTACTAAAATTAACACAAAACGTGCAAAAACAGCGATAATGTGACAGGACTTTGAGTAATCCTAAAAAACATCATTAGGAATATTTCCTAAAACTTTTAGCCACAAAAGTATAGTACTTCGTCATATTTTTGACTTTGACACATTTATTGTATTTGGGTCATTTAGACCCAGTCACGGATTTTGATTTTAATTATGATTTGCGTACTGTTGTGTTCCGATACACACTCACACTCTCACTCACTCACTCACTCACTCACTCACTCACTCACTTACTCACACTGATATTAGCCGGTGTGTACAGATCTGCTGGATAATCACTTCAAGAACTGTGGGACAGTATGTATGGTAGACCTGTTTTCTGTGCAACAGTAACACTTCAATTTTTTCATACTACTAGCAGGTTTCTCAGGTTTGACAACAAATCAGTCTGACCAGTTAGATGACGTCATGATACATTGGCTGCTATTATATCTTTTTTCTACATGTCGAAAATGTTCTTACCCTACCAAGATGTCACAGTATATGAGCAGTTGGTGCCATTTCGAGACAAATGTCCCTTCCGCCAGTACACACTTTCAAAATCCAAAGGGAAGTATGGTATAAAATTGTGATGTAAAAACAGCATAATATGTTTGCGCAGCAGAAGTGTGCAAAGCAAAGCCAGAAAGTGGACCACGAGAAACAAACCAAGGCAGAAATGTTGGTAGCATTGAAAAGATTGATCGAAACATCATCACGAACAATTTTTTTACCGGCTTTATTTTGGCCGGTCCCACGCTGTGGCGTCGTGGTCTCAGGCATCCTGCCTAGGACTCGCGTTACGGAATGCGCGCTGGTTCGAGTCCTCATGAGGGAAGAAATTTTCTCATGAAATTTCGGCCAATGTATGGGACCGGTGCCCACCAGCATTGTGATGCACTTGGGGAGCTATGATAGATAGCGAAATCTGGTCACGCAAACAAGCTATAACGGTTGGGGGGCTCATCATGCTAACCACACGATACCTCCATTCTGGTTGGATGATCGTTCACCTCTACTTCGACATGTGGCCGTGAGGCCAGCAGCCGGCTGGTCGGTCTTGGCCCTTCGCAGGCTGTAGGACCACAAATTATTATATTTTGGCCGAGGAACTTCTCAAGAGGAATCTAACTTTAGTCAGAACTCTGAGAAAAAACAAACCATAAGATATGCAACTGAACTGCACGAGACCAGAGTGTCCAACCATTTTCGGATTTCAGTCCGACGTAACTTTGGTGTCGTATGTGTCTTAGAAGAATAAATCAGTGATTTTGCTGTGCACAGTGCATCACGACTGCAGTCCATCTTCAGAAGAACACAGAAAGCCTGAAATCATATCACATTACAACAAAATGAAGGGAGGAATTGACACCACGGCTAAACGTGCCAGTACCTACTCTTGCAAAAGGAGTAGCAAAAGATGATTTGATTGTGTTTTATAATGTACTCGATATTGCAGGAATAAATGCTTATGTATTGTATGTTCATGCGAGTACAATCCAAATAAATTGTACAAATGAAGATTGTTCCTGAAGGAATTGGACTAGGCCTACAATTAACACAAGCAATGCGGGGAAAAAAAAGATGACAAGAAGCCTGCCTCAGAAGATAAAACTAAGTTTGGAAAATGTTCCAGGAACGAGTTCAGGAGAATGTGCAACAAAAAGAAATGTAGACCGAAGAAAGACCAAATTACTATAAAAATGCAATAGGTGCAAAGCGTTCCTCTGCCAAGATCATGCAAACATTTTAGGCCTATTTGCAAAATTGCGTAGACTAAATTGGTAATTATTTTGTGTTCACACATTGGAAAATAGGATATTATATGCTTTTTTTGAACCAAGGCTTAAATAAAAGAAGATGTTTTACTATTATATCCATTTTTCAAATCTTGGGTCAAACTGACCCATTCACAACATGTGTGACAAAGTTTCGAACATAATAGGAAGGTTAACCTTGTGCAGCGGTAAATGAAATTTTGAGTCGGCAGGCAACACTGGTGGATGCAAAACCAGCAGTTGTCTGGATCAGATTCAAAGACGTTATATAGTATACTAGATTCACACGGAGAGCTGGTATTCTGTCCAAAATTGAAACCAGTCTGCGCATGTTTACGTCGCCATATTACTGGTAGAAACAGCGGTAAGCACGATAGCGTCATGTTTTGTGGTTTGTTTTGTCTCGAGTGTTTTTTGTGAACACTGAAAGTGATGTAATTTGATGCGATGATAGTATGAAATTTTATGTTTTGTAAATCTAGATGACTAGTGGCTTGTGCAGCAAATACTGCAAATTAAGTCCATAAGAAGTTCAAATAAAAATTGTTCAGATTTATTTTCAGTGAAGAATACCAGACATTTTGAAAGTTATTTGCTTCCATAATAGTGAAACATGCTTCCTCTGAATGTTTTTTTATGCCAAATACTTTTCCTTGAGCCTATCCGTCTTAAGTTCTTGAGTTTCAATGCGAACTCGCAAGTAACAATGTCAGGACGATCAGCGACTTTTTCATGTGGGAATAATGCAGTAGCTATTTCAGGTCATTGCGGATTGTAGGTGAAAGTTAAGAAAATGTAAGGTTTGTCATGCTTTGAACAAAAGACTTAGCATCTTGGTATAGCTGCTGCATGTTTCGTGAACTACCCTGAAATGTAGAGGGCAGAATCACTTTTTCCCACTAAGAGATCTTGCTGAGGTGATCAAGAGACTACAAAATCTTGTAGGCTTCTTATTTTATCAGTAAGTAATATCTTTTGGTCTTTTCTTAGGAATTGTAATTTTTACGCTTCCTCCAGACAATACTGATCTACCAAACACTGCTGGATTAATTTGTGTAACAATGAATGTTATCCCGTATATTTTCTGTAATATAGGCTGTTGTGAGGAATCTATTGCTGAGATGCGGAAAATGAGGCGAATGATATGTCAGAGTTGTAGAATCTTATATGCGCCCTAAATAAAATTGTCCATCGCAAATCATTAGCATTTCAGTGTTTCATTCGTTGCTGGTTGCGGGAAATAAACTTACTCATCACGGTAGCAAGAAGTGAAATGGCTGCTATTTTCCCTACAACAAAATATGCTTGGCAGTGATCACAAATCTAATCGATTAAACCAAAGAAATATGAAATTAATTTTGATGTAGTTTAAAGACGCAGCTAAAATAGGAAGCATGACTCAATTACTACCAAGGAAAATTAGAGAATCAGACATGAAAATATCTATATCACACTGACATTAAATATATGAAAAAGACCTACACCACTTGATTAATAACTATAGAAGTATTTCATTTTTAATAACAGTATTGTTATCTTACGTAAGTTTTATAGTTTTCAGTAACATATATATATATATATATATATATATATATATATATATATATATATATAGCCGTTACTCAGTAAATTATAGAAATGAAGATCTAATATAAAATATTCTTTTTCTGCGTCTACTTACATAAAGTCCCAAAAGGTTTGACTTTCATATATCAGTATAGCATTATGTGTTGCATTAACTATAATAATATTTCATTTTTAATGGTAATAATGTCATCAAACATTCTTAAGTTTTGTAGTTCTTCAGCTGTACTCGGAAAACTACAGACCAGAGAATCAGACCTGTAAATTATTTTTCATACGTTATCAAAATATTACACAAATAAAGATCGACATATTGGCATTATGATGTGAAAGAATCTGAGCCATCTGAACTCTAGCTATGTCAGCAATCCTGTAGGTCATGGCCTTCGTGTAATAGCCTATTGTTTATTGTAGTGTGTGTTTTGTTTTATTCTGAAATGCATAATTAATTCTCAAAACTGACGAAAGATGGATTTTGAAAAATAGGGAAATGATGCAGGAAAATTGACATTTAACTGAAAACTACTATTTTTCTGAAAACTTTCGGTTCCAAGCTTCAAAATGAGGGATCATTTATTAAAATCCGTTCAGCCATTTTCCCGTAATTTCCATTACCAGTTCAATCAATAAAGAATACTTAATTGTTGGTACAGGTATATCAAACTCTTGAGAAATACCACTGAGTAAATTGTTTAGACTTACATATCAGGTATTATACATAATACAATTAGTAGAAAGTTTTTATTATTTAAATCATAAATAAGGAATACCATCTTATTGATTTGTGTGCATGAAAATTATGTACCATCACCCCGCAAGCAATGATAAAATATTTATTTATTTATTTATTTATTTATTTATTTATTTATTTATTTATTTATTTATTTATTTATTTATTTATTTATTTATTTATTTATTTATTTATTTATTTATTTATTTATTTATTTATTTAAAATAACAATATAGTATGTAAAGAAATCCACTCATAAACATTTGTTTCTTATTTTGCATAAGGTGATTGTGTTAATTTTTTTAAGTCTTCACGTTGCCTATTATTTGCAATGTATTAGGTACTGATATTTTTTATAATTGATAGCATTCCCTTTATTAATTGAAGAATGACTTATAAATGCAATGTAATATGGATATCTTTGCGCTTTATATTTTGCCAGATTACTTATGTCCTGTGGTCTAAAAGTACCGGTAATATACAGTAATTTTCGAATCTCTAAAACTTAACAACAGGTCTATACTGATTATCACATACAGTGGACTCTCCTAAGTTCGACAAAACAGAATTGAAAATTCAGTCCAATAATGATAGTGGGTGTGGCAGGTGAAAAGAATACAAATTCTTATTGGTTATCCATCAACGAATACAGTACTGTACTTGCATTTCCTGCCCGCCCCGAGACTTGTGTATGCGCTTCTAGTACCACAGTGGGTTTCGACAGTTCCGTCTCACAAACGGCACAATTCTCAAATAGAAAAAGAAGAGTTCATTAATTTAAAATCAGTGATCAATATGGGTGTCCTAATCAATAAAATATTCTGTTTTCCTTTAACAAAAGTATCACTACAAGACACAGAACCAATTCCCATTCAAATGGCAAACCCATTTCTTAGTGCCCGTATAGGGGCGTGTCTAATTCTCCTACGTAAGCAGTCGAACTATAGGATGTAGAACTTGATTTCTGTCGAACTTAAGAGCTTCCGCTGTATTTATTTCACCTAAGAATTTGATTGTAATAAGAACTTGTGTAATCAAGATGCATATATTTATGTCTTGTGATCTGAAAGTAATGGAGGCTATGTTAATATAATTTTCGATTCTCTGAAACCTAACAATATGGTGATTATCGTAAAATTATACATTCTATAATGTGTATTGTGTAGGCCTATTTATGGATGAATGAGAATGTTTTCTATCAATTGCTGCGTGCGTATTTTCTTTCCTTTATTACTCTGACGTGTCAATGAAACTTTGAATATGTTTAATTCGTCCCAATTCTACGTTAAACGTCGAAAATGGACATAATCTCTCAATTTTTTATCATCACAGCGTTGAATCGTGTGATTTACGTACTGCTATTACGCGTCTGCTCTCCATCAATATGGCGGCAAGCGCAGCGTTCAATTTGCCCCGGTTTCCTCGTTCTATGCAGCCGAGACTGTAGGGGTTTGGTCAGACTAGGCACTGCATGGGCTTTCCCACCACAGCTTGCGTATTACTTTAGTCCTAGACGTTTTAAAATATATTTCTGTCTCTTGTTAGAGAAAAAACTTCAATACGTGACAAGAATCCCAAATAACTTAGGATATGTCCTTCAGAATGTAGCTTATGAGAACAGGAGAAAATAAGTAATTCCGCTGTTTTTTTTAGTTTAATCGTAAGAAGTAAACAGAATATTATGAAACGCAGTGTCTGCTGATATCAGATACTTACACACTTCCTGCTGGCGGCCATTCTGCTGCTGATGTTGTGATCAAACGTCGTTAAACAAACCTGGAAACAATTACTTCATGTTAGCAGTTTAGCCTAAATGTAAATCAGTTTATTTTACAAACTTACGTGTAATATTGGAGCAGTTCAAATAAAAGTGATATGCAGGGACCAGTTTAATATTCCTCTATGCTAGACTGCCCCCCTCCGCCACAAAAAAAAAAAAAGAAAAAAAAAAAGATGACTGAGCACAGAGGCAGCTTATCAGGTTTACAAGTTATCAAATTTCATTTAATGTCTGTGAGCACCAGTATGTGCAACCAACAAAGTCAATAGTAAGCCACATCTTGCTAGCTGCAGGTGCGTCGTCTAGCCTATTTAAAAACTCCAATAGGCTAATTTAATCTTGTAGCCTCCTAGACAAAGCACCGTGCCTAATTATTAGCATTAGGAATATTATTATTGTTATAGTCTTGGTTCCAATTTTTCCGAGCTTAAATTAAAATCATGTCATTATTAAGAATGCAGTCCTCTAGATCAGTTATATCTTTGAAGACTGTTAATAATAAGTAATTAATAATTATTAAAAGTGATGCAATTTCTAATAGGTCTACATAGCCCTGAGCCAGACCTATTGTTAAATTATGACTAAATGTTCACTGAATTTATTGTTGTCAAATGGGATTATTTGTGTTCTGTCACTTAAGTATGATCGAAATAAATTTAATGTAATCCGTCAGATTCATATAATCCTATAATCTATCTAATGACAATTACATTAATATTCTCATTATAGAAATATATTTTAGATTTATATATATATATATATATATATATATATATATATATATATATATATATATATATATTTCTTTTCTCCCTGTAACATAGTTCTAGTAAGCTTATATTAAATTAATTTTCATAATTTTACTAGCTATCTTAAATATTAAATTAATTATAATTAATTGAATTAAATTAGCTCATAAATTAAGTTACTACTTTACCTTATAGGTTTATATAAATTTAAATAAATATGTAGTCTACTAGTCGTTAAAACTGAATAATATTGCTGGAGAAGCGTAGACTAAATATTTGTAATTTAAAAATGTATTGTATTGATTAAGGCTGGTTGAGTGGAAGAGAAGGCTTTATGGCCTTAACTCTGCCAGCGAAAATAAAACATTATTATTATTATTATTATTATTATTATTATTATTATTATTATTATTATTATTATTATTATTATTATTATTATTATTATTATTATTATTATATATTCCAGCTTGCTAATAAGGATTGAATGATCAACAGTATCAAAATGTACTCGGCCACGACCCTTTCCACTTTTCCCCTACTAGCTCACCACACACTCTACGTGATAGGCTAGTGTTGTGTCGAATGCACATTTCATGTGGGTGGGGATAACTTCCCCTACTGGCATTCGCTATATTGCGATTTATCCTCAATTACAACTAAACACGCAGATAAGCCATACAATTGAAACGCATTTCTGGTGCTGTATTCCGGTACATGGACTGGCACTCCGCGGGAGTCTTACCGAGCTACCCCTCGCAAGAGGAGGCCCTAGCCCTTCAGGGACAATCGATAATTTATAAACACATTATGTAAGCTTATTCAGACGTTAGGACAATGGCAGGAGTCCATAATTGTACCTATTTTTAAAAAGGGGGACAAAACCCACTGTGGTAACTTTCGAGGAATATCACTTTTGTTGACGTCGTACAAAATTTTGTCCATTATCCTTTTGAGAAGATTAACTCCGTATGTAGATGAAATTATAGGGGATCATCATTGCGGTTTTCGGCGTAATAGATCGACTATTGATCAGATTTTTTGTATTCGACAGATAATGGAGAAATAATGGGAGTATAAGGGTACAGTACATCAATTATTCATAGATTTCAAAAAGGCGTATGACTCGGTTAAGAGGGAAGTATTATATGATATTCTTATTGAATTTGATATTCCCAAGAAACTAGTTCGATTAATTAAAATGTGTCTCAGTGAAACATACAGCAGAGTCCGTATAGGTCAGTTTCTATCTGATGCTTTTCCAATTCATTGCGGGCTAAAACAGGGAGATGCACTATCACCTTTACTTTTTAACTTCGCTTTAGAATATGCCATTAGGAAAGTTAAGGATAACAGGCAGGATTTGGAATTGAACGGGTTACATCAGCTTCTTGTCTATGCGGATGACGTGAATATGTTAGGAGAAAATACACAAACGATTAGGGAAAACACGGGAATTTTACTTGAAGGAAGTAAAGCGATAGGTTTGGAAATAAATCCCGAAAAGACAAAGTATATGATTATGTCTCGTGACCAGAATATTGTACGAAATGGAAATATAAAAATTGGTGATTTATCCTTCGAAGAGGTGGAAAAATTCAAATATCTTGGAGCAACAGTAACAAATATAAATGACACTCGGGAGGAAATTAAACGCAGAATAAATATGGGAAATGCGTGTTATTATTCGGTTGAGAAGCTCTTATCATCCAGTCTGCTCTCCAAAAATCTGAAAGTTAGAATTTATAAAACAGTTATATTACCGGTTGTTCTGTATGGTTGTGAAACTTGGACTCTCACTCTGAGAGAGGAACATAGGTTAAGGGTGTTTGAGAATAAGGTGCTTAGGAAAATATTTGGGGCTAAGCGGGATGAAGTTACAGGAGAATGGAGAAAGTTACACAACGCAGAACTGCACGCATTGTATTCTTCACCTGACATAATTAGGAACATTGAATCCAGACGTTTGAGATGGGCAGGGCATGTAGCACGTATGGGCGAATCCAGAAATGCATATAGAGTGTTAGTTGGGGGACCGGAGGGAAAAATACCTTTGGGGAGGCCGAGACGTAGATGAGAAGATAGTATTAAAATGGATTTGAGGGAGGTGGGATATGACGATAGAGACTGGATTAATCTTGCACAGGATAGGGAGCGATGGCGGGCTTATGTGAGGGCGGCAATGAACCTTCGGGTTCCTTAGAAGCCATTTGTAAGCAAGTAAATATTCAGACGTTAGGCCTATTACTCCCTGAATTCGTCGACCTGGTTGGCGAGTTGGTATAGCGCTGGCCTTCTATGCCCAAGGTTGCGGGTTCGTTCCCGGGCCAGGTCGATGGTATTTAAGTGTGCTTAAATGACAGGCTCATGTCAGTAGATTTACTGGCATATAAAAGAACTCCTGCGGGACAAAATTCCGGCACATCTGGCGACGCTGATATAAACTCTGCAGTTGCGAGCGTCGTTAAACAAACTATAACATTTAACTCCCTGCATTCTGATTGGCTGAATTACGACCAACACGCAACTGCCCTCTGCCTGTGCCGGTTCGGGAAGGAATTCTGTTCCGTCCAGCGGAAATGCGAGACGAGAGGGTTCGTGTTCTGCATTAGACTATTCAAGATTTCTTTTCTGTACAACACACATATTTCTGTTCACACCAGTAGGGGATAATACGTCATAAAAGAAGTGGATAATAAATTTAGATTTTGTAATACATATATAGCGTAGTCCTAATATTCATAATTATACAGAAGCAATAAACCGCAAACGGGGATAATAGTTGACACTTGAGACTTGGGATTAAATTACAATAATAATTGCAATTTTAATTTCTATGTATTGTATATTATTTAATTAATACACGGCATCATAAAAAGTGTTCTTAAATGCTTAATATCCTGAAACTAATGTAGGCTTAATAGGGTATAGTTGAAAACTGACAAAAGTAATATACCGGCATTAAGCTTACCTCACGTTAACCGTGGATCTGTATTATGTTAATTTTCTCCATGTTAAATTTCAATTTCGAGAGTTAGGTACAGTGAAAATATCTGAAAAGTCGAATCTTCATGAAACCCTGTTGAAGATGTGCGACGTTTCTGAACATGTAGGCTTATGTATATAGGACCGTCACAATTTCTCGAACAATCTGGAATACCTACGAAACAAAGTTCGATTTGTATTAAAAGAATTCAAAACGTTGAAATTTTTTTTTCCAAGTCGCAGGAAATTTACACTGTTTTTCTTTGTTTCATTCCGGTTAATGCACCTTCAGTGCAGCGATATCTGAAAGAGACTAGTTCAACAGGGCACAAAGGAGTGTTGCCATCTTGTTGAGACGAATTCGAAAATGTTATAATTTCTGTATTGATATCAGATGAGCCTATTTCTCATGGTCACAAATATTTTACTTTAATAGGCCTATTTACGCCATGTATTGTGGGTCCCTATCACCACGGCATGGCGCGTCCTCAGGTTGTGGATCGAGGAGACGGCCTCCAGATATGGAGTGTAGCTGCGAATATATTGAATAAGCAGTCGTGGACAGCCGATGAGGGGTGGTCCTCCAGCTTGGGGGTTGGGCGAAGGGCTAACAACCCATCACCGTAAAAACAGCTTGTTACGAAACCTCAAAATAAGTCTCGGAATGGGACTGATTCTCTGGCACGACAACAGCAAAGGAATAAGGTTTTGAGATTTGGTACTTGGAACGTTACAAGTCTATATAGAACAGGAGGGGTAACATTAGTAGCAAAAGAACTAGCTAGATATAGAATAGACTTTGTGGGAGTACAAGAGGTTAGGTTAGATGGGAATGGCATATCACAAATAGGAGATTACTTGTTGTATTATGGGGACGGAAACGATAATCACCAATTAGGAACAGGATTCTTTATTCATAAAAGAATAAAATCAGTAGTAAAAAAGGTCGAATTTATCAGTGATAGGTTATCGTATTTAGTACTTAAGGGTAGATGATGCAATATCGTAGTTATAAATGCTCACGCCCCTAAAGAAGAGAAAGACGACCATATAAAGGATAGCTTCTATGAGGAATTGGAACAGACTTTTGATCAGTTACCTAGATAAGTTTATCACATGAAAATTATATTGGGAGATTTCAATGCTAAAGTAGGACGGAAGGATATTTTTAAACCAACTATTGGAAAAGAGAGCCTACACATAACTAGTAATGATAATGGAGTTAGGTTAGTCACCTTTGCCACATCAAAAAATTTAATTGCCAAAAGTACAACATTCTCTCATAAGGATATACATAAATATACTTGGACTTCTCCAGATGGATTGACACATAATCAGATAGATCGCTTCTTGATAGATAAAAGAAGACATACAAGTATAGTAGACATTCGAACTTTCAGGGGTGCAGACTGTAATTCTGACCATTATTTGGTAATTGGAGAACTAAGAGAAAGAACAATGGAAGGAGTCCATAATCGTACCTATCTTTAAGAAGGGGGACAAGACTAACTGTAGTAACTTTCGAGGAATATCACTTTTGTTGACATCGTACAAAATTTTGTCCAATATTCTTTTGAGAAGATTAACTCCATATGTAAACGAAATTATTGGGGATCATCAGTGTGGTTTTAGGCGTAATAGATTGACTATTGATCAGATATATTTTATTCGATAGATAATGGAGAAAAAATGAGAGTATAAGGGTACAATACATCAGTTATTCATAGATTTCAAAAAGGCATATGACTTGGTTAAGAGAGAAGTTTTATATGATATTCTTTTGAATTTGGTATTCCCAGATATTAGTTCGATTAATTAAAATGAGTCTCAGTGAAACCTACAGCAGAGTCCGTATAGGTTAATTTCTATCATATGCTTTTCCAATTCACTGTGGGTTAAAGCAGAGAGATGCACTGTCACCTTTACTCTTTAACTTTGCTCTAGAGCAGCCGTGGCGAAAATGCGATCATGCGCCGAGCCACTGTGTAACCTGCAACGTGCATAGCACCTTTGGAGGGAGGCGGACATCCGAAGGGGAAGTGAAGCAACTGACTTATTAACGGATTTTCATTTTCCTTACGTAAAGCACTTACATATAATTTTATACAGTATAAGGTTACAAACTAATGTTTGGTACGTGTAACGAAGAAAGAAATGATTAAGAAAACATAGGACACATTATCACAACCTAAAATTAACTGTCTTCAGAATATCTCTGCGACATAGTTTCAAAATTAGAAATTATGTCACTTACTGCCAGTCGTAGTTGATCACGAAGGTATTTGTCTGTCAGTCGTGATCTAAATTTGGTTTTTACTATTTTCATTGTTGAAAATAATTTTTCACAAACGTAAGTTGTAGCGAACATGGCTTCAACAGAGCAAGCGAAAGTACGAAGCTTCGGATATTTATTTTTTTGGCAAAGATTTTAAAAGTTCAACATTTGTCAAGTCCTTACATCTAGCTTTCATTTAACATCACATTGTAAATCTGTGAGTTTAAATGTAAGATCTAACCGCATTATTCGTACATCTGCTGAAAAAGGACCGACGCCGTACAGAGATAATAATAATAATAATAATAATAATAATAATAATAATAATAATAATAATAGTAATAATAATAATAACAACACTTAACGTTTTAATGTTTCATTAGTAACATGTAGTATAATGCCGTTTTATATTATACAACCGTTTTCCTCGTAATACTTGTGAACAAATCATACATTTAATATTCTCATCATATCGGCAGCAAAAAAATGCGTCCTCCCATCCTACTTGAAGCTTTCGTTTTTATAGAGGTACATGGTTTCGAGAGAAACATTGCGACGATACGCCACTCGCAGGTCAGAGACAAATACAAATGGAACGGAGTTTGACTACAGTGAGTGAGAAGGTGGGTTGGGGGAGGTAGGAAGCAAGATAAATTCATAGCTATCATTGCGAGCCACAATGTGCTCGCGAGTCACATTTTCGCCATGGATGCTCTAGAGTATGCCATTAGGAAAGTCCAGGATAACAGGGAGGGTTTGGAATTGAACGGGTTACATCAGCTGCTTGTCTATGCGGATGACGTGAATATGTTAGGAGAAAATCCACAAACGATTAGGGAAAACACGGGAATTTTACTGGAAGCAAGTAAAGAGATAGGTTTGGAAGTAAATCCCGAAAAGACAAAGTATATGATTATGTCTCGTGACTAGAACATAGTACGAAATGGAAATATAAAAATTGGAAATTTATCATTTGAAGAGGTGGAGAAGTTAAAATATCTTGGAGCAACAGTAACAAATATAAATGATACTCGGGAGGAAATTAAACACAGAATAAATATGGGAAATGCCTGTTATTATTCGGTTGAGAAGATTTTATCATCCAGTCTTCTGAAAGTTAGAATTTATAAAACAGTTATATTACCGGTTGTTCTGTATGGTTGTGAAACTTGGACTCTCACTTTGAGAGAGGAAAAAGATGTTAAGCGTATTTGAGAATAAGGTGCTTAGGAAAATATTTGGGGCTAAGAGGGATGAAGTTACAGGAGAATGGAGAAAGTTACACAACACAGAACTGCACGCATTGTATTCTTCACCTGACATAATTAGGAACATTAAATCCAGACGTTTGAGATGGACAGGGCAAAAGAAAATACCTTAGAAATTACATAAAATATAGGCCTAGTAGAAAATTACAATAGAAAAGATCAGTTACATAATATAAAATTACAAATAGTCAAGATCGGTTATGTAATATATAAAATAAAGTAGAAAAATTACACATAATCAAAATCAGTTACATAACATAAAGGGGAATACACACACACACACACACACACACACACACACACACACACACACACACACACATACAAACACACAATTTATAAGACCTAAAATGCCCGAGATAAATACGACCATTAATTCACTTGAGATATATTATACAGTTAATATACTAATAGGAGAATACATGTGAGTTAGAAGACATAAAATGTTCATTAGCAAATTCGTACTAAATGGCATACAAACACAAATGATTAAGAAATATATCAAGATAATAAAAAAAAAGAAAAGAGAAAAAAAAAGAAGAAGAGAGAGGAGAAAAAATAACAACTTGGTCATTTAAGACTATTTAGAAACTTCCGCAAGAGTCTAGTTCTGTTCATTAAAAACATTTCTAAGTAGAGTGTGCTTAAAAGATTTTAGACTCCGACTGCTCCTGTACGACAATCATTGTAGTGGCAGTACTCAAAGAAATAAAAACGAAATTTTACTGATGGTTCGTGATACTAGGAAAGGAAAATTTTCATTGCTGTCCCTTCAGATTTTAGCAATGATAGCTTATTTTATTAATTTGGGAGACCTGAATCAGAATATACAGTCAAATCATGACGAAGTAAAGGATTAAGTTAAAGAATATTTTGGACAAACCACACTGGTAATACAACTTAATTGCGTTTTGAAATGGGCCCACGTGACTTAAGATTTTTATATTTTCGATCTCCACGGCCATTCAGTGAGACTCATGTGCAGATTCGACTCTATATACATATTTTTATCAAGAAAAATTTTCGACATGAATGTTATAAAACAAATTTTCGTTTAAAAACCATTGCAGATGCAATCCTTGCTAATATGCTTGTTTCGTGTTTATTGAAAGTTAAACTTAACATTGAGAAATTGTTAGGCCTAAGCTTATACTACATGAAAAGCATGTCAAGAATGAAATTAGTAGTCTAAGGCCCTGTTTCTTCAACCTTTGTTAAATTATAACAGTACGTTATTCCATTTTAACTGTAAACTTAACAGTTGAAGCATTTCTTCAACTACTGTTAGTACTAACAGGCTGTTAAAACCTATGTTAATTTAACTGCCCAATTTCATGCAGTTAAATCATTTAACTCTCTGTTAGCATAGAAGTATCCAATATGGCTGGTGCATTAGATGCTGAACTTATATACCTGGATTATTTAGAAAATGATATCCATGAATACATAAACAGAGCGGATGATTTCTGTGATTTGACAGACCAGAAGTTCATACAAAGGTATAGGCTATTTTCTGCCAAGCCTCACTTTTCGTTTTGAACTTAGATCCGTTTGTTTGTTTATTCTCATTAATTGGTTTATACTGCGAAATAATTTCCAGCAGAAGGTTTCTTTCGAACGAAGAGAAATTAGTCCCACGATTTCTTTTTGTTCCAGTGTTTTCCATTTCATAACAGCAATACCAATACACCGCTCCACGCTATTGTGATACAGACGAGGAAAGAAGCAGAAATCAAACCTGAGAGAATAGAAAGAAGACTTCTATCATCTCTGAATCAAACAACGGAAACAAGCGAGAATCGCAATTGTCAGAGTTCAGAAAACAGAAGTGAGCCTATACTTGGTTATAGGTTATGGTTAAACTCTTAGAATCTCTGGTCCTAACAGAGAGTTAACAAACAGAATGTTAAAATGTGAAATGTAAAGTTGAAGAAACGCAATATTTTTAACAGCAATTCATACTTTTAACTTACAGTTAATTAACGCTATGTTAGGTGCATTTTAACAAAGGTTGAAGAAACCGGGGCTAAGTTATGGCAGTTCTGTAACCTGCACTGAAATTTCGTCCTAATTTGTAAAAGAAAAAAATATTGTTATTGCTAGTCATTTCATGTTTCAAGATAATTAGGCCTATATAATTTTGTCAATAATACTTAGTCTGAATTTAATATTAGTTAAGTTACATGGTTTCAGTGAGTAATTTTAAAGTAGGGTATATCTATCAATAACTTACAGCTACCCCAGAAGCTGCGTACTGTGACATCTAAAACATGTCTAACAATTTACTGGCTAGATGCAACAATTTTGGTTATTCCTTAAGTATGTAACTATCCGTATTACATTGATGACGAGTTGCTTCATCTTCCGCGTTTCAAACTTCTTAAACTAAACAATTTCAAAAACTATTTCTTCCCCAATTTCAGCGACCTCAGTCCACACGTAACGGCTAGCGCGTCTGGCCGCGAAACCAGGTGGCTCGGGTTTGATTCCCGGTCGGGGAAAGTTACTTGATTGAGGTTTTTCCGAGGTTTTCCCTCAACCCACTATGAGAAAATGTTGGGTAACTTTCGGTGCTGGACCTCGGACTCATTTCACCGGCATTATCACCTTCATTTCATTCAGACGCTAAATAATTTAAGATGTTGATAAAGCGTCGTAAAATAACCTACTAAAATGAAAAAAAAAAAAAATCAGCGACCTCAAAGCAATCAGGAAATATATCCTACCAATAGCTAAGTAAGAGGATATAGAAACGTTATTTCTGCTTCAAAATGGATGAATAACGCATTTCTCAACACAAACCTGTTACCAATTAACGTAGCCTATACAGCTAGCCAAACAGTGCAGGTTTGCCAACAATGGAGGCGGGCAAAATGTGTGTTGTAACACGAAACAAACTGTGAACGCTTTGAAATCTGGCTATCCCAAGCGAGAAACAAAAGATATCGGTGGCCTGTTTCTTGTTCTCCCCATCTTGTATTTTGTTGTCATGGACGCTGCATCAATTCTGCAGTGCTTGGGAAAAGTGACACAAGTCAGTTTCCAGAAACCTTTTTTTGATAATTTATTGACAACTTACGGAACATCTACTCGCTTGGAAAAAAAATACATAACTATTTCTTCCATTACAATAATTCAAACAGAAAAAAATCAAATCGACATAAACCAGTGTAAGTTGTCAATAAATTATCAAAAAAGGTTTGTGGAAACTGACTTGTGTCACTTTTCCCGAGCACTGCAGAATTGTTCCTTCCGTTTTGCCCGCCTCTGCTATTTGGCATTCATTCCGATATGCAAATATTGAATTATGGGAGTGCAGAGTCCCTTATCAGTAGCCGGTGATGCCGATGAACTGGGAGAAGCAGGAATTCCAGTCTACCATTCTTATCAGTTTCACACGATTGTCAGCCTATTGATCGTTTTCCAACCTATGGTTCGCGAACCCGCAGGGGGTTCATTTCTTCGGCATTGTAATAATAATAATAATAATAATAATAATAATAATAATAATAATAATAATAATAATAATAATAATAATAATTAGTCTATTATTATCATATTATTATTATCATTATTATTATTATTATTATTATTATTATTATTATTATTTTAAAATTAAATCAACCCTATAATGCCCCTTGTTATAGCTCGCGCAAGAATCGATTACCGAAAACCAATGGTGGCGTTGCTGTCTGTTTTGACGTGTGTATGTTGGCACGCCGAGGGGTCGAGAGGTACTGCCTCTTCCAAGAAGATGAACAAATGAGGACATCGTTGTGGAAATAAACAACGTAGCAAGAGAAAAATTCGAAGCTAATTAAACGCGCAGCATATGTTTACGAATGAAATAATAATACCGTGCGATACAAGACCCGTATTCACATGCAATGGAACAAACTAAAGTCGTAATGTAACTATCACAGCGCAAGACTGATTCTATCGATGTCATTTCTCTTCCGACTGTACTCTTGAATATCATTCAAGTTATCTCGTAACCTTTCCTGTCGCCCGCTCTTCCTTATCGCAGTCTTTGATTCGCATTCCTTCCGTCGGTAATCCGTACTTGCGAGACCTATACCAAATACTGTAGAGAACTAATACCGGAAAGCAACACGATTAACATGGTGTCGGGCGGCGACACGAGAACACTAGCGCTGTCTAGCGGCTTGGTTTGAACAATGCTTCCAATATGTATTGCTTCAAATACCGTACGAAGCTCTCTACTGTATTTGATTGCGTACATATCTAGGAGGGGTTGGGAGGGATTGTGGCAGGCCTATACAGTATTTAATTGTCATAACTATTGAACGAACATTATGATGCTAATAATAATATTATAAGATGTTTTAAAAGAGATATCACATTGATGAAAAACAACATTAAGGCTACAGTGCATACTTATTATTTGTCCCATTAGCTCTCTATTCTCCAGGTTACTGATGCATTACTCTTTTAGCTTTTCTGTTCTTTTTTCCAGTCACATTCATATTTTACAAAACAATTGATCATTACGTTAAGGAACTTATTAACGAAAACATGTTTACAATCTTTACATACTGAATTAGTTTGATCTATTTGTTCAAAAATAAGGGTCATTATCTTGGTTTTTACACCTTGTCTGCTTGATGAAAGAATTTTTCTGAAGTACGTGTGAAATGTTGATCGAATAATTTCAGATAAAGAAACTGAATAACTTGTGGGAATTAGAAAATTAGCACTGTCATACTTTTTATTTGCAATGTGCTGATAAATGCCTGTCAAGTTTTCAGATTTGAAACTAGCTAGTTCCAGTTTGCATGTCTCATGTGGTATTCTGCTACAAGCCCACCCTGTCACATATGTTAGTGCATTATCTGGAATCATACACTGATCATGACTGTCCTCTTCAAGTTCAGCGGTTTCTACAAAACTGTTTTCTGTTGCTGGATAATCACTGCAGATTCTAAATGAACTTTCTTCAATCTCCTTCTTCATAACTACAAAATCACTGACTTCAATTTCACAGCTGCCTTTCTCTGAAGGTGTTAATTGCTGGCAGCTCATAATTCCTCTGACGGCAGACTTGAATTTACAGCTGTCAGGGGTAATGAGTAATGTTATTACCACCCTTAGAACGCACAACAGAGAAAATATTTTCAATACAGTCTTGTGTTATACGTCTTGTAAGCAGGAACCGAAAGTTAAAATTTTGTTCCAACCCTTAAAGCAAGGAGGGTTTGTCCTTTTTTCGCTCAGAATTTTCAGTTTTGAAAACAGACTTTCCAGTTCTTGTAGAGTCGTCCAATGACAAGAAGTAGTTTGTAAAGCTCTGCGTGAGGATTTAGCATCGTTCATGGTCGATGAATTAAAATAGTCAAATCCACGATCCACTAGCTCTATAAACTCAGCTGTTTGAAGAGCTTCTTCAGGTAGTGACTGAAACGATACATGAGTTTTTCTGGCCTTGCTGACTGAATGACTTAGCACCTGTGCAGACAGACAAACCCTCATGGGCGAGAAAGGTGGAAGTTCTATATGAAGGGTACACGGGAATAGCGATCAAGGTCCATTTTAGAAAGTTTCGAGAAAAACGAATTTTAAAGTTTAAGCACTTAATACTTTGTTATGTGTGTATTTAACAGAAATTGACGTAGTGGAATGTCAAGAACGATGATTTCTTATTACTAGCTAGACCACATGATAGTACTTCCTTTCCACTATAAGATAGCATTATTAACTCAATTTCGATTTTTGATGTACCTTGATCGTTTTTCCCGTGAACCCTTCATATGTTTTTGTCTCAAATTTGGGCATAATCGAGGATTCATATCTTTATCCTTATTATACAGTTCAACAACATGTTGCCACTTGTATACTTCATCTTTGTACGAAAGGTCGTGCCGCTTAAAGTTGTTCTCCATCTATTTCAATAAATGGTTTATCAACCTCGCATCCCAATAAATTCCTCATTCTAATATTACTGGCTGGCTGGTCACTAACGACTACTTTAGGAAAATAGCCACATTTCCTAACCTCGCGGATGGCTTCGGAAAGAAGATCCTTTAGAACATCGCCGGGCGTGAAATTATTAGATAGGAAATATCCTATTATCTGCTTGTAGTTGGTTTGCAAGCTCCTAATCATAAATACTAAAGCCTGATTTGCGGGTTTCAATTCTTCACTTTTTGTTTCATTTTGTCTCTCGAACGGTCCGAATTCTACAAAGCCATCGAATAAATATAATTTTGCATCATACGAGAAACTTTGTTTCAAAGATATCTCGTCAAGTACAATGGAAACAACTCTCTGAGCTGGTGTCAGACTTCTCGATTTTATCTTAAGCAGTTGCATTATTGCCCATTGAAACCTGGACCAACACCCAATTGTTGCAGCCAATTACGTAAGGAGCGAATAGTCGGCAGACAGAAAGTCTTCCTCAAGTATCGATATGCATTCGGTGAAGCATAATGCAATGCAGTGCGAAATTTTTGTCATACTCGGTATATCGCCTTCCCATAGGTTTTCTTTTTCTTAGCTTCAGCTGAGATTTAAGAAATGAATCTTCTACCAGCAATTCAACACATTCTAAAGATGAATGAGATTTTTTCAATTTTTGTACGTCAGCTCTTAGGGTTTGAATGAGTTTCCTTTGTTTTGACATAATTTTCTACGCATTCCTTAGTTTGTTAGTAAGAAACGTATTTTTTTTCTCAGACGAAATTTTTTGTCTTTTAGGAGTTCTAGCATTCTCCAAGTTATCTATAACAAGATAAATTTTGTGCTTTATAAGGCTTACAATATTATATTTCGAAACATTTTATATTGTAATCATATTTGCTAGCATCACAGCTTAGACAGGCAACTATTCTTACTTCTAGCTCGCTGCAGGCAACACAACAAATGTTTCGATCTCCTCTCGCACGGCCGACCCTCTCGTCAACTTATTCAAACCTTTCCGCTTGGAGCGCTGTTAGTCGATGTCGCACATATGAGAGCCAGCTTTCCGGTATTAGTATCTACAGTATTTGCCTATACATATAACATCGGGAATTTATCACATTATTTCCACAATAAATTAATATTTACAGCGAATGCCTGATTTACAGTTAGCCTATGTAACAACGTTAGGAATGCATTTGATTTCGCTACAATGGAAATTTAGTCTGCCAGCTTCTTTGTGTTCTAACAATACTAACAACAGTACCGCGACCCGACTAAGGAACGATTACATGGCGGTCAGGCCTTTGATTTTAGATGTTAATGGGGAATTTCAACAAACTTATATTTCATTTTGTATTGTCAACAATAGCCTACTTCTTTTGTATGTATTTATTTACACTGCAAATGGGCAAGCACCCGGTGGCAGTGGTATACACAATATAAACAATACACAACAAAATGATAAACAATCCACAATAAAATCATAAGCAATGCACAATACAATTTTACAACACATATACAATTTTATACACAATACAATAAGAATACACAATACAATTTAACACAATAATAATAAAACATAAATAAAATACCTAATTTTACAATACAACCTACATAATTATGTATAGGCCCTACATAAGTTTCACTAGTCTTTCACTTTACTCTCATCTCATTCCCTGTAGTGGCACTATGACGCATTTCACTGACACTTTAGCACACATTTCACTGACACTATAGAACACATTTCACTGACACTATAGAACAAATGCCAAATGTTGCAAGTTGTCAGTTGTGTATCAGAATCGTTTCCGTTCACATTAAAATGGATAACTGGTTGAAAAGTGGAAGTTTGAAAGGGAAACAGGGTTTAACAAAATCGCAAGTTAGTGTTGTGTCAACAGGTCATTCTGCTTCTAGTGATGTGTGTCAATCCGACAAAACTGAACCGTGTGTAAAGAAAAGAAAGTACGGTGATAATTACATTAGGTTTGGATTTTCATATATATGACTGTCCAAGACCACAGTGTGTTGCTTGCGGCGACATTCTTGCTAACAGTAATCTGGAACCTTCTCTACTTAAACGCCATTTAGAAACTAAACACCCCACCCACGTAAATAAATCTGCTGATTTTTTACACGAAAAGCTAACGAGTGGAAAAATGATTTAACCCCTTACCTCATGAGACAGTCTTTCACACACCGGTTTAATATTCAAATAACTTAACTACTTCTTTCTTTCTGAACTGATGTCACATATAGTCAAATCCAATTCTTGGCAGTGTGCCATATCTGGCCCAGTATGCAGTTTCAAATATTATATGCATATATTATAAATTATACAAATATAAAACCGATATGTGCCATATCTGTCCCAGAATGCGATAAGGGGTTAACTACTTTTGTATCCGCTGCAAACAGTGACAATGAGAATGTTCTTGAAGCATCATATCGCGTTAGCTACAGAATTGCTAAAACTGCAATCATTAGCTGAAGATTTAGTTCGGCCATGTATAAATGATCTAGTAAAGTGCATGCTTGGAGAATCTTTCACAAAAAAAGTCAATATGGTACCATCACAGTCTACTATATACAGTCACGAAGCTTTGGATGATTTTTTGCAATTCTCGCGGTAGTTGCCAGCCGCTTGGAGCGCTGTGAGTACTAGGAACAATAGACTGTGCCACAGCCATCATGATCTAATACAGGCAGTAAGGCAGACCATGTGACTCGCTTAACCCGATCACGAAGGGCGGCGTTTCAACCATATAAATTAGTTGGAATGCATAAACAGTAACATATGCTTCTCTAAAATGTATATTGAAATTTGAAACAATGATTATGAGACACTTCAGACATAATTCACTTGCGAGTTAAGGTGTAATATTATTTATGGTGTGAAAATTACGTTGTTCGTATGTGTAATACCTGCCTTTATTTCGATTAAATATTGCGAAATTCTTGTACATTTATTTATGCATGATTAAATAATTTTCAATTGCACCGCACGGATATTTAGATATGTTGAAATTATAGGTTATGTTTACTGTACCAGTTGCCTCTTTCTGTCTAATTTTAGTGATCCACAATGCCTTGCCATTCATATGAAAATTACAGGTTATGTTTACTATATTTAACTTATATTCTTAAATTCGCAATCATACATTATAATTAAGCATATGTCATGTATGATACCCCGGACATTCAATTTGTCTGTATTTTAATACTAAAATTGAGTACTGAATTATTGTATTTATCTACTACTTAAGAGATGAAGTAACACAATAATTGTACGTACACTAATTTCATAGGAGTAGTATGGTAAATATTTTGTCTAAAATTAAGGAAGGTAGATGTGCTAAATTGAAATCACAATATAAATTCTTCTTATTAAACCTCAAAATAGCTTTCATTCTAAACTTAAAATGTTGACGTGAACAGATTATGTTAACATGTAAAATTCTCTTCACATTAAAATAACACAGTTTTGTAATTATTTATGCAACATATTACGCAACAAGAAGTAAACGGAACTTATGGACACATTACACTCAATAAAGCTTAGCAATGATACGCAATAAAGTTACAATGTAATATTTCACAGCTCCATACACTGAAATATAAAACCCGAACAAACATTACTGCCTGGTCTAGATCGAAAAGGCATTTACTGTGCCGTCTTTCACATTTTTGTGAAAAGCTACCACGGTATGTAAACTGTGAAATGTTCGTTATCGGTTATAATATCTGTAAATGGCTAAAATACAATAATTTGAATAATAATATGGGACAAGGAGACGTTTGTAGTACTATAAATTGTAAGAAAAATAGGTTAGAGTTATCCTTCTTCTGAAAGATCCAGGAAGGTGAGTTGATAGAATATAATATGTATTTTATGAAAATAATATATAAATCTTATGTATTTCATATTTCAATAGTGGGAGGAAGGTGTTAATTTTTTCAAAAGAACACGATATCGAAAGTACAATACATTTTATCGTCTGCTAGGGAAAGAGTCTGTGATGAGGTGATAGTAGCGATCCTGGTGGTGAGCAACTATCTATGTTTGCATATTTAGTAAGTATTGAGCTTCGTGACTGTATATACTAGACTGTGGTACCATTGTCCGGCAATACGATCAACCGCTGGATTAAAGACATGGCAAATTATGTCGAAAATGAAATTTTGGAAAACGTTCGTGCCAGTCTTCTTTTGCGATTCAACTTGACGAATCGACTGATGTTGCCAATTTAGCCATTTTGTTACTTTTCGTCCGTTATATTAATGGAGAGTCTGCAGAAGAGGAGCTACTATTCTGCAAACCCTTAAAAGAGAGAACTACGGGAGGAGATATAGCCTATTTAAGTTAACCGACGAATACTTTCGCGAAAATTCAATAAACTGGACTCGCTGTGTAGGCATTTGTTCAGATGGTGCGAAATCTATGACAGGGCGTTATGCTGGGTTTGTTGCCAAAGTGAAATCGGTAGCGCCGAACGCTTCTTGGACACATTGTTGCATTCATAGACAGGCTCTTGTTTCTAAACGCATGCCCGATGGATTGAAATGTGTGCTGGACGATGCAGTGAAAATAATTAATTTTATTAAGGCTCGCCCTACAAATTCCCGCATCTTTGCAGTGCTTTGTGAGGAAATGGGAAGCATTTGTAAGTTTTCATTATCTCACACTGAAGTTAGGTGGCTATCTCGAGGCAGAACTATTTCCAGTCTGTATGAGCTTAAAGACGAAGTTTACGTTTTTCTCACCAGCCATGCCTTTCACCAAGCAAAGTGCATGGAAGATGAAATCTGGCCTCAGACTTTGCTTATGTGGCAGATATTTTCTAAAATATTAACAGTTTAAACTTATCTCTCCAGGGGACAAATATAAACGTTTATGTTGTGCAAGGCCGTATCGAATCATTCATTAAAGAACTTAATTTTTGGGAAACGTGTTTCAATAGCAATCAAACCGAGTGCTTTGATACCCTTCACGACTTCCTGGTGGAAAATCATCTTTCTTTGGACGAAAATGTCAAGAACATTGCTAAAAACATTTGAAGGGACTTGGAAAAACCTTCAGAGAATATTTCCCTGCTATGTCCAATAATAACAATTGGATTCGCAATCCCTTCGAAGAGTCAACAATTTTAGAATCCACATTAAGCGTAGATGAATAAGAGCAGCTTCTTGAAATTTCCATTGATTTTCAGTTACAGAAAAGTTATAAATCTTTGTCATTAATTGGTTTTTGGTTGCGTTTAAAGGAGTTCCCAGTGTTATCGAATGAAGCCATAACAGCTTTATTATCCTTTTCATTCACATATTTGTGCGAAAAGTTTTTATCTTCATATGCCTATTTAAAAAATAAACACAGAAACAGACTTTGTGCTGAAAGTGATTTCAGACTTTATTTAACGTGTGTGGTTCCTGACTTCAAAGCTCTGTGCCATGAAAAGCAGGCGCAATCTTCTAACTGAATTCCAAGGAAGAGATGAGTAGTTCAATGAAAGCTTGTATTTATTATTGCAACTAGAGCTACACGTTGTGTAACTTTTAAGCCGTAACTAGAGCAACTATAGGTTTTAAACGTTAAGGGTTAAGTTAATTTGTCGACCTGGTTGGCGAGTTGGTAGGCCTATAGCGCTGGCCTTCTATGCTGAAGGTTGCGGGTTCGATCCCGGGCCAGGTCGATGGCATTTAATTGTGCTAAAAATCCGGCACTTCCGGCGACGCTGATATAACCTCTGCAGTTGCGAGCGTCGTTAAATAAAACAGAACATTTATGTTAATTTAAAGTTATTAAACCTTTTGCTTGGAATTAAATTTTATGCATGTCTACATGTATATTTAAAAGTCAGTGTTCACCCAACTTAGATCGTTGTGGAAGGGATTCGTGAGTCGAAAAAGTTTGGGAACCGCTCTGCTATTTATTTTATTTATTTATTTATTTACTTATTTATTTGTTTATTTATTTATTTATGTATTTATTTATTTACTTATTTATTTATTTGTTTATTTTATTTATTTATTTACTTATTTATTTATTTGTTTATTTATTTACTTATTTATTTATTTATTTTATTTATTTATTTATTTGTTTATTTAATTTATTTATTTATTTATTTATGTATTTATTTATTTACTTATTTATTTATTTGTTTATTTTATTTATTTATTTATTTACTTATTTATTTATTTATTTTATTTGTTTATTTATTTATTTGCTTATTTATTTATTTTATTTATTTATTTATTTACTTATTTATTTATTTGTTTATTTATTTACTTATTTATTTATTTGTCTATTTATTTATTTTATTTATTTATTTATTTATTTACTTATTTATTTATTTGTTTGTTTATTTATTTGTTTGTTTGTTTGTTTATTTGTTTGTTTGTTTGTTTGTTCGTTTATTTATTTATTTATTTATTCTGGTGTAGTTAAGGCCATCAGGCCTTCTCTTTCACAACACTAGGAATACAAATACAATGATAGAAATAAA
Organism: Periplaneta americana; assembly: GCF_040183065.1. Lineage (NCBI taxonomy): Eukaryota > Metazoa > Arthropoda > Insecta > Blattodea > Blattidae > Periplaneta > Periplaneta americana. The sequence goes on from NC_091118.1 coordinate 6,036,102, forward strand.
CAGAAAAAAATACACTATAATATACAAAGAAAAAGCTACACAAGAAATAAAGAGAGAGAGAAAAAACACTATAAACAAAGTACAGCCACACAAAAATATACACAGGTTGCAGTCACACCAACTTTAAATGAGTGATTAAGTATCATAATTTTGTATCCTAACTAATTAACTTACATAAACAAGAAACTTGCAATTTTAATCTAGATTAAAAAAGAAAAAGAAAAAAAACGCAAATCAATATTTCTAGCAATACCTAAAAAACATTAACTAAGACAAAATTTTCCAATTTAATTTTGAATTGTGATAAAGTCCGGCAGTCTCTGACGCCATTAGGTAAAGAATTCCAGAGGCGAGGTATTTCTACAGTATAGGAAGATGAGTATAAAGACGTTCTATGATGAGGGATAGAAATAAGTGCTTGATGTCGGTTTCGAAGAGTTGTAAGAAATTGAAAGCGCGATAAGAGATAATTCGGAGTAGAAGTATGCATGATTCTAAACAGAAGAGACAGTGAATGTATTGTTCTTCGTTCCTTCAGACGCACCCATGAAAGTAACTGGAGGGAAGGTGTTATATGGTCAAATTTACGAGTATTGCAGATGAATCGTATGCACACATTATGAACACGTTGTAGTCTCTCAGCTAAGAGTGAACTTACATTAGTTAGCAAGGAATCGCAATAATCAAAATGGGGCATTACAAGCGTCTGAATAAGATTCTTTTTTAGACTAAGTGGTAGAAATTCTTTCATATGGAACAAGGAGTGAAGTTGAGAAAATATTTTTTTGCAAGTATGTGCTACTTGAGTGTTCCAATTTAGATCGCTATCCATAAAAATGCCAAGATTTTTAACTGTTTCACTGTATTTAACAATAATCCCATTCAATGTTATATGTGGTATAGTACCACTATCAAGAGTGCTTCGTAGACGGTTATGTCCCATTACGATTGCTTGCGATTTCTCTGGATTTAACCTTAATCCAAATTTGTGTGCCCACAGTGAAATCGAATTCAAGTCTTCGTTTATTTTATTTACTGCGTCACTAGTCTCATCAGGGTGGAAATGCAAATAAATTTGCAAGTCGTCAGCATACATAAGGTATCTGCAGTGTTTTATCATTTTAGTCACGTCATTAATATAAATCATGAAGAGTAAAGGTCCGAGAACTGATCCTTGTTGAATTCCAGATTTCTCGACACACCATTTTGAAGAATAATCGCATGCAATGACACATTGTTGACGTTCGCGAAGGTAGGATTCAAACCAAGTAACAGAACTTTCAGAAAGATTCAGAGGCCTTAATTTACATAATAGAAGGTCCGTGTCAACTGTATCAAATGCCTTACTGAAGTCAAGTAATGTCAGTAATGTTAATTTACGTTCATCCGTGGCTTCACGTATATCCTCATTCACTTTTAGTATTGCTGTAGTCGTACTATGTCCATTGATGTGATTATGAAGAAGAAGCTGTTGTTACACTGCCAGAACTTACCTTGTTGTTGTTTAGTCAATGTCCGAAGACATGTCTGAACCTCACAAGTGATACCTAGAAGGTACCAATTATGAGGCAACTAGACTAGGAGATAATGGGGTAGGATGGCTAGTTCCTTTCCCCTCCTTTGTATACATCGCCGATTAGCTTTGAAAATGAAGTTACGTTAACATTCAGCGAAACGAAGAACGGTGCTACCAACAGTGACGGAGTTCTGGTCAATTCCGAACACAATCGTCCACAGACTTTGTACACGGAGAGAAAAGTGAAAAAGTTCGAACCTAAAACCACTACGCTCAAAAGCAGAATGAGTAGTGCTTCAGCCCTGCTTCTGAGGAGTGCCTTATCTACCGATTAACAAACAGCCAGGTAAAGCTATCAGACAGCTTACACAAACAAGGAAGAGGAGATCATATAAGTGGCGTTTGAACACAGCCAATGGGAGAAAGGATTATAAGTAAATAAAGTTTCAGTGTATCGGTAACATAATGGAATGACTTTCATTTTAAAATAAATATTTAATAACATAAATCACGTGATTTGTACCACAAATCAAGTGCTTGTTATCGTGTCCACAGAGGTTCCACAATAATCAACTCACTATGTGATGAAGGGTCTCTCTTTCTTAAGTAGACCTACTGCATGACATCTCATTCCTATCGACACATTTTCCTTCGCTTCCAAGATTTGAAAATAATCCTGCGGTAAACGTTTCTTCTGGTATTCCGTAAGGAAGAATATAACGTCCACCCTATTGAAATTCTTAACCGGTTTCGATATCGAATCTTCACATTTGTTCATTTTTTGTAGGTTATTTTACGACGCTTTATTAACATCTTAGGTTATTTAGCTTCTGAATGAGATGAAGGTGGTAATGCCTGCGAAATGAGTCCGGGGTTCAGCATCGAAAGTTACCCAGCATTTGCTCATATTGGGTTGAGGGAAAACCCCGGAAAAAGCCTCAATCAGGTAACTTGCTCGACCGAGAATCGAACCCGGATCACCTGGTTTCGCGGCCAGACGTGCCAACCGTTACTCCACAGGTGTGGACCGCATTTGTTCATACATGAAAGCAATGGTAAGCTGATTGCGCCATATCCGGACTATATGTTGAATGACTCAGAACTTCATATTTATTTCTCTACAGTTTTTCATTGGTGATATATGGAGTATCACATCATGGTTTCTCAAAAGGAAAAGATGGAAGTCTTGATTAAGTTACTGCAACACAAGACTTGGCACTGAGAACAAATCTTTACATGTTTCTGAGGGTTTTTTCCAAATAGGCCTGTAAGACGAATGTTGGATAATCAAATTCTCAGTCTCATCTCGTTTAATTCCCTTCCCCTATCATATTAAACAACAATAATAAACTGTGTAGCTAGTTGGTACAGAGTCGTTAAAAACAACAAATAGGCTGCTTGCCTCACGTCCATATGTCTTAGCAGAGGTTAACGATCATCCAAGTAGTGAGTGGAGGGAGCTAGTCCAATGATCGCTCTGGGAGAAAGCATCTTAACCTTAGCGGCTGTGAGCCGATGCAGCCCGCAATACACTGCCGCACTGATAGGCTACCCCCATTCGCTTGTCATCGACTCCACTCAATTACATCGACTTACTTAACAGATTCCAGAAACGTAGTCTAGTTTTCACCTTCCAGTGGTGTTTTCTGACTCGCCCTTAACCAAGAGCGTGGCAGGTTGGGCGAAACCCTTCTTTCTGGCCAAAATTTCAAGACTACAATTTTATTTTAATGAGATGAAACAGCTTCAAAGTCCCTTTACCACCGGTGCAATATAAAAATAACAAAATTCGAACCACTGCGACAACCACGCTAAACGCATGCTCTTCTCGTCTGGTTCAGAACATCGCAGCAGTGAATTCAGAATCAGTCTCAACATTGTCCAAGTCAGCGCTCGACGTGCTAGTTCGTGTTTCATGTGTTCATCAATGTATTTGTTTAGTTTTAAATTACTCTTTTTTTCCACTGTTGCTATGGTAAAATGCTATTATGTGTGTTCTGTGTTAACGAAATAACCAGAACTTGCCTCCCAAGTGAAGCAAGTTAACTTACCTCCCTACGATGACGGACTGAAGTTATTGCAGAGCTGAGATCATTTACAATATTTGGATGCAATTCAGGAAGTATTCTAATCCAAAGAAAAATAATTCATAATGCATTATCTCTTTGGCCGGGAGGAAAAAGGTCTTAAGTCAATTTTTTGTGAAAATGAGATTTTTATAATTCTGAAAGCGGAAACAATTCTCTACAATCTGGTAAAACGGTTAAAGTCAAATAAGACTCCTGACTGGATTTATAGAGCGTTACCAAATGTCCTAAGTACTTTTTGAATCGAGCACACACAGAATAAAGGACTTAAGAATATTTAATGCTTTATTCCTTACAAACATCACATGTTTACTTTCCATCCTTCCCTATTAGAAAGGTCTAACTTGTATTTTAGCCATTTTATCACATACTGATGCCCTTTCCTTTTAAAACTTTAAGCACCAGGGTAAACAGTCCTATAATTGTTTAAGACCCATTTTAGATTCCTAATAATTTACATTTCTCAATTATTTGGACATGAAAAAGGTCTTATGTTTAATAGTCCCTTCTACTCACGTTTCTAGTCTTAAAAGGGCTTAAGTGCGGCTATTTTTGGAAATAATCAAGAAAATTGTTAAATGAGCAAAATTATTTATTTTAGAAGAAATATAAACAAATAATATCCAGGAACACCCTCTTAATTAAAAAAACTCTATAATTGACACCAATTTCAATCTTTCTACTGCTTTCCTGCAAAGTATAAAATTTTTACTTAAGACCTTTTTCCTCCCGGCCACACATCTAAATTGTATAATTTAAGCAAGAAATCTGCTGCATTAATATTGTATTTTCATCCAATAATGAAAACAAAATACAAAAGGAATAAAACAAATGAAGGTTGAACAAAAATAAGCAGATGTTTGACGTTACGCCCACATCCTGAATTGGATAAATAACTAATTAAAATAAAACATTAATGAAAATAAAATATGGTCATTAAATTTGGTATTTCTTCAGATTTTATCTAATACAAATAACTTAAAATTGACTCTGATATTGCAATTATTGCACGAAATCATACTATTTACAATATTCCGATCCAATTCAGGATTTAATTGTATTTCTTTCTTTATATCGAGGCTTTCCACAGTTTCAACTACGTTCATCCTAGCTACTACTGCCTCATTAGTACTAGAATTTTCACCTCCTCCTACGGTATATTATTTTAATAATTTCATAGGCTATTCACTATCACCAACATAGCTTTTAACATGGAATACTCACACCATAAACTTGCGTGGGAATGCAGACTTGTCTAGGAAATATGCCAACAACGAATTTTCACAAATGTTGGCACCCTTTTTAGAACACCACACTTTGAAGCACTTATAAGCATTCTCATATCTTTTCTTCGACTTTTCTGGAAGTAGAAATTAGCAAGCTGCACTCGTAGCCTCTTCTGTGCTGTCATACATCTCTTTCTTACGAGCATTAAAATAAATCAAAATGTCTGCATACCTATTCCATATAAATAAACAACTATTGTCCCATGGTAACAAACAATAGACTGTCAATCAACAAGTCCACCCATTAACTGAAATAAATGAATGTAAAATTAAAATAATGTACCATAAATAACCTTACATTTAGATTCAGTGAGTGGAAAAAAATCTCTTATATGCAATTCGGGAGGTGAGTAGAGTTGACCATCCTCCGACTCAATATTGCTAGTCCTCGCTTCGTTCTGGCGCAAACGAGTTCTCGGCTGGTAAATCCTACTTACCTTTTGTACTTACCTTTCAGCATAAATAATGTCATTTATAGCCTACAATAGTACAAGGTTTCGGTTTATTATTTTTCAATGGAATATTAAGCAATTTGGTAAAAGAGATCTGTCATTAATTCCAATATCACGCATTTCTTCAAAAGAAAAATTTAAATGGAATATAACGGCAAGAATGTAGGAATACCTAGCCGACACTTTGCGCCCTACTTCCTATTGATCAGAATTCGACATTTTCTAATCCATTACGGATTATACAATCAAATTTATAAAAATTAGCGTCCACCATTTAAAATAATGTTTCAAAACATGTTTTTACTCTAATACATGTACCAATTTTGTTTTCCATAATTCAGATATTCTCTAATCGTCCGTCATAGTTATGATAAGACTTGTTATGAAAATTGCCTGCGACAAAATTGTCCTGTCCCCCCCCCCCCAAAGAAGTCGACCTCCGCTGTTGTTTCACTGTCGATCAGCCTATTTCATAGACATTTTTATTTTGTTATTTAACAATGCTGTGTCAGCTGCTAGGTTATTTAGCGCCGATGGGATTGCTGATAGAGAGATGATAGCTATTACCTGACATTTGCTTTACGGTTGGGGAAAACTTCGGGGAAAACCAAACCCGGTAATCGCAATCAGTCCAAGCGAGAATCGAACCCGGGCCCGAGCGCAACTAAGGATCGACAGGCAAGCGCCTTAGCCGACTGAGCTACACCGGTTGTATTTTATAGACATGACTGAATTCGTAACTAAAATATATAGCAACAGTGCCTGTATGTGTCCATGGAAACACCCCAGGTAAGAGTAAAGTGTTGGATGGCACTTTATGGTGTAGTGAGGGTCACGTAAGAACAGTTCCTAAACAGCAAATATTGCCGTCTTGTCAGTGTTGCCTACTGTTACCAGATATCACACGATCCTACATATTAAATGACTTATTTACTTACCGTACTTTATGTTGGAAGGTTATTCTAAATAATTCAATAATTTGTAACATATTTTCATAGGCAAACTATGCGGGAAAGGGATCAACATGTCAAGTATTTTGTCTGGCATTACGAAATTCATTGGTTTGAGTAAACAATTGATTCACGAGACCTAACCTAAAAATGTATTTTGTTTGACCACATGAAATTATTAGTACTAACTCCGAAAACTTACCTGACTATAGTCTTGAATTATAACCACAATGTAACACATAAAATAAATAGTATGTCTTCTATTAATATTAATACTGATATCAATTAATTATTAGTATATTCAAATTTCACTAGCTTCCAGTAACCGGCTCAGAAATCTAGTACAATTTTAATTTCATGGAACTCCAGTACCGACAAATATTGTCGATATTTGTCTCAGCTGCCAACATACTAGTTACAAAATCACTAACATTTGTAGTATTTCTCAATATCGAAATTCGAAACGAAGTTGGCAAAAGAAAATTCAACCTGCAAACTAGAAAATCACCACAATCCACTAGCACATGTAGTAATGGGGGATAAATGGTTAGGTTTCACCCTTAAGGTATGAAGTAAGCTGACCCAGACTATAAGCACAGCCGAATACTACATACAACCTATGATAAAAAAGGATGGTAGGAGATATCTTGGAACAAGCAAAATAATAGAGATGGAAAGATAATCAAAAACTTTAGTTCCATTAGTAAAGAATTAATCAATTGGTTGGGTCACTGGCTAAGAAGAAACTGCCTACTGAAGGATGCACTGGAAGGAATGGTGAACGGGAGAAGAGTTCGGCGCAGAAAAAGATATCGGATGGTAGACATCATTAAGCTAGGCTGTAATATATTGTACGAGGAGAAGAAGAGGAAGGCAGAAAATAGAGAAAATTCAAGAATGCTGGGTTTGCAATGAAGGAACTGTTCTTGGGCAGAAAAACATAGGATCTAAATGCCTGTTTTGGACAAATAAACTTTAGTCGGGGATCGGATTTTTGTGAATTGCTTTGCCCTCAGTAACCCTACGTCGAGAGGAGCCTGGTTACCCGATATTGACGGTGTAAGGCACATTGGGGTCAGAATGCACATTTCTCAGTGCGCCCATTATTGGGAGGCTGGAGCACCATGGTTTTCATACAGCACTTCATAGATAGGATATGGAACATGTCAAACGAAAAAAATATTAGTAGTAGGGCTACTACAATGTCTTGTATTGTATTTATTAACATTCCATGGTATTCATACATGCTTACAGCTAGAATATGCAACAAATCTAAAAACTTAATACTATTATAAAGTCTTAATTTATAGTCACAGTCTGGATGAAATATATACAGAAGAGACTTACAATATAGTCTACTAGTACAACACAGAGTTTTAGTATCAATTTCATGAAGCGTTATTGAATGTCATGAATTAACCTACAGAATAGAAGGCGTGAGAAATTAGGTACTTCTTTAATTTGGCCATAAATAATCTTACGTTTTGAGTTTCATTTTTTATATCCATAGGGAGGGTATTAAAAATTTTCACTGCCATATAACGCACTCCTTTTTGATAGCACGATAGACTTGCCGATGGAGTATGAAAGTCATTTTTTGACGTGTATTTATGCTATGAACTGTTAAATTAGTTACAAAGTTTTCACGATTACATACGAGGAAGATTATTAATAAAAAGATATACTGACAAGCCATGGGCATTATTTGTAGTTTTTTGAAAATAGTCCTACATGATTCCCTAGATTTGGCACCTACTATTATTCTAATTACTCTTTTTTGTAATAGAAATATACTGTTACTATCTGTGGAATTTCCCCAGAATATTATTCCAAAACTCATTACCGAGTGGAAGTATGCAAAGTATATTGTTTTTAAGGTATTGATATTTACTATCTTTTGCATAGATCTAACAGCAAACAAGTTGAATTTAATTTGGGGGTAATTTCTTTAATATGATTTTTCCAATTTAACACATTATCGATTTTTAAGCCACGAAATTTTGTTGTTGTTTCTACTCGGGATCTTAATTATACCGTAGTCACTGTCTGGTTCAAATATATACAGAATAGTTATATACAATAGAAGTAATTTAATAGAGTTATATGAACACTTTTTAATGATTGAATAAAATTAATAAAATCGGTTAAAAACCAGACATGTTTCGGAGGTATGCTCCTCCATCTTCAGTGGTAGTACCACGACTGTAACAGGAACATAAATTGTGTAAATGTCGTGGTTAATAATAAAATTTTACAAAGATACATAATCTAAATGTCAACAATTGTTAAAAATAAAATAAAATGACCTAAATGTTGTCTGATTCAAATGCATATTATGATATTAAATACAAATTAAATTGATTAAATAGTTATTTAAAAAAATTAAATGCAATATCTAATAGTGCAATATATATATATATATATATATATATATTGAGTACAAAATGATTAACCATAATATATAAATAGTGTATGATATTGAAATTAACAAAAGACAATGTTAAAATGTCAAGATTATTAAAAATGAAAAGTGTGACAAAACCTGAGTATTAATCAATTCACTCTGTTCATATAACTGTATTAAATTACTAAATTACTTCTATTGTATATAACTATTTCATTCATGAACACTGTTGTATCTAACCTAACTTATGTAATTTAATTATACAGAAGAGTTTTACAATATAGTCTACTAGTACAATAGAAAGTTTTAGTATCAATACTTGATACAATAGAAATATTCATGAAGCGTTGTTGAATGTCAAGAATTCACCTACAGAATAAAAGACGTGAGTAATTAGGTAACTCCACAACCTGTATGTCCATAAAAAATAATTATTCCCGACTTTAAAGAACAGAGTTTAATAAAAATAGCTTAACCTGGAACAAATAAGTGAAAAACACAATCTCTGTCACATGATAAGAAAATTACAATAATTGCCTACGATAAACTCTTATATAATAATACTTTTTGGTTAGGCAATGGCACAATATTTTTTCAACACACTGATAGATTTACAGTCTAGATATGAAGACTAAAAATAATATAATACATGCTAAAAGATTGAATAAAATAAAATAGCAATATTCTGAAAGGAGAAAAACAACTCATGTCAAGCAGGGAGGAATCAGTTGTTACTGTAAACCGAGGCAGATCACACTCTGATGTATCCTGCTTATCAGCGAGGAAAGGTAGAGCTCTGAGGTCTGCAGTCAAAGTAACAGACTGTGAGAAATGGAAACAGTAACAAGAAGGAAAACTAGCTTACTCATGACTAGAGCTGCGATATGTATGTACTAAAGGTTAAGACTAAATGGATAAGGGGAATGCTTAAACCTAGTTCACAAGATGCAAAATGCAATAATAGACACCTTGCATTTTGTAAACCGCGCACTGATTTGTACAAGTAAGTGGAGGTTAGGAAGTTCAAAGGTCATTGTATTGTATTGTATTGTATTGTATTTATTAACATTCCATGGTATTCATACATTGCTTTAAAGCTAGAATATGGAACAAGTCAAAAAACTTAATACTATTATAAAGTCTTAATTTATAGTCACAGTCTAGATGAAATATATACAGACGAGATTTACAATATAGTCTACTAGCACAACACAAAGTTTTAGTATCAATTTCATGAAGCGTTATTGAATGTCATGAATTCACCTACAGAATAGAAGGCGTGAGAAATTAGGTACTTCTTTAAATAATCTTATGTTTTGAGTTTCATTTTTTATATCGATAGGGAGGCTATTAAAAATTTTTACTGCCATATAACGCACTCCTTTTTGATAGCATGATAGACTTGCCGATGGAGTATGAAAGTCATTTTTTGACGTGTATTTATGCTATGAACTGTTGAATTAGTTACAAAGTTTTCACGATTACATACGAGGAAGACTATTAAAGAAAAGATGTACTGACAAGCCATGGGCATTATTTGTATTATTTGCATTAACAGTACCAAAGAGGAATACTGAATACCTTTTAATACGTACATATAAATCCCAGCTATAAGCTTATGTATGGCTTGGGGGATGAGGAATCATGGGTGAGCAGGAAGGACACCCACAGAACTACAAAGGAAACATGACTATCACATAGATTGATGGACAGTTCAACTGTAGCACGAAGTGTGGGTACAAATTATGCACAGATTAAAGAAAAATATAAATGATGTAATTTCAAATTTTACCTTTCTTACAACAAATATTATACATTTCTTCTAAATATCTATATCTTACCAGGCCTATATTTGTCAGTATGTATTCTGGGTATGAGTTATATAAAAAATGAAAGTACTGTAATAGGCTATAATATATTATACTATTATGTTTGGTTGAATATAAAATTTAAACATGATTAAACATTAAAATATGGAAATAAATGTCAAATACTATTATATATATGAAATATATATATATATATATATATATATATATATATATATATATATATATATGAAAATATTAACATTTGTAGGTAGTAATTAGATTTTTACTTACACATTTTACAGAAGAAATAAATTATGCAGTGCTTAAGTAAAAATATACATGAAGTAACTTCAAATTTTACCTTTCTTACAACAAATATTATACATTACTTCTAAATATTTACATATTACTAGGCTTATGTATATCAGTATGTATTCTGGTTATGAGTTATATAAAAATGAAAGCAATATCAGATGTACTAATATGTTTGGTTCAATATAAACATAACGAAATACACAAACACACAAAAACAAACCCCCTGCTCGTCCTAAGCACTCACCTCAATTTCAAAACACACACCCTTTCCGACACAATCACGAAAATCCGCACCACAAGAGGAAAACAGAAGATAGTGCGGACCTTCACTAGGCTTTGGACAATGAAGGATAACACTTCGAAACTAGTCACCAGGTAATTATCTAAAAAGTTAACACAGTAAAGAAGATGCAACTTATTCAGTGGTTATCTAAGTGTTAAAATTGTAAGGAGTGCAGTTCGGTGGCTCCTTTGAACACCCACTTACAGAACTTACAGATTTATGACTTCCTACACGAACAACTCTCACAGTTCCATCCTGTCCCCTCGTCCCAACATTGCACAGTTGCCACAATCCTGCTAACCCCGAAATGAGAATTACGGGATTCTTGGAATTAGGAAAGGTGCAGCAACCCTGCCTCCACGTGGATTTGACGGGAACCTGTCAATTCTTCTGAACAAGGGTTGTGATTGGTTACTGACAGTAGAAGACAAGATTTCCGTCACAGTAAGGAAGACATCTATTTACGACAACCGATTAGTAGGGGACAGTAGAAGGTCTGTCCGCAAAAGCCTTTCTATGAAACTCCACCCCATGAAATAAAATACAGTATATGTAGAACAATGAAGGAAACATTGAAATTTGGTGGTTCATAAAAATGCGGTCAATTGAAAGAGGTGGTCATGTTACAGAGGCTATCAGCCTCACATGTTTTACTGCGTTAGAGTTTTTATAGTTACGTATATAATTCATATTGATAACACTGGGATGTTGCAGAATGGGAATTGGTCAATAAGAATCCAAAATAGAAGAAGAAGAAGATGAAGAAGATCTATGATTGTTGTAACACGGGAAACAATATCTTATAAGCCTGTCATAAAATGATTATAACTGATTCACTGCACCTGCTTCTGTTAACAACCTCACCATTGAGTCATATCGACGTTCAACTGCGATAGACATCGGACTCTCTCCATACTTATTACATACATTGACAGCAGCGTCATGCTCTACTAACAGCCTCACAACATCCACACGCCATTTTATGGTCGCACTCAGAATTGCACATTCACCAAGCTTCCCACGTGCATTAACATCAGCATTTTTTTCTATTAACATTCTCACAGTGTCCTCGCCACAGTCTTCGGCTGCCACCATTATTGCAGTAATGCCGTCCTTACCACACACATTAACATCGGCACCATTCTCAGCCAACAGCCACATAATATGTTGATGATTGTGTAGAGCTGCTATCAATATTGGACTCTGACCATGCTTATTGCGTTTATTAATATTAGCACCCTTGTCTATTAATAAACTTACAACTTCTACCAGACCATTTTCGGCTGCAGCCATTACTAAACTAACACCATCCTTGGTTCTTGCATTAACATCTGCTCCTCTCTCTATTAATAACATTGTAAGTTTCTCCAGACCACGTTTGGCTGCTGCCATTACTAAACTAACACCATCCTTGGTTCTTGCATTAACATCTGCTCCTCTCTCTATTAATAACATTGTAAGTTTCTCCAGACCACATTTTGCTGCTGCCATTACTAAACTAACACCATCCTTGGTTCTTGCATTAACATCTGCTCCTCTCTCTACTAATAATATTGTAAGATTCTCCAGACCACGTTTGGCTGCAGCAATTGCTAGACTGACACCATCGTTGGTTCTTGCATTAATATCCGCTCCTTTCCCTAGTAACAACTTTAGAATATCCTCATTGTCGTGCTTCAGTGCCATCATTATAGGTGTCTCACCAAGTTTATTGCGCACATTAACATCAGCGTTCTTTTCTATTAACATCCACACAGCATTCAGCAGACCACTTTCAACTGCAGCCATTATTGGAGTGATGCCGTCATTGGTACGTACGTTAACATTGGCACCTCTCTCTATTAACAACCTCTCAATATTTCCATCACCGTACCTCACCTTCAATGCAGTGAATAATGGACTCTCACCAAGCTTGTTGCGCGCATTAATATCCGCGCCTTTATCTATCAACAACTTGACAATGTCGACATGGCCACGTTCGGCTGCAATGAATGTTAGACTGTTACCGTACTTGTTACATACATTCACATCAATGCCATGTTCCTCTATTAACAAATTCACAATATTCACACGGCCATATTCGACTGCACTGGATATTAGACTGTCGCCATTCTTATTGCGTGCATGGACATTAATGCCCCTATCTATTAAAAATTCAACAAGATCCACATGATCACGTCTGACTGCAGTGAATATCAAATTCTCACCATGTTGATTGCATGCATTAACATCGACACCTCTCTCTATTAAAAGCCTCACAACTTCCACGTGACCATACTCGGCTGCAAGGAATATTGGAATACTACCAAACTTACTGCAAAACTTAAAATCCGCTCCTCTCTCTATTAACAGTGTCACAATTTGCACATTACCATGCTGAATTGCGTATGACAAAGCAGTATTATTCATATCGTCCCGTATGTTAATAAATTGATCCCTGTGAAATAACATATTTACAGTAGGCCTATATCTACGAGAACTGTCATCAGCCTTCTTAAAATATGTCCTCACGTTGGAGTCTTTTAATTCTTTCTTTGCAGCATTTAGCAAAAATTCCACCATTTCTTTCTTTCCCGCATCTGCAGCAACGTGTAACATTGTGCCACTAACTACTTCCCATTCCCAGTTACTTTTTGCTCGTATTGGATGCTGAACACTTACACCAGAGTTGAAGAGGAACTTGGCAATATTAATGTACCCACCTTCTGCTACCATTTTCAAGTTTCTCTCTAGGAGCTCCTTACTCTTAATATGCTCCAAGCTGAAGCTAATGTCACTGTTTTGTGCGTGTCTTTCCAGTAGCTTCTCTACAACTGACCATGCTCCAAATCTGTCTGCCAGTGTGAGGGGTTGACAGCACAAGACTTCGTCTTCAATGCTACAATCAGCACCGTGATCAAGTAGTATCTCCAGGACTTCATGCGTAGTTGTATTACGAATGGCTTCGTAGTTCCCATGATATTCATCGTGACATTCAATGTGATTCATCACGGCCAGGTGCAAGGGCGTTCTCCCACCTTTGTCCTTCTCATTCACATCACACCGTTGGGAATGGAGCAATTCGAGGAGAGATACTTTGTCTTCATTTAGGACAGCCACATGCAATCGAAATCCTTGACTCAGAATGCGGTGAAAAAATGTCCTTATTACTTTAAACTTCTGATCAAACAATATCTTTTCTAAATATTTTTTCTCTTTTTTGAAATTTTTTGCAAACCACTTTGCAGCAAAATACTCTGAGAAGGTTCTGTGAATGAACACTGCTCTGAAATTAACAATTTCGACAATAATTCCAGTTTTATCAAGACCTCGATAAAATCGTCTCCTTAAAGCTTCGACTCGGCTCATAATATCATGGAAACAGCTGAGTTTCTCAAGGTCTTCACGTTCTAGCAGGGAATGCAAGGCACATACCATGTGGTTCTTCTCAAATACTTTCCTCAGCGACTGGTAAAATTCTTGCAGGACTAGCTTTGTTGTGTTGCCGTCGCCCTTTTCATTGATATATATATCCCATTTCTTATCCACGAATCTGCAATAAAGATCCAACAAATCCAGTTTGTCAGGAATTTCTATGTTCCCGGTTTGACAGTAGTCAGAGGCTTTGCTTTGAAACACTTCAGCCAACATAATGATCTGTAGTGGAATTTCTGTGAATTGTCCAAGTTTGTCATTTAGTGACCTTCCCATCATTTCCAACAACCTGGCAATAAATATCTTGATGCCATGAGCATCATCAGATATATTTTTCCACAGTTTGGCGAGGAAATCGTGTTGATTTTCTTTTGTGAAAGGTTGAAGCTCAAATGCAAGACAGGAGAATTCCTTTTCCAGCATTTTCCTCATCACAGAACGAGAAGTGATCCATAATTGTTTGAATTTACACGACGAAAGTTGCCTTAGTGTGTTTAATACCATGTCTGAATAATTAGGGCTGATTTCATCAAACCCGTCTATCAGAATTACAATATTGCCTCCATTTTTCAATTCAAATTCGAAAAGTGATTTCTGGAAGGCACTGTCGAACATTGCTGCCTCTATAAGGAGATCGATAGGAGACACCAGATGCCCACTTAGGTAATCAGTATGGTCATTCAAAATTACTGTTATCACCCAGCAGGTAGGATCATTTCGCTTGAATTCGTGAGCTAAATTAATAATTTCCGTGGATTTTCCCATTCCAGGATGAGCCACAAGCACCTTCACCTTGTCGGACAGCAGCATGGCTTCCCTCAAGCTCCTGTTCGATGTTTCATATGTTAGGTGCCGTAAGACATTGGTTACACCACCTTTTGATTGTCTCCAAACAAAGCCAGTTTCCTCCTTGTGAAGCCAGTGAACGGAATTGTATATCCTTGTGGCCATTTCAAAGTCCATTTTACTTCCAACATAATGCCGGCAATAACTTGCTTCATTGTGTTTTGTTTCATCAAATATCTCTACAGATTTTCCAGGTGGAACTAATTGCTGCAGGTCTTGTTGTGTTACTCCACTCACAACCATACAATCATTTTCAGCAAAAAATATTCTCCTATCCACATGTTCTCTACGCAAGAAAGTACGAGGGATATAGTATTCATATTGTTTAGTGAGTTCCTTTCCAATTCTTTCGACGTTTCCAGAAACTACTTGAATTACAATTTCAGCATTTAATGCTTCATCAAATGCTTTGTTGTCAACCAACGATTTTAGCTTGATGAGCTCACCTTGGAAGTTCAGTTTGCATTCTAATACTTTTTCTTTTGTCTCCTTATCCAGTTCACCAAACCGGAATGTATCTGTATAACTTTTAAATTTGAATCCTGCCTTCTTTTCACCATGATGATTTTCAGTAACTATCTTTCTTTGTTTCAACTTTTCACCGTCATGAATTTCAATAAGTGTCTTTCTTGAACTTAAATGTTTGTGCAATTCTGGTATTTCCTCCGCCCAGCCATTCACTACAAGTATATCCCACCCTGGACATCGATTCCACAGAGCTAACACTTCACTCATTCGATCTTGCAATACATTAGCATCTATCATAATCTTCTTTTCAACACTTTGGTGTACTTTGAGGGAAGTGACTGCATTGACGTTCTTAACAATCAGAAGACCACCTTCAGCTGGCAGATGCTGTCTAAATGATTTCAAATACCTTTCATCAAATCGTACATTAAGTAATGAGAGCTGACCTTCTTTTGGTTTGCAGATGTCAGCAATATTGCATTCCACCATCTGTTCCCAAAACGTGGCATCTTTTGTGAGGAACGAGCCAGGGCCTTCCCACCAGTTCTTTACATGGGACAGAAACTTTTCGAAATGAGAATCTGTTCCCAATGCAGTCTGAAGTTCTGCCTTAATGAATTGATCAAGTTGTTTCTCAGTGGCTTGCTCGGTGTAATATCTGAACTGATGGAGAAACTGGTTCGCTTCAGGTTTGTCCTTCAACAAGTCGTAGCCAGAGAAATGTATGCATTCCCCTCCTGTCATGAGCACATCATGGAGTGCAGTGTCGTCAACATTTTCACCCAGAGTTCTAGTCATTGCAGCATTTGTGTAAACAACGAACCGCACATCACGGAATGGACCCCAGTGCTGCAGATCTGGATGCTGTCCCCACTTGTTCTTGAGCTCACAGTAGGACTTGTAGTACTTCGTAATGCTGAAGTCGCCCTTTTCTTCCATCAGGTTCCTCGCCGTTATTGTCTGACGTTTTCCTGTTTTGTGTTTCAATTGTACGAACGTTGTGTTACCCCCAAAGCTAAATACAATATCGTCAAACTTCCCACCTGCTTCCATGTTGGAGGCAATACGGAACTCCTGTCCCTCATTGACTCCTCTAAGAAAAAGAAGCCCAGACAGTTTCACTTCGTACATTGCCCCCGACATACTGCAGGCACTGCCTGTCTTCTTGTAATCCTGTAATTGACCAGAAGAAAATCATTTCATGATGATTATTTGTAGTCATTTTATTTTGGAGGTGATTCGCTAGTAGTGTGAATTTGGCAAATTTCCAGAATGCAAATAATGGATACTTGGCAACATTTAACTCGAGGAAAATACGAGGGACGTCTAAGACAGAGAGAGAGAAATCTGTGATCACCATCTCAGAGCATATACTTTAATTACTAGCACATTAGAACACAGTCTAAGAAAAAAATACTTGTACCTACAGCACTGAAACTGATAAAAGGAGTCTTCCTATAAGAGTGTCATACTTTCAAAATGAAACAAATAATTGTATTAACGAAAGAGGTTTATTTTTTAATTAGTATTATTTTTAAGCTCACTTAATGCCATTACGTATGGAAGAGAACGTCTGTTAAACGGCAGCCACGGCTTCGTCGGCTTGCGCGTATACGGGTCTTCCAATTTTCAAAGTCAGGCAAACATAAACCAGGCTCAATTTCACGAATAACGCACGAGATATTGTTCTTTAGGTCATTAACTGTTTCTGGTTTATTGGCATAAACTCATGATTTAACATAACCCCGTAAGAAGTAATCCAGCAGCGTTAAATCATATGATCTCGGAGGCCAATTAACATCACCACCACGCGAAATGAAGAAGCCTCTCAACTTCTGCCTCAAAAAGTCGACTGTTTCGTGAGCAGTATGATACGTGGCGCCATCCTGCTGAAACTAGACTTTTCTGAGGTGCATACTTTCCAATTGAGGCCAAGAATGTTCTCTTATCACACGCCATACACTTCACGTAATACACAGCATGCTTGGCGAAGATGGCCCAATTTGAAATTAGTTTTAACGATTTTTACGCGTTGCGGAATGGTGTAACGTTCCATGATTATTTGCCAACAACAATACTGTAACCATGGGAAAAATGTGACTGCTATAGCATTATAAACACATCAGCTGTTATAATGTTAAAATTAGAACATTCTTATTGGAAGACTCTTTATTAACATACTAACCAGTATTTTATGTTTAATTAATTAATGGTATAGTTTGGGTAGAGGTAACATTTTTACCGACATATAAGGCGCATCTTTTTTCTCTGAAAATATCATACAAAGTTTGTGCATCTGTCAAAGCTTCATAGGATGCTGTGAAAAATTAGACAGGGGTTAAATAATTTAAGTAGTTTGCCATTAGTAATATACTGGATGGTGCAGAGGACAATTAGGCCTATTTATTATATAAAGCCTCAGTTTATGATGTAGAAGAGGTTTCAAGTGACTCTTCATTTGGCTATGGAGATGAATTTTTGGGTTTTGACGAAGAAGATTAAAAGGTATTCATTTCTAGTTAGATTATGTATTTCATAAAGGTTTAATGCATTTTATTTATTTAACTAGGTAGCTTGCTAGTGAGTACAAATTAAAATTATAAAACAAAAATGTTTGTAGCCACTCGTGTACGGTGTGGTCTTAGCCAATAATATAACAAAATTAGAAGGACAGTTTACTAAATACAGTAACTTAATTCAAACATGTAGACATATATATTAATTTATAATTTAAATACTGAAAATTTATTATAATATTCGATGCTAAATTATTTTCCCCCTCAAAAACACAGTCGACCCATGTACAAAAAGGGAGTGTATCTCACACACAAACAAATAAGAAGTCCAGAGGTTGTGTTGATGCAAGTGTTAAATAAAAGTTATGTTTTTCTAAATCCAACAATTCCTCTTTGTTTAATGCTAAGCAGAAACATTTATTTTGGTTTCAAACGTTTTCCCTGTTTTCACACATACTATAGACAACCCAACAACAATATTACAGTATCAACAATCATGCACAGATATTGCTTGGCATTAAAATTACTTTTAACTGAAACAGAAGCAGCTGCAGGTTTAAATATAGCTGTGTCGTTGTCACATTTCTGGAAACATTGACTGTTTCTTATCACGATCCAAAACACGGTATCCATAAAAACAGCAAGGGAAAAGGATAAACGAAAAACAATCCATTGGCTATGAGATACGTATAATGTTCGTAAATACGGAATTTTTGTTGTCCCATAGCGATTTAATACGGGAGACATTTTTTCAGGCCTCAAATGCATGACATTCTGCATGATACAAGATACCTGGCAACTGTATGTTAGTCCCAAGTATTATAAATAAATTATATGTAACAGTTATAGCTATTAGATTGATTCAATAGTGATTAGGCCTATACATATTCTTAGTAGTTTTAATGTTTGATTTCTGCTATATTCCTAAATAGTTACACCTACTGGCATTTGTTATTATTTGCATGTACTCTTCTGTCACCATAGCAGCAATCCACACGGATGTAAAGATAAAGAAGGAAGGAATGTTACATTTCACTGATCAGTTAATCTTTAATTTCTACGACGATTTTTGCTCAGTATTATGTTACAGAAGACAAACTATTGTACTAATACGACTGTTTATGCTTCAGGTTTCCTCTGAGTAAAGATTCCCTTAACCGAAAGTGGGTAGTTGCAATCCGCAGAGAGAATTTCTGTCCTGCAATGAATCATTCTGTGTGTTCAACTCATTTCCAAGATAGTTGTTACCTTTCAAATTATGTTATTACCATATAGGTCTACATCGTTATTGACCTTCATCCACTCAATATCCTTCATTTTCTGCAAACAGCTGTTGTTTCAGTGCATACATGAACAATTATTCGCCGAATTTAATGATACAGAAACTGTATAAATTACAAAAAGTTAATTTCTTAATACGACTGATTGAAAATAACTCTTGTCTTAGTTACGGATTAAAGTAACAGTTTCTTGTGCTACTGCTAATACTGTTACTACTACTACTACTACTACTGCTACTACTGCTACTACTACTAGGCCTACTGCTACTACTGCTACTACCACTACTACTACTACTGCTACTGCTACTACTACTACTACTACTACTACTACTACTACTGCTACTACTACTACTGCTACTACTACTACTGCTACTGCTACCACTACTATTACTACTAATACTACTACTGCTACTGCTACTACTACTACTACTACTGCTACTACTGCTACTGCTACTACTACTACTACTACTGCTACTACTACTGCTACTACTACTACTACTACTACTGCTACTACTACTACTACTACTGCTACTACTACTGCTACTACTACTGCTACTACTACTACTACAAATAATAATAATAATAATAATAATAATAATAATATAATATATAACATAATATATTATTATTATTATTATTATTATTATTATTATTATTATTATTATTATTATTATTATTATTATTATTATGCTTTTTGATTTTATACAGCTGTTTAACCTACAGATTAAATTAAAAAGTAGACACTAATTGTTTTATTAACCCTGGTTATGAATATTCACATTCAGAGTTCCTATGAACTCATTTGATGACATACACTGATTGGCTTCTGAGCTGTCTATATATAGTCGCGAAGCTGTTATTCCCGGCGTGACTCCTCCTCTTTGCTTACGTCTTAGGAAGTGAAGGCTCTATAAAGTCTAGGTAGGTAGTATCGTTCGCCATTTTTGTTCTTTCGTTGCCGAGCTACCATACGAGGAATCTATTTGCCACATCGTTAAACATTATCATGTCGTAGCTCCTATGATAATAAATCAAACGCACTGTAATTCAGCAAATAATTGAGCGGCAAATAACGTCTTCGTGTGCTTTCTGCGAACGCCAATGAAAGAGCCAAAATGGCGGGCGATTATATCAAGCATTTATCGAGCCCTAAGAAATGAATAACGTCTTCATAAGCGAATCACAAGACGCACACGTTTAAATGTAGCCGACCTGCAACGCGATTGGCTGCCGGAAATTAGAGCGACGGGACTAGAACACCCATCTTTTCCAAAGTCTCCATTTTCAAACTGCCTTTTGTCAGTCAATATCAGTCTGTAAGCGGAGAAGAAACACTCCACACAGACAGAGGTTAGAGGAGCATAGTTAACTTACATTTTTCATTTGAATTTCAGAAGTCATCTGAGAGCCATCGTATAAACTTACACTTTGATGATTTCTGCTTAGGCATCTCTATATTTGTTCACATTCACTTTAACGCACGCCATAAGGAAGACAAGAGAACGTATCCGAATCCTGACAGTTTTATGTTTACTGTTGATGCATTAGACTCTAACCGTTACTACAGGTATTTCACTTCATACTGTGACGTGACAATGAATTCCAGATAGCTGAGGACCCCTGCTTCTGATTGTATGTAACAGGAGAAAATATGAAATTCCGCTGCTTTTTTTTTTAAGTTTAATCGTAAGAAGTAAACAGAATATTATGCAACACAGTGTCTGCTGTGTATTGGATACTTACACACTTCCTGCTGGCGGCCATTCTGCTGCTGTTGTTGTGATCAAACGTCGTTAAACAAACCTGGAAACAATTACTTCATGTTACAAGTCTAGCGTAAATGTAAATCAGTTTATTTTACAAACTTACATGTAATATTGGAGCAGTTCAAATAAAAGTGACATGCAGGGACCAGTTTAATATTCCTCTACGCTAGACTGCCCCCCTCCGCCCCCCAAAAAAGAAAGAAAACATGACTGAGCACAGAGACAGCATGTCACGTTTACAATTTATAGAATTTCCTTTACTGTCTGTGAGCACAAATAACTTATGTGTAACCGACAAAGTCAACAGTAAGCCACATAATCAGCATTATAAATTAAGCAGGCAGAAGACAATAAAATCCTAACAACACTAAACGAATTTATTATTAAAAAAACTCATTCGAGTCGGCCTCTGGAGCGCAGTTGGTAGAGCGCTGGCTTTCTGTGCTCGAGGTTGCAGGTTCGATCCTCGATCAGGTCGATAGCATTTAATTGTGTTTGAATGCGACAGGCTCATGTCGATAGATTTACTGGGATGTAAAAGAACTCCTGCGGGACAAAATTCAGGCACACCGTAATGATAATAATTATTTATTTATTTATCTATCTATCTATCTATCTATCTATCTATCTATCTATCTATCTATCTATCTATCTATCTATCTATCTATCTATCTATCTATCTATCTATCTATCTATCTATCTATCTATCTATCTATCTATCTATCTATCTATCTATCTATCTATCTATCTCTCTGTCTGTCTGTCTGTCTGTCTGTCTGTCTGTCTGTCTGTCTGTCTGTCTGTCTGTCTGTCTGTCTGTCTGTCTGTCTGTCTGTCTGTCTGTCTGTCTGTCTGTCTGTCTGTCTGTCTGTCTGTCTGTCTGTCTGTCTGTCTGTCTGTCTGTCTGTCTGTCTGTCTGTCTGTCTGTCTGTCTGTCTGTCTGGCTGCCTACGTACGTATTTATTTATTTACTTACTTACTTACCTACTTACTTACTTAATTACTTATTTATTTATTTATTTATTTATTTATTTATTTATTTATTTATTTATTTATTTATTTATTTATTTATTTATTTATTTATGTATTTATTTATTTATTTATTCATTTATTCATTCATTCATTCATTCATTCATTTATTTGCTGAACAGCAGCCAGAGGCCAATTATAGTGCAGCACAATACACAAACAGAAGATACAAAGGTGCAATAACAAATAAATAATATCTCAAATAAAGAAAAGCATACATAAATAAAATTACGAACAAGAAGAGTAAATACTAATAATCAAAACGAAACTATACCTTAAAAGGATCTAAATTGTGCCCATGCAAATTGGCATATTTTATGCATCTACAGACTAGAGAAAGTGATAATAATAATAATAATAATAATAATAATAATAATAATAATAATAATAATAATAATAATAATAAAGACTTCTGCACAGCTAGAAAGCAATCTCAGTGATAGCACTATGGTGCCAAAGTCAGTGAAATTCTTTGGAGTTTAGGAATTTATGAAAAACGGAAATCTGAAGCAGATACAAATAATTTTCTTAGGCGATAACTAGCTTTTCTGGAAACTAAGTACCTATTACTCCAATGAAGCCTATATTTTTAAGTAGATCTACCTCAGTTGTATTTCAGTGGATGTCTTTCTCTTGGTATGACTTTATCAAGACTTCCTGATGTCCGACACAGCTCTACACGAACTGCACAACACTTACTGTGATCCAGAAATTTTGTATCCATCATTCTTCAGGTGAAAAACTTCGCAGTATTTCAACAGATATAAGAGAGCTGATGAACTCCATGATTATATGAAAAACATCGATTATACCCACATAGGCAGTTTTACAATTATGTAGGCCATGTTTGAAATGAATACTGCGTCAAGAATGAATTAAATCGATAACATGCTAGCAATTACCTGAACTATGTTCCTAGTCAGCGATGTATGACATGGAGGGAGGAAGGAACTTGCCACCCTACCCCATTGTCTTCTGGCTTAGTTGCCTTGTTGGCGTCACTTATGAAGTTCTAACCATCATCGGGCAGCTGCCTGCAACAGTACGTGCACTGTAAAGGATAGTTTTGCAACTGCATCGCACTTGGAATCAGAATTGTTAGTTGACTGTCTGCTGTGTACAAACCACAATAGAGCTTCCTTATCATGTAAGACGACAACACTTCCTGACGTGACGTCATTTGCGGAAGTGGTGAGATAAGGAGCGGAGTGACTAACAACGAAATGCGAAATGACCAGAGATGTGTGATAGCGGTAAATAAAGTAGTACCAGGGCTAGTGGGATCATCGTGCTAATCACACGATTCCTTCGTTTTGGTTGGATGATCATTCACCTCTGCTGAGGCATGTGGACGTGAGGAAAGCAGCCATCGTCCTTCATGGGGTGTTGCTCCTCGGATTTAGGAGGGGATTAACCGATATTCGTCTGGCAGTTGGCGGAACCATCTGAAAATTCCAACAACGCAATCAGTCCAACCGGGATTTAGTCCCACGCCAGAGTGCAGTCTTGTAGCATACACTAGACCATACCGGTGGCATAGAGATTAAGGATGGTTAAAAAAACGTAGCAATTAGGTACTTTGTCACGGTTACTTGCTAGGCAATTCGTCGTTCGACCATGGCTTCTTGTAAATACTTATCTTATTCCAGAATAAAATACTTAAATTTGAGGAAATTTTAACCTTAAATAATTATTATTCTACGTCTAAATTTTACATCAGTAAAACAATCTACAGTCCACATCTGTGGAGTAACTGTCACCCCGTCTGGCTGCGAAACCAGGTGGCCCGGGTTCGAATCCCGGTCGGGGCAAGTTACCTGGTTGAGGTTTTTTCCGGGGTTTTCCCTCAACACACTAGGAGCAAATGCTGGGTAACTTTCGGTGCTGGACCCCGGACTCATTTCACCGGCATTATCACCTTCATATCATTCAGACGCTAAATAACCTAGATGTTGATACAGCGTCGTAAAATAACCCAATAAAAAACAATCTACTAAAAAAAATTATCGTGTAAGCCAGTGATGTTAAAGCAAGCGCATTTTTCTGACCTTGACGTCGTGCGCGGGCATCAAGCGCTAGGTATGGAATGAGGAAGGATTATGTACTGTATATGAATAAGCAGCCTGTTCGATTAAGAAAACAGTGGTGTACAAACTTCAAACGGAACATGAAATTTTGTGTCGTTATTTTTATATGGCTTCTTTCTGTTTGATATTATCTGTATTGTCTGTAAAACAAAAGTACTAACACCAATTTCTTAATATTGCTGTTTTGTTTTAAACGTTAATAACATAATAAAGGGCTAAGAAGGAATATTCACATAAATTCCATAGCAGTACAACTATACTGTACTAAATGAATGAAACACATCATTCATAAAGAAAGTGATATCCCAAAGAAAGAGATTGAGTATGACATGATAAGTTGGAAATGATTTTGATGGTATCTTTAGCCTTATAAAAATAATCAAAAAAATATTGTAGTACAAAGCAAAGTTACCTAGATATATTTTTTAACTGTAACTAATATTACATAACAAAACTCTTATCGCAGTATGTTTTTAAGGTGATATTGGTGCGCAATTCCCTATCAGCAGAATATTAATTTATTTTCTCGAAATCTGCTGAAGCTATGGAGCTGATGTTTTTCCAACACATTGCCACATATCTTTTATTTATGATGTACAGTAGTTGCTTTGTTAATTCATTTCCTTACAAACAATTTCCATGCGAATATTTTCAAAATTTTCAATACATTATATTTAGTAATAAGTATTTATGATATAGGGGGCAGTCTTGCAGCGCCGGTCAGCGTACAGTAAAGGTCAGTGTGTGTTTTTAAATACC
Organism: Periplaneta americana; assembly: GCF_040183065.1. Classification (NCBI taxonomy): domain Eukaryota; kingdom Metazoa; phylum Arthropoda; class Insecta; order Blattodea; family Blattidae; genus Periplaneta; species Periplaneta americana. Next base: position 6,061,371 of record NC_091118.1, read on the forward strand.
GACAACAATTAGCAGGACGTGCAACGTGGTGTACGTTACTTCTAACGGTCAATAATCACTGGTATATAATTCAAACTTAAATCTACATCCATTCGTTAACAAAGTCGATTGAAAGACTTTTCTGTTTGCTGTGGCGCGAATCGACTAAATCTAAATTGACTGACACCAAGGCAATTCGGTAAGTATCGTTATAAATCTTGTTTCATTCGATTCAGTCATGATATATGAATTACTTTTGTGCATGATCCATGTTACATAACATAATGATGCTATAGAAAAAAATATTATATGTTTCGCTGTGTGTCAGCCAGTACCGGTCACCTCTTGATCTTGCAGTACCGGTCATATTCTTTCATGTAGGCCCTAAGTTATGTTCGTTTAATATTTTTATAAAATGTTCATGATGCCTCCAGTGATAAGTAGACCTTCCAAAGGAAAATGGCATCCAGATTCTATGAAACAGACTGTAGAGAAAGTGTTAACAGGCCGACTTTCTATCCGCAAAGCTGCTGAAATATACAATATCCCCAAAAGTACGTTGATTGATCGTGTTTCTGCCGTAAAAAGAGGTAAGGAAATTACATCCACTCCTCCACTTGGTCGTTTTAAACCCACGTTCAATGCTGAATTCGAAGGAGTTCTATTGGATCATGTGAATGATCTATCTGATAGATTATTACCAATCACAAGGAAAAAGTTTTTGAATCTAGCTTTTCAACCTGCTGAGGCCTTAAAAATTCCTCATCCATTCATCCGTGACAAAAAGACTGCTGGCAAGGAATTTTATTATGATTTCATGAAACAGTACCCGAATTTGTCTCTCCGAACTCCTGAATCGACAAGCCTTAATAGATCAATTGGGTTTAACAAGCCAGTAGTCAATCGATTCTTTGAGAGTCTTACAAATCTAATGGAAAAATATGAATTCACACCCTATAAAATTTATAACTGTGACGAAACTAATGTCACTACTGTAAAAAAAAACCATTCCAAAGTTATTTTGCTGAAACAGAACTGTCAAGTCAGTAAACTGCTCTCGGCTGAAAGGGGAAGAATTGTTACTGTACTATTCTGTATGAATGCTGGGGGTCAGTACATTCCACCATTTTTCATATTTCCTCGACAACGCATGAATGAAAGACTCCTCATTGGTGCTCCCAAAGAGAGCAAAGGTGAACCTCAATCAAACGGATGGATGACATCCCAGTTGACGCAGCATTTTGCTCACTATGCCAAACCTTCTGTTCAAAACCCCATTTTGGTAATTTCAGATGACCATGTCAGCATAAGGACTTGGAGGTGATCACCTATGCTCGAAACCAGAATATTCATATCTAAAGCACTCCACCACATACGACCCACAAGCTTCAGCCTCTTGATCGTGTTTTCATGAAGCCATTTAACGATGCATATTATGAAGCTTGTGGGCTCTGGATGAGAAATAATCCCGCTGCAAGGATAACAGAGTATGAAATAGCGAGTCTTGTAGCTGACGCAGTTGTAAGAGTTTCACGGGCTGAAATTGCAACAAAAGGATTTCAGAGTACAGGAATTCATCCCCTGAATCCCAATGTGTTCACAGAGCTCGATTACCTACCATCAATGATGACAGGCATAGCAATGGATTCGAACGTGGATCACACTGAGAGCCCAAGAGTTAGGTCTATGCTTCCATTCCCTGAGATGACTTCTGCACCCAAGACAAGTTCACATCATGAGACTAGTCCTAATAGGCCTACTCCTATATTAATGCAGTTGTCTGCAATTTCAATAATAGTGCTTTCACAATCGACATGGTAACATAACCTTGTACATCTAGTTGATTAGGAGTTGCCTTATTGCAATACAGCTGTCATTTAGTCAAGTGTCCGAAGGCCAATAAGGTATCACTCATAAAGCAACTAAGCCAAGAGATAATGGTGTGGGGTAGCCAGTTTCTTTCTCCATTCCAATGCATACATCAATGACTACAACGAAAACTAGGGCTGAGGTAGTTTCGGTATTTTCTGAAGTGAAAGCCGTTGAATTTATTATTGTGGAGTTGTATTTGATACTATACGCAAAGCATAATAAAAGCCTAAGGTAATCAAACTAATTCGTATATGCAAGGTGTACAACGAGTACGAAGGGAACTAACTCAGCCCTAGTTTAGCTCCAGTAACATATTGAACTAATCGGACTTCAGATTGGAGTACCGTATGAAACGAATAAATGCAATACGTGTAGACAAATTGTATTTACAAGTTATACGCAGCTTTATGCTTAATCATAAAGCATAATTGCGAATATAGAAATAAAAGAAGTACTGATAGAGTACACATAACATATAATTTCAACATGTTAATAAATGCGTGCGATGCAACTGAAAATTCTTGAAACGTGCATTAATGAATGACCAAGAATTCCGTAATGAATCGTGCGTGCTTTATTTCAATTAATTACAACGCACTGCGCATGCTCAGTATTCCAAGTTACAGTTATAACACACTGCGCATGCTCAGTATTCCAAGTTACAGTTATAACACACTGCGCATGCTCAGTATTCCAAGTTACAGTTATAACACACTGCGCATGCTCAGTATTCCAAGTTACAGTTATAACACACTGCGCATGCTCAGTATTCCAAGTTACAGTTATAACACACTGCGCATGCTCAGTATTCCAAGTTACAGTTATAACGCACTGCGCATGCTCAGTATTCCAAGTTACAGTTATAACGCACTGCGCATGCTCAGTATTCCAAGTTACAGTTATAACGCACTGCGCATGCTCAGTATTCCAAGTTACAGTTATAACACACTGCGCATGCTCAGTATTCCAAGTTACAGTTATAACGCACTGCGCATGCTCAGTATTCCAAGTTACAGTTATAACACACTGCGCATGCTCAGTATTCCAAGTTACAGTTATAACACACTGCGCATGCTCAGTATTCCAAGTTACAGTTATAACACACTGCGCATGCTCAGTATTCCAAGTTACAGTTATAACACACTGCGCATGCTCAATATTCCAAGTTACAGTTATAACACACTGCGCATGCTCAATATTCCAAGTTACAGTTATAACACACTGCGCATGCTCAGTATTCCAAGTTACAGTTATAACACACTGCGCATGCTCAGTATTCCAAGTTACAGTTATAACACACTGCGCATGCTCAGTATTCCAAGTTACAGTTATAACACACTGCGCATGCTCAGTATCCCAAGTTACAGTTATAACACACTGCGCATGCTCAGTATTCCAAGTTACAGTTATAACACACTGCCCATGCTCAGTATTCCAAGTTACAGTTATAACACACTGCGCATGCTCAGTATTCCAAGTTACAGTTATAACACACTGCGCATGCTCAGTATTCCAAGTTACAGTTATAACACACTGCGCATGCTCAGTATTCCAAGTTACAGTTACAACACACTGCGCATGCTCAGTATCCCAAGTTACAGTTATAACACACTGCGCATGCTCAGTATTCCAAGTTACAGTTATAACACACTGCGCATGCTCAGTATCCCAAGTTACAGTTATAACACACTGCGCATGCTCAGTATTCCAAGTTACAGTTATAACACACTGCGCATGCTCAGTATTCCAAGTTACAGTTATAACACACTGCGCATGCTCAGTATTCCAAGTTACAGTTATAACACACTGCGCATGCTCAGTATTCCAAGTTCGAGTTATAACACACTGCGCATGCTCAGTATTCCAAGTTACAGTTACAACACACTGCGCATGCTCAGTATTCCAAGTTACACACTGCGCATGCTCAGTATTCCAAGTTACAGTTATAACACACTGCGCATGCTCAGTATCCCAAGTTACAGTTATAACACACTGCGCATGCTCAGTATTCCAAGTTACAGTTATAACACACTGCGCATGCTCAGTATTCCAAGTTACAGTTACAACACACTGCGCATGCTCAGTATTCCAAGTTACACACTGCGCATGCTAAGTATTCCAAGTTACAGTTATAACACACTGCGCATGCTCAGTATCACAAGTTACAGTTATAACACACTGCGCATGCTCAGTATTCCAAGTTACAGTTATAACACACTGCGCATGCTCAGTATTCCAAGTTACAGTTATAACACACTGCGCATGCTCAGTATTCCAAGTTACAGTTATAACACACTGCGCATGCTCAGTATTCCAAGTTACAGTTATAACACACTGCGCATGCTCAGTATTCCAAGTTACAGTTATAACACACTGCGCATGCTCAGTATTCCAAGTTACAGTTATAACACACTGCGCATGCTCAGTATTCCAAGTTACAGTTATAACACACTGCGCATGCTCAGTATTCCAAGTTACAGTTATAACACACTGCGCATGCTCAGTATTCCAAGTTACAGTTATAACACACTGCGCATGCTCAGTATTCCAAGTTACAGTTATGACACACTGCGCATGCTCAGTATTCCAAGTTACAGTTATGACACACTGCGCATGCTCAGTATTCCAAGTTACAGTTATAACGCACTGCGCATGCTCAGTATTCCAAGTTACAGTTATAACACACTGCGCATGCTCAGTATTCCAAGTTACAGTTATAACACACTGCGCATGCTCAGTATTCCAAGTTACAGTTATAACACACTGCGCATGCTCAGTATTCCAAGTTACAGTTATAACACACTGCGCATGCTCAGTATTCCAAGTTACAGTTATAACACACTGCGCATGCTCAGTATTCCAAGTTACAGTTATAACACACTGCGCATGCTCAGTATTCCAAGTTACAGTTATAACACACTGCGCATGCTTAGTATTCCAAGTTACACACTGCGCATGCTCAGTATTCCAAGTTACAGTTATAACGCACTGCGCATGCTCAGTATTCTGATAGGCCTAATGATACCACTGTTGTAAAGGAAGCAATTCAGAAGCTCAGCCCAATTCCGGATGCCAGTATGAAGCGAGAAGTGAGTCGACGCCGAAAATCTGGGGGGGGGGGAAAGTGAGGTTTTGACATCCAGTCCTTCCAAGACATATCTAGAAGGAAAAAATAATGAAAAGTTGAAGAGAGGAGTCTAGAGGCTGGTGCGTGGGTAACGCCCCCTATCAGGATAATTCTTCCCAAAAAGCTCAAGAAAGACAACTAAAAAAAATGACGAAAAGGTGGAAACTACGTGCAGTTTTGCGGGGAATGTCATGACGAAAATTGGATCAGAGTTCTTCATGTCAAATGTGGGCTGCCGAAGCCTGTGCCAGCATTCCTGAGACATCTGACACGTATGAATGTGATTTTTGTCAAAAGTAATATGTGACCGGTACCGCCTGCCAATTTTCTGATTGTATCGAAATATGGACATTTAATTTCTTTTTATGTTTTGTATTAATATTAATTTCTGAATTTTTTTTGTATTTATAATTGAGTTCAATAATATTTGTATTGGAAGTAAATCCCGAAAAGACTAAGTATATGATTATGTCTAGTGACCAGAATATTGTACGAAATGGAACTATAAAATTTGTCGATTTATCCTTCGAAGAGGTGAAAAAATTCAAATATCTTGAAGCAACAGTAACAAATCTAAATGACACTCGGGAGGAAATTAGACGCAGAATAAATATGGGAAATGCCTGTTATTATTCGGTTGAGAAGCTTTTGTCATCTAGTCTTCTGTCAAAAAGTCTGAAAGTTAGAATTTATAAAACAGTTATATTACCGGTTGTTCTGTATGGTTGTGAAACTTGGACTCTCACTTTGAGAGAGGAACAGAGATTAAGGGTGTTTGAGAATAAGGTTCTTAGGAAAATATTTGGGGCTAAGAGGGATGAAGTTACAAGAGAATGGAGAGAGTTACACAACGCAGAGCTGCACGCATTGTATACTTCACCTGACATAATTAGGAACATTAAATCCAGACGTTTGAGATGGGGAGGACATGTAGCACGTATGGGCGAATCCAGAAATGCATATAGAGTGTTAGTCAGGAGGCCGGAGGGAAAAAGACCTTTGGGGAGGTCGAGAAGTAGATGGGAAGATAATATTAAAATGGATTTGAGGGAGGTAGGATATGATGGCAGAGACTGGATTAATCTTGCTCAGGATAGGGACCAATGGCGGGCTTATGTGAGGGCGGCAATGAACCTCCGGGTTCCTTAAAAGCCAGTAAGTAAGTAAGTAATATTTGTATTTAATTATATCAAAAGAGTGTGCCAGAATGTTATTTTTTTCTGTTATAACTCAAAAACCTTAAGCTGTCGGTACTGCAAGACTTCCCCCTATTAGATTTAAGAAAACATTGTTTCAGTACTGTACGACTAACAAATAAACATATCTGAAAATTTCACTTTTCTCTACAAAGGTTGAGAAAATATTCCTTTTGAATAAAAGAGCAAACTTGTGAAAAATGAGTATTAAAATTAAAACTTACATTCTTATAATGCACTTATACTTTTTAGATAAAACTGAAAATTAACATGGATACAGTTTTAATAAGTTCTCTTCCCTTTATCCATTGAATCAGTGCTGGTCAATCCTGTATTTGGCTCGCCAAAGCGGCATATTATACCACCTCTTTCGTCTGTCTCTTTCCTTTCCGCTGTAAAGCGCTCAGGCTCTACCGAGATCTAAAGCGCGCGCTTGCGCCTATGAGCATCTTTTGACATGACTGGTGTAAGCGAAATTTCTAACCACGGGATAAATCGGATCCAAGGATATAAAAAATTGACAATATTTGAAATAGTTCCTTTATACTTGTTTTTTTGAAAGATGGGACATGACAGTTAAGCGGCCGAGCTTGGAACTACAGTGCTATGTTGCCAATATGGACTACCACGTTGCCAGCTGATGGACGCTAGCAATTGATGTTAAGATGACTGACGTTAAAACGTTCATTGACAATTGACGCGAAGGTAAGAAAACAATACAAAAATTGACAGAGAATCAAACGCGAAACGTACAATGCTAACATTGTGTGCGCAATAAATGTCGCCAAGAGCTATTAAGCACTCGCCACGTGAGAATGGTAAGTTTGGCAACTCAACCGTTTTACCATAGCAACAAGTCCACCAGGCTACGTGGCATTCAGTTTTTTTTTTTTTTTTTTTTTTTCCCCTGATCGCAACGCTCCTGTCATGTCCCATCTTTCAAAAAAACAAGTATAATAATTGTTAGTAGGAGATCCTATTATTGGGACGGGTAAAAATTGTGTTCTGGGAAAATGGCAATGTAGATTAAGAATACCTAAATTAATCTCATAAGACAGTAGCAGAGGATTCCCGTTGCTTTTTACAATTACCGGAGGGGGCGGGGAGGTGAATTTTTAATGATGTTATGTGGGTATAGGCCTATTTACGTACGATTGGCGACACTGAATGTTATCTTCGCCATCTGTTAATAGAAGTAATAACTAAAGAAGCCACATGTACCACGGGTTATCAAAACCAAAGATATAACAAACTGACAAACTTTGAAATAGTTCCGCTAGTTGTCAATAGGTGACACCATTATTTCTCCGACACATTTTTCGACTAGTAGGATCAGATATTTTTGAACGCCAGTGTACTATGATTTTTATTGTAATTGTAGTTGTAAACTTAATAATTCTTGTAGCCTAATTGTAGTTTTAATGGTATTCTTAATATTGTAGTTGTAATTCCCTGGTGGAGGGGAAGAGAAGGCCTCATGGCCTCATCTCCAGCAAGTTAACTAAATAAATACTAAATAATAATACTTAATTGTAACGTTTAAAAATAATTGAGACACGAAATAATTAGTTACTCGCTGTTACACGCTTACTTTTGGAAAAGTAACTCAGAAATTAGGTACAGGAACGTCATTACGTAGTGTTCAACACCCCCACAAGAGGTAGCGGCATTATTAATGTGTTGCACCATCTGGCAACAAAAGTATCAATTAAGTCCGTCGCCTTAGGAGCCTAGATCTAAATCATACTGAGGACTTTTCAATAAACATTGAATTTTTCTACATAATTAAGTTCATTTACAATTTCTGTATTTAAGTACCTCCTTTCTTCTGGTTTTACAGAAGTAAACAAAGCCTTAAGAAGAGCGATGGTTGGCCTTTGGAGTCATAATTCACAATATTCAAAGAATTATTTATTGTTTAACAACTCACAAACTTATATAGAACAAAACTATTTTACTATAAAAGTTATTAATATTTAGAATTATAATAGACGACATATTTAAAATAATTCTGCCAAATGGTAATTAATGAGATGTAAGTTTTTGCTTAATTGCCAAAAAACAAGTTTCTGGGTATTGTGGGTTGTGATTCTAGAGATCTCGACTATTTATTACACATAGACGAAAAGTCATTAGAATATTATCTCGGTACCGAGTTCTACAATGAATGGAAAACAAAAAAAAAGGACAAAAACAAAAAACCTAGGCCTAGATAAAGAAGATCAGAACTCAGAATGTGCTAATACAGTATGATATTTAAGAATTATTGTTATTCAATCTAAACACTGTAAGAAAATTTGTTACACTAGGGGGCTGTGGTCTGAGATGAAAGGTAGTTTCATTTGACGAGTTTACTGCAAGAATGATGGATGTCACTTTCTTGTCGAAAATGAACCGAGACTGTCAGTGCATAGCTTAAGACATATAGAATGTACATAGAGAGTTGTATGGCATTAACACTGATAGTCATTGTCCAGTAATGATCGGAAAATCACAGTTAAGCTTTGAGCGCTAAGCATTTCAAACTTTCAATTGCTTCTCCTGCAAAATGTATTCCAAATGACATCCATCATTCTTGCAGTGGAGTCTTCATTTATAATTGCCTCGCTTGCTTCATCAAAAAATTTCCGCTAGAATCGGAATGCGTATATGCAAATAAGGCAGTATATATAATGTCACAATTAATATATTAATATTTTCGATGTTCTTGTAAACAGTTTCAGTGAACCTGAAAAAAAAATGTACACGTTCAAAGATATCTGATCCGACTAATCGATAATGATCGATAATTTGATGGTGTAAATGTGGATTCTTTAGTTATTACTTCTATGAATAGATGGCGAAGATAATAGTCAGAGTTGCCAATCGTAGATAAATATACCCGTGTTATAGAATTCAATTTTTCATCTCATTCTATTGATTGTAAACAACACTGAGTTTGGGTGGAAACCGCTGATATTTTCTATTAGAAGAATAATTTTTGCTTGATCTACGTAATCATTTTCCCTGACACTTTTTAACGTCTCCCAATAATGGTGCCACCTATTGAGAATTATTTCAAAGTTTGTCCATTTTTAACATCTTTGATTCTTACTTATCTCGTGGTTACAAAGTTCGCTTACACAATCATAAAATCGTAGGTCGGGTACCTTTGAACGTCAGTGTACCATATATTTCACTAAAGACATATTATAGCAATATTATAGCAATCTTTGTTAACTAAGAACGTAGTAAAGCAAAGTTCATTTTGCACTGACACTATTAGCTTGTACGTACTCATATAATTTCAAATTGTTTAATTAAAAGTAATCCTATTTATTTATAAATCTAATATTAATAGTATGAATAGGTTTGTGCACCCCTGAGTGCATTCAGGAGATGAGCTAGTAAATTTCTGTACTATGCGAGAGGGTCGAATGCAAAGGAGTGGATATTAGAATTGGGTCAACTTCCGCCTTAATATTTTATTACGATTATTTGTATGTATGTGGAATTTCGAACGCAGACAGACGAAAATGTTAAACAGTTACATTAGAAATTATTTTCAACAACTTATACACACATTTAAAGCTATTCATCACCCTATATTATACGAAACGTTTGTTAAAGTTCCTGAACAGCGATAACTACGTAATTTCCGTCTGCAATGTCATTGGCTGAACCGAATGGCTTGCGTTACTACGTGTTGCTGAACGCTGGACTCCATTTAGTCTAACGTATGTCTTAGAGGAGAGCGGACGGTCCTGGGTTTGGTAAGGTGGCTGTTGAGTTTCCAGCTTGTAACAGCGTTTCGTTCAGGTGGAGTTGAAGTATAACTTCTAGGTGAAATCTAATTTTTAATTAAGCAAAAATAAATAGAAAACAATAATAGCTGTAACTTTGAATCATGCCAGATATTTTCTGTTGCTGTAAGTTAAATGAAATTCGTGATAGTCTCAGTAACGATAGTTTAGAATGGAAATATTAAAATTCTATGCGATATGAATAAGCTAGTTAGAATAGCTTATGTCTTAAAGTAATTTTTCATTTCAGAAGACTAAGTGCTTTCATTCTAGAGAACCACTGGACTCTTGAAATTTCTGGAAGATCGTGTTACCTCACATGCAAAATTTATTCGTGGACTCCATTTTGTTAAACGACGTTTCCTGCAGCCATATCAATTTTCTTGTATTCGGACTCAAAGCAAAGCGACGCTAGTTAAATACGCCATTAAGAATGTCCGTTACAGGCTTGTATTTCGTACTGTTCGGGTAGGATTCTGGTAAATATCTTAGCCTTGTACATCTTTTCGTTAATACGACGCATGGAAAGAGGAAGCAAGTAAATTAAATTGATTAAAGAGATTGGTCTTAGGCCTAAATGTTTGGATGCAACTGGAAATTTTATCGCGGATCTTAAATTGTTAAAATGCCCACCATTTTGTGCAAATGGTAAAAGTGCAGTAAAATAGTTGGAAAAATGTATGTAGCGTGTAGAAACTAATTTGGTGAAGGTATTCTGAATGTCAGCCATTTTGTGTTCGTGTGTTGGGTAAAATTAACCATAGTATGTGGAGGTTTAGTAAGTTGTAAAAAAGCTTGGTGATGGTGAAATTACAACCCACTGCACTTCTGCCATTTTAAAAATTGCGTTCAAATTTTTTTGTCTTAAAGATGATTCGTATTTTTTTTCTTTGATAAAAGATACTCCACATAAAATTAAATATGATAGTTAATCTTTTTCTTTTTTAAGTTATGTACTCATCGATTTCTAAATTTGAAATGAAATTTAAATTTTTAATTTCTAGAGTTTTCAATATTTGTTGTCGATTCCAGGTAGGAAACCACTATTTAAAGTGCAAATAATGGAGCAAAATTAAAGGTCTTTAGTCGTACTTTCTACAGATAATGTTTTAATTACTGCAAAATTATTTTCCAGGACGCATTTAACTACTCTTGGTGTATTTCCTGGATGCAATATTGGACGCCTCTAAAGTCCCCTCGTCTTCGAGAGATGACGGGCAGCTGAAGCCAAGATCATTAGCGATTCATGTAGAGCTTTATCTTCATTATATTGAATGAGGGAAGAAATCAAATAGATTAGAATGTTTTAAGCACGTCATAGGAATAGCAGTAGTCTGATATGGCCAACCAACGTGTGGTAGAATAATGGGATTTAAAAAACCTTCATATTGAAATAAAGACTTTAGGAAAAATTCACGGGCTGAATTCCTGAGGCAGTGCATTTCAGTACGCGCCCGCTTCTCCGTTTGCAATTAAAGAATACAGTACGGGTATCAAACCCCAGTTCTCTGGTTTGATTTCTTTGTTGCACCTTCGGCAGCAGGATTCACAAAGGAGTATTTTAACTCTTAAACTTTTCTGGGATCTTAGTTCTAAGCTTCCCCTTCGAGAACAATCGAGACGTTCAGAATCGTCCTGCGTCGTTCTCTTCCCCAGAATAGTCTGTAACGTCGAAGTCTTCGTATTTTCTAAGTAACATCATTGAATATCTTGTTTTGTAAAGAAAGTGAGGTTGTGTCAACTCGTGTGCTCTTAAATTTAATTTAGAGAACATTTAATTCTTTATTGATCCATGACATCTTTAACAGAAAGGGCTTGAATACCTGAATGCGTTCAAACGATAGGTTTAAATATATCCTCATTTCAGGACTTCTGAGGAGTTAAATAGCTAAAAGTGCCCAGTTGTAATTCGTAGCTACGTTCTCACTACGTGATGAAATTGAGCAATCACGTGATAAACGTGTGTAATCTGGACAAAAACTTGATCCGTGACCACCCGAAAGCCACAGCGTGGTATAGTGGTTACAAAAACATTTTAGAAGTCAACAGGTGGTTCTCTATGTAAACTCTTGTGTGCCTCACTTTTAACTTGTATCCCTTAGTGTGAGATTAATTATAATGAAATTGTCTATGAATTTGCTAGTCTGAGATTCAGTTCTTACTAATACTCAAGGTGCCTACGTGTTTGTTCATAGCACGTACTGCACGTCTACAAGGCTCTGGCTGAAGTACGTGGCTTCCCGTTAGTGCAGTTGCTGAAATGTGTTGGTGCAATGTACCCAGTGGAGCGGAGCGTGTGATCCGGAATTCAGTAAGGTAAGGACTTGATAATATATTTAACCTCGTTTTCTTATATTTAAATGTAAATTATGAATCTTTCAAGAAGACAGCTGTTCTCTACAGTAATCTCGCTAGAGGTTTCGCTTTATGTAGAGAAAATAAAAAAACTACGGTGGGATTTGACTATCACACGATTAAACGAAAGTATATAAAGATAAGGAGAAATAAAGTAGGCCTTCTCTAATACAATAAAACATTGACTTAGTAAAATACTAAATTGTCTTAAAATGTATTATTATTATTATAAGTTTTCCGCTAGATGGCAGTAGTATGCTATGAGCTGTTCTCTTGTTACCAGTTGACAAGTACAGTGAACTCTATGGACGATTCAGTTCCTTTTTTATTAAAACAGTTGCATCCCACTTAATCAACATATATTAGACAATTTCTGATACATGACTATCCATTATCTCATACAGTGGAAGCCATAACATAACCTAAATAATATAAACAAGATAAATGCTAGAAAAGTTTTAATTAAAGACGATGAAATAAACCTGAATTTTAAAGGGTACAGTTATTGAAATCGCCATGTTGGTAAACAAAGAAACAATGTTAGGGAGCTGATAAAACAAATGTTGGGGAGGTGATAAAAATTGTAGGATAAGCAATCATGATCGGTTGAAACACATGGATACGTACCGTTTATTGGTCGAAGGTAGTACGATGTAGTAAAAGTGTAAGTCGGAATAAATTGCAAAATTATAATGTATATTGCAAGGATATGTCTGATTTAGAAACTCAATCTAACAATTTTTTGTGACTAATGAGCTAGGTTACACCATATGATAGCACGTCTAAAGTCACCAGGATAGTCTAGAAAATGAGGGCACTCTTAGAGACGGGATGTGAACAAAGTCCAAGTTATGTCAGCAGCTAGTCCAAATTGTATTTGTTCATAGCATAAAATCGACTGGCAGATTTCTACGCCAATAGTACCAAATATCCTTGTTATTTAGTCCATATTTCAGCGCTACAAACGTAAGGAGGGGATTTGTCATTACGCGAACAAGGATTGCAAAACAGTTCACCTTCGCCTCTGAGAAAGGGCTAAGCATCTCTGACCCGGTGACCTCAGTCACTGCCCTGTCTTTTACCAAAATAATGTCACCAAACCCACTCCAAACTTATAAAAATCTTCGGTACATCCCTATTACAGATAATGCTTAAATATTCCTATTCCTTTTGTACTAGTCACTCATTTGCTCTTTTCGTCTTTCAGATGTTGCCACTACTTCCGCGCCTATTACGAAGAAGCCCAAAGGGACACTTTTCAGCTGGCTGATGTAAGTCTTTAATGATTTATAATGTCCCAGTAGAACTTATCATTCAGTAATTTTTCTCGTTCTGTAACCAAATGAACATCAGGGTAAATGTGAGATGGATTGGTCTTAACAATAAATAACCGATATCACAACTTGAATATTTGGAACCCATATGATTGAGGTGATATATCATAAAATCAGAAGTATAAAGTTCTATCCAAAATTATTTATTAATTCAGTAGATTTATTTCTACTGGCAGAATTAAGGTCATAAAGCCTTCTCATCCACTCAGCTAGTATAACAATAAAGTAGCAGAAATACGGAAATAATAATAATAATAATAATAATAATAATAATAATAATAATAAATGGAAACAAGTTTAATTACATGTAATTCTAAGAATGGAACAATTATAATAATGTGAATTGAATTAATTGTTGAAATAATGAAGAAAATTGATATGTTAAAAATAAAAATCATATACTACAAAAAATTATATTTTAGGAAAGCTCACAGTCTAAGCAGTCTCTTTGACAACCGGGTTTTGAAATTAGTAAATGTCTGACAGCCCCTTAAGGTATGAGGTAGGGAGTTCCAATGACGAGAAATTGAAACTGTGAATGACGAAGAGTATCGGGAAGTGTTATGATGAGGTATACCCAATGTACCGGTGATCTGAGATCAAGTATTTAGGTTATGGTTGGAGCATAAATACACGAGACGACAGATAACTTGGGGTTGAGATGCGCAGAATTTGAAATAGAAGAGAGAGACAGTGTAAAGTTCTGCGATCGTTGAGCCGGAGCCAAGATAAGGATTCGAAAAACGGTGAAATGGTATCGTCGGTCATTGCACACGTATCTTATACACACATTATGAACACGTTGTAATGCTGCAGAAAGCCCGGACATGAACCACTGACCTTCAGGACACGCGCCTCTGCCCCTCGCCACTCACCTGACAATGACAACGCCACTGTAAGCTACTGATCACACAGTTATGAACCACTGATCTCTGGGGTGGACATCGGTACCGTACATGCGTCGCTGACTTTCTGGTTATGAATAACTGACTTCACAGGACAAACGTCTCTGACTGCTGGTAAGGGCGCCAATGGCCGTAGTGACGGCGCCATCCTTCGGGACGTGCGCCAATGTCCGTCGTGAATAAGCGCCCCTGACCCTTTGGCTATGCGCCTCTATTCCGCCGGTGTATGCGTCACTGATCACGCGGTTATGAGACACCGACTACAGGTGCATACGCCGATGTCTGCTGACATGGGCCTCTGTCCGCCGGTTTATGCGCCACTGACTGACGGCTATGAGCCACTTATTTCTGGTTCAAAGTCTTTGACTTTCGTAGACAGGACCCCTGTCCGCTTGGTGCTTACATCGTTATTAGCAAACAAGGGCGTCCAACCTTTAAGGTGTGTCAAGGTTCGCAGTGTGTTTGCGCCGTTAAGCGGTTAAGTGCCACACATCCTGTCTTCCCTGTCCTTCAGAGACGTCGAGGTTATGCGCCACTGACCTTCGGGATATGCGCCTCTGTCCCCTGGTACACGCGCCACTGACCTCGCGCCTATCCACTTCTCTTATCCCTAGACAAGGCATCAGGCGTCGGGGTCATGCCTTTGACTACGACCCGCGCACCTCTGACGTTGGGACGACGAGGCTAAGCGCCTCTGACGATGTCAATACGCGTCTTTGACGATGGGGATACGAACCTTTGACTTGGGGCTACGGGCCGCTGACCTTGTTCGTAAGCGCCGCTGTATCACGGGCTATGCGGCTGAGACCCGGGACTATGTAGCGCCTCTGGTCACGGTGGATGGCGTTTCGCCTCACAAACACCGGGTAAGCGCCGGGTACCCGGGAGAAGCGCATCTAGCATTCGGAACAAGCGCCTCTGGGTTCAAGGACAAGCCCCTCTGGCTCTGGGTCATCGGCTCCACTCCTGGTTCATACGCCTCCTACTCTTTGTGCGCGCGACTCTGACGTGGTGTAAGCAACGCAGACGTGGTGCACGCGACTCTGACATGGTGCACGCGACACTGACATCGACTGTGACATGGTGCACGCAACGCTGACCTCAACTATGCATGTACAAGTCTCGCCCCGCTGACCTTAGTACAACGCGTTTCTGACGATGGTGCTAAGAGCCCCTACACGCCACCTACGAAAAACTGACTTTTGGACTACAGGACATTGCCTTGTAAGTCATTAGTGATTTATAATATAGCACTAGATTTTATTATCCAATAATTTTTCTTGTTCTATATTCAAATGAACATAAGGATAAATGTGAGATAAACTGGTATTAACAATTATAACCAATCTCAGATCTTGAACATTTCGAACCCGTATGATAGAAGTAAAATAACCTACTAAAACCAAAACTATAAAACCAGTTCAAATTGAGATATCTTGATCACACGAATTCATGTAAACGAATTTGAATTTTCTAAAAGATTATCGATTATGAATAATAATAATAAAGCACAGCGTTGTTGTGTCTACATGACTTTTATAGACCTGGCTTGCTTGGGTGACGTTCGACGCTGACCTGGGAGACGTGCTACTCTGATTACAGGTAGATACGCCAATGTCGGCTGACATCTGTTATGTTACGAGTATTCTTGACATTTAGAAATGAAATTTACGTGTAAACGAACGGTCTGGGTTACGGAGAAAGACTGCGATAGAGTTGTAACACAAGACTTCCTACACGAAATGAACACTGCACATAGTCGCGACTGTAAGCTACTGATCTCACAGTTGTGAACCACTGATCTCTGGGGTGGACATCGGTACCGTACATGCGTCGCTGACTTTCTGGTTATGAATAACTGACTTCACAGGACAAACGTCTCTGACTGCTGGTAAGGGCGCCAATGGCCGTAGTGACGGCGCCATCCTTCGGGACGTGCGCCAATGTCCGTCGTGAATAAGCGCCCCTGACCCTTTGGCCATGCGCCTCTATTCCGCCGGTGTATGCGTCACTGATCACGCGGTTATGAGACACCGACTACAGGTGCATACGCCGCTGTCTGCTGACATGGGCCTCTGTCCGCCGGTTTATGCGCCACTGACTGACGGCTATGAGCCACTTATTTCTGGTTCAAAGTCTTTGACTTTCGTAGACAGGACCCCTGTCCGCTTGGTGCTTACATCGTTATTAGCAAACAAGGGCGTCCAACCTTTAAGGTGTGTCAAGGTTCGCAGTGTGTTTGCGCCGTTAAGCGGTTAAGTGCCACACATCCTGTCTTCCCTGTCCTTCAGAGACGTCGAGGTTATGCGCCACTGACCTTCGGGATATGCGCCTCTGTCCCCTGGTACACGCGCCACTGACCTCGCGCCTATCCACTTCTCTTATCCCTAGACAAGGCATCAGGCGTCGGGGTCATGCCTTTGACTACGACCCGCGCACCTCTGACGTTGGGACGACGAGGCTAAGCGCCTCTGACGATGTCAATACGCGTCTTTGACGATGGGGATACGAACCTTTGACTTGGGGCTACGGGCCGCTGACCTTGTTCGTAAGCGCCGCTGTATCACGGGCTATGCGGCTGAGACCCGGGACTATGTAGCGCCTCTGGTCACGGTGGATGGCGTTTCGCCTCACAAACACCGGGTAAGCGCCGGGTACCCGGGAGAAGCGCATCTAGCATTCGGAACAAGCGCCTCTGGGTTCAAGGACAAGCCCCTCTGGCTCTGGGTCATCGGCTCCACTCCTGGTTCATACGCCTCCTACTCTTTGTGCGCGCGACTCTGACGTGGTGTACGCAACGCAGACGTGGTGCACGCGACTCTGACATGGTGCACGCGACACTGACATCGACTTTGACATGTTGCACGCGACTCTGACATGGTGCACGCAACGCTGACCTCAACTATGCATGTACAAGTCTCGCCCCGCTGACCTTGGGACAACAGATTACATGCGAGATGATTACATGATTACAGATAGATAACCCACTGTCGGCTGACATCTGTTATGTTACGAGTGTTCTTGGCATTTAAAAATGAAATTTACGTGTAAACGAACGGTCTGGGTTACGGAGAAAGACAGCGATAGAGTTGTAACACAATACTTCCTACACGAAATGAACACTGCACATAGTCGCTTGTATATCGCATATTACGAGTATAATGGGGGGAGGAAGGTAAAAGAACTTAGAAATAAAAAGAGAAGAAAACGAAGGCAAAAATCCAGTTACGTTCCTATGAAAATGGGTGCACAAGACCGCACGAACTTAGGAGGGGGGAACCCGTGTTTGTGTCCTGGGCCGGGGTTTAAGTAGGCTATCTGTATTACCCCCAAAAGTTATCCTTTTTAACGCGTTGAAGTCACTTGGGTAGAGGGTCACGTCCACTTCTGATATTTTTCGATATCATAAAGTTTGCTTTGATTAATTTTCACTCTTGGCTAAGTTTTTAATGCATAAACATTCAATTTATAGCGAACAACGAAAACCAAATAAGAAATTTAAACATTAATTTTTAATTATTCGTATTTTAATTTAATTTATTTAATGTATTATTTAATTATTTAAATATACAGAATACAGAATATAATTGCAACAGTAGAAATAGAAATAAAATATTACAATCAATATAAAAAGAGGATACAATACTATTAACAAAATTTCAGGACCGAATGAGCAGCGCTCGTGTTCGGTCGCAGTTCAGATATATTATTAATATAAGAGGAATATGGAAAATAAAATAAAATAAAATAGGGACTAGTATTAAAATTACAGCTACAATGAAATTATATCTTACAATATTAACATAAAGAAGAATAATATCGTACGTGAATAAAGTAGAACAATTTATGAAAAAAATATACATATTCTGAAATTATAGAGTACAAATATAATATAGGCTGATTAATTCATACACATAGGCCATAAATTTATTCGATAAAATTGAAAATATTAATACGTTTCTAAATTTCATGTTACATGCTAGAATTCTGGGTGTAATTTAGCTAAAGAATTATAGAAGAATTTTAAATAAGCTTTTGAAAATCAATTGGCCACATTTCTTTGTCAGTATGCAGAAGAAAAGGAAAATGCAGAAGAGGTCTATTATTTTATTGTGGGTATAGAGGGAACTTGACGACAAATTTATAATTTCGTTAATTTTTTTCAAAACTATAAAAAATACATTGGTCAACACTTTACATTTGCCAATGGTAAAAGTGCAGTAGATTAGTCTGTGCATGACAAAACTTTTCTGGCCAATTAGTGAACAGTGTCTTAATGTTAGTCCATGTCTGTGCGGTGTGTCTGTGTTGTAGTGATGGTTGAGCAGTGTTGTTAAAATATTGGTGGTGGAAGTAATTCTAGAAATAGATTTTGAAAATAAGCTGAGTGGTAAATGTGATCCATATCTTCATTGCAATTAAATGTGGTGGTGGTGGTGGTGGTGGTGGTGGCGTTGGTGGTGGTGGTGGTGGTGGTGGTGGTGGTGGTGGTGGTGGTGGTGGTGAAAAATACTTAGCATACTGCACTTTTCTCATTATGAAATGTGATTTATAAATTTTAAGTAAATATAGCCCACGTATATGCGTCTGTTAATTTTTGTTTACGGGAACTTGAGTTTACATTTAAATTCCGCTGGAATGTCTGTATTCTCACTGCAAATGGGTAAATACCCGATGGCAGTGGTAATTAATTACACTCAATAATGACAATTGATAATAAATTAATAATGTTACTAATAATAATAAATACTAGTAATAATTAATAGTAATAATAATAATCCTAAATTAAATTAAGCACGATCATTTAAAATAACATTTAAAGCAAATCTAATTTATATCTTAACACTACGTTCGAACTAAAGCCCACGAGTATGATATGTTCATACCAGCACAAGTACCTTTCAACACTACACTCATTTCGCTGTCAACTCACTCACTGCACTGGAACTACGACACATTTCACTGATACTATCCTGATTTCACTAACTTCAAAAACATTTCACTGTTCAAATACTTTGCACTGCCACTATAAACTATAAAGCTTCTCTGACAAAAAAACACACTTCACTTATACAAAACACTTCTTCACTGATACAACACTTCAAATAACAAATCATCAGTTACACCCTTTAAATAGTGGCATACTACCGTCTGTTAGTAAAGTCTTTAGGCCTAATTTTAATACATTTTTGGTTATTGGTAACGCCTTTAGTAAGTCTGCAGGTAAAGCATTCCAGTCCCTGATAGTACGATTGAGAAAAGAAAATTTCCAGTGTCCGTCCTCTGTCTTCTTTCCCTCAGTTTATATGAGTGGTCAGAAATAAACAAAATCTGACTCAAATTATATTCTAAAATAATACATATTATGTAATAAAAATGAATCTTAAATTGAAATTCAAGATTACCGCTAATCGGACGGGAACTTCCCATTAGAGAACACGTTAATGGAAAATGTACAAAACTGGTTTGTGGTCGAGATGGATGTCAAGTTTTCATTTCAAAATTTTATATGTTTCGGTAACTTTTTTACAAATTTTCTGGTCTCCATGTTAATTGTCAAAAGGTGTTACTGCTCCTTCATTGGGTGGTAACTACTGCTAGGCCTACTGTCCAAAGATTAGACGTGAAGAAAGTTTCGTTTTATATAATGAATTTGATAAAAAGAAAGTTTCAATTTGGATCTACATATACTTTCCTCACAAAGGAGATCATTTTCAGCTGTGTACTAAGTTCTGTCACTAAATTTCTCTAAACCTAATAATTTGTTCCGGAACTATTATTTTGACAGCAATACTCTGGAAGGTAACACAAATAATAGCCATTGTAACTTGAAGGATTAGTGAAAATAAAACTTACGAGGGTTATTTTTGTGTGTATTTGTATGTATATTAAATCGTTTTAATGGAATCTGAATATATTTTTGGCATGAATTGTGACAAATTTCTTAATTTTTTGCCGAGGAATGTTGCCGAGAGATTTTTGCGACTAGAAGAAGGGAACCAGCGCCATGGACCAGATTCCTCCATCTCGTAGTGGCAATCGGTGAGTTCAGTTAATAAGTCACATAAGTTCTTAAATCGATTATCATCCTTTTGTAAGAAAGAAAACTATTTAAATGTAAAAATTTTAAACTTTGAAGAAAGAATGGTATAATTTAGGTGTTACCATAAATTTGATCTTTATCGTGACATACTATAACAATTGTACTATAAAACAAAATAACGCAAATTTATGAAAGTGTGATAGATTTACTTGTTTTACGAGATTGCCCTACATCTATTCTGTAGTTAACAATTTATTGCAGGATAGAATGAGATGAACCCGATTCAGGTTTCAAACTATTACACAGAAACTCTTAATAATGGTAATCTTAGCTGATCTGCATTTAACCAAAATTATTCTTGTAGAGAGATCGAAGTTCAAATTCCTAGCGCTGCTCTGAATCTGTAAAATTAGAATCGAGACGAATTACACAAATAAAAATAGATTAACAGAAAGCAATAGTTTTCTTATACTCTAAAAACAGAGAAGCATGGTCCCTTCAGATTTGGGATAAAAATTTAGAATACCTTTCAAAATGGGAAATAAACCTACTCTGTGCTAAAAAGAACCCTGTGTGTGTTTCGTGTGGAAATTTCATTTCTTTGAAGAAAGGTCTTGCATTCGAGCTATTCCATCTCAAATCGACCGAAATATAGAGAAAATTGACATTGCAATTTTTAAAGACAATGAAACTTTTTCTGTCCATAGACAACTGTGGTACAATGTTTTGTGCAAAGTTTGAGGCATCAGAACTTCACAGTGTTTAAATTAAAAATATATAAATTGATCGTATTTTCATAAAATTAGCAACTTTAAACTGTAGTGGCTCCTAAACCCTTTCACCCAGTGATAAAAATCATGGTTTATTTTGATGCTGAGAAGTTAAGTATTGGTAGCGGAAATCACACAATAAATTGGCACTAGCGTATATGCTTACGTCTTAGGAAGTGAAGGCTCTATAAAGTATAGGTAGGTAGTATCGTTCGCCATTTTTGTTCTTTCGTTGCCGAGATACCAGACGGGGAATCTATTTGCCACACCGTTAAACATTATCATGTCGTAGCTCCTATGATAATAAATCAAACGCACTGTAATTCAGCAAATAATTGAGCGGCAAATAACGTCCTCATGTGCTTTCTGCGAACGCCAACGAAAGAGCCAAAATGGCGGGCGATTATATTAAGTATTTATCCAGCCGTAGGAAATGCATAACGTCATCACCGAATCACAAGACGCACACGTTTAAATGTAGCTGACCTGCAACGTGATTGGCTGCCGGAAATTAGAGCGACGGGACTACAGATAATTGAGGGAACCCGTATTCTTTAATAAATGTGTATTCTAGTGACAGTTGAGTTAAAAAATTAAATAACACGAAAAAGATTAGCGGAGAAAAATAAAATCGAACAATTGGTAAATTTTAAATGACTTAGAATACATTGAACATAACTTAATATAATCCAACCTACAAATAATGTTTCAATCAGAACGCGTACAGCGTTAATAGCATCAAAATGCAGGCGTGTGAGTTTTCGAGGCGATATAAACATCGTGCGGGGCAATACATTCCTTCACTCTTCATGCATAATTCTGAAATACGTTTACTCTCACTATGAAACTGCTAAGAATCAGGTCGCTACTGTGAACATTAATATCCAACTTTTTGACGTTCGATCAGGTAACTGAGGATGAATTTCATTAGAAATAAGAAACTTAGAGTGAAATACGCAATGGCACAAAAAATATGGGTGTTCTGCAGATATCTTGTTTTAATTTTGCAATGACATTGTCTCAAACTGTTCTTTTACTCTTTATATTTTGTTCATGTACAGAATTCTAAAATATTTTCCTTGTTGCCTCAAATCTAGGCGGCGTGCATGACAGAGCAGAGAAGGTAACCCTTAACAAGAGGATCTTCAGGAAGATATCTGGAGCCTCATCGAAACGAAGTTAAGTATCAGATAAGAGATTTTATACTTTTCAATGCCATCAGAATTGACGTACAATATATTGCAAGTTTCGGACCAGAGAATATCTTTATCAGATTCGTATTGCAAAAGAAATGGTCTCAATTTTGGTTCTGTCCGATATATCAGGCTAGCCGAAACAACTGGATCAAATAGAACAGGCAACACTTCAGACCTTGGGAGAGACGAACCTGATGGCGGGAAGTAGTTGAGGAACGTAGGATGAAATGAGTATAGCGAAAATTCTTCGAGAGAATTAGATGAATTTTTAAACTATAATAATTATAAAAATTGTGAACGAAATTATTTATCAGGTTCCTGAGTAGTTCAAATATTTTTTAAGAACTCCAGCATTTCGCAGCTTTGATTGTGTAGTTCAGTCTACATAAACAAGAGACTTCATAAACACAATAAGACAGTAAAAGATGACTTCCTAAGATAATTCTAGTGAGGCAAAAGTGTTCTGAAATATCGTTTACTTGAAATTATTTCATATCTGAAAATAACTTTTTTTCAGCTCATCCTAACTCTTTAAATTTACAACAATGGTAACATTTGCACGTATGAGAAAGAGATAATTCGTAATATTTTTTATTTACCTGGACTTCATTTGTTTCAGTGTTTTCTCATGTTTTGAAGTTAATTCTAAAATTAATGAGTTTGTATTTTATTATGTGACGTGAATTTGAATAATTTTCTGAGAATTTCGACACAAAAACAATTATTTCTCCCACATGTATTAAATAGGGTAAGAATGTTTGTTATTCTATATGTGTGTGATGTGTGTTATTTAAGTTCTATATTTATGTAGTAGTATTATTCATAATTTGTCCGTACTGATGACTGAATTATATTTGTGTTTTAATATGATAGTTATTTGTAATTATTTGAAATTTTCAGTTTTTAATCGCGGAAAATAAATTAATAATAAATCACTGTTCATTATGTAAACGTGAAAACATCATTCCTATATTTTTTAAATACATGGTCTATAATTGAATTTTTATATTCCTGTGATACATTGAATTCTGCATTTTCTCTTTCAGTTTCTACGCCAGTTTCCTCGGGTACAACCTTTTATTCATATTTTCTATGTACTGCATTAACTGTGAATTGTAATATATTAAATGTAATATAATATAGAATATTATACTTTCTTCTTTTGAATCCAAGTAGCAAATATATTCTTCTTTCCCTTTTGCCTTACGGCGTCGGGTCTGCCTCCATCCATCTCCTCCATTCTCCTCACTTCCCCAATTCCTTGCCATCTCAATATTATCCATACACATCGTCGTTGGTTTTCCCTTCCCTCTCCTCCCTCCCTCATTGCCTCCAGTGCTTTGGTTTTCGTTCTTCTCCCATTCGCACCATGTGTCCATACCACTTCAGCTGTTTTCTTCTTAAATAAAATATATTTTAATATAATAACCTGAAAGTGATCGTTATGACTTTCAATTGATTACACTAGAATATAGTTCCAGTGTTTGTATGGTCTTGCAAGAAAAAAAAAATGCATAATTTGTGACTTGTAAGCACATTCGTTAAGATTTTCGTATTCTGTATAGGATTTCAAATTTTTTAATGTTTTAATTTGCAGGGTTCTGTAGAGATGTTTATAATTAAAACAAGTCGCTTCATATAATCAACACTTCTTTTCCAGCTGACCCACATGAATAATTAATTAAAACTAATTTCATTCGAGTGTTGCATGCTTCTGTTAGCCTTCATTAAGTAATGGGAACATAAATCTCATGTTCGCCAAAAAGTAGAAAATGTTTACGTACTTTCAGTACACAAATATTGCCGTAATGCAAAGAATATTTAGCCCTCGACTAAATTGTGATACAGATCTTAGAAACGTCATGTACCATACCTTATTGTTAACTTTTCTCTTACGAAATACATTCAAATTCTCACTGCGAATTATTAGTATTCGGATAAATGTGTATTGTCAAATTTTAATATAATAATTCGTTTGAAAACTTTTAGAAAAGGAAGAATGTAATTCATGTAACTCAGAAACTACTGAATTAAATTTGAATTCGAAAGTTACTCAGATGTAAAAATTTTGTACGTTATTATGTATTTCTAAGAATGTTCATGCCAAATTTTGTATCGAAATTTCGATTGTGATTTCCCAAGAATTGCTCGATGCCAATCTTGCTATTAAAGATAATGTTACGTTATCTATTTAATTCTCTCTTCTGTGAAACTTGTACCCTTCTTAAAAATCGTAGGAATGCGAAGTGTGTAGTGAAGCGAAACCGTGAACGTGTGATGCGAAATGGGGGAAGTGAAATAGTGAATAAAAGGCGAAACGAAATTAAAAGAAATGAAGTGAAGAATGAAGAAATAATTGAGAAAATTGAAGAAAGAATTGAGGAAACTGAAGAAAGAATAGAGAAAATTGAAGCAAGAATTGAGAAAATTGAAGCAAGAATTGAGAAAACTGAAGAAAGAATTGAGAAAACTTAAGAATAGTCAATGAAACAAAATATATCGAAGAAATTAATCGTAACTTAAGGATATAAAAATCTATGAACATGGAAGAAAATAAAATTCAACTAACAAAGCAGCGTAATCTGAGGCGCGAAGAAGGGTACAAGGATTCTTTAAAAAAAAACCAATCGCGGAAATTTGTGGACAGTTCTCTGGGAAGTCACATTCACAGTGTGGAACTGAACTAAGTTCCAAAGTTCTTTTGTATTTATTTAACTCTTAGTTTCGTTGCCGGAACACAGGTAACCCTAGCGAAGGTTTCAGTACTTCCAAGATCGGAGTTGCTTTACAGAAAGAAAATTCCAATCGTGAAGGATATTGATGAAAAATTCAAGTTTTTTCATAAAAACGTAATTTAAACGCCGGAACTTACTGACGTTTGAAAACTTCTCGGACAAAACATAGTTTCGCAGAAAGTACTGAGAATCATGTTCCCAATTAAAATACTAAAATTTAACAAATGTTTTGATTTAGAATTACTGACGAATAATTAAAATATAATTGTCTTTTTCTTACACTTTTAGGGTTAAGTTAGATTGGTATTAATCTATAGGACTGAGAGTCCGTGATAGATTCCTACAGAATGCAATTCTTAAGGTTTCCTAAAGGTTTCCTTCTGTGATTTTTATATTGTCTGTATATTTTTGGCTTTATTTACTTGTATTTTTGTGTGTTGATATTAAATTGTTATTAACATTATACATTTTAATTTTTGTAAATGTTATTAATTTGCTATAATATTAGGTCGCTCTTATTGTCTGGTTTATTTTTTCTTATATTAGTTTTAATATATAATTATATCATTACGTAATTGTTTTCAGGATGGAGTACGAGTTAATATCAAGTTATTCCTAACACAAATTTCTTCTTTTATCTTAGAATGTTGTTAGCTGACGAATGTTGAATTTTTTCACTGAAATGCCACGTTCATTTCTACCTCAACATTTTGTATTATATAAATATGTTCCTAGAAATCCTGTAAATATTAAATCTTAATTTGTATTTACTATTACCACAACTGTTACTAGGCAACCTAGCCCGTTCACTTCCTCAATCTGAAATCTACGTACGTTTTTTTATTATATTATGTATGAACTTGTTTCAGAGTGATAAATTAAACATTTATAGCACTTTTATTATTTTATTTCTGTAGAGGTAATTCTTTTCGTTACTCATGACAACCCTCGGTACTAAACGGATCGCAGTTATGTTTGATTTCTGTAAGAGACTGTCCTCATAGATTAACAGAACTGAGCTGCTCGTCTTTTTTCTGATTCATAATTTAATTTGTGTTGCAGATACTTCGGCTCGTGATGGATGCGGATTTCGCAGTAGGATGCAAATGGTTGTGAATCTCTCATCGCTACTACGTAAAGACTAAAACGAAAAAGTAAATCCATAGAACATGAAATGAATGTATACAGACAGATTTAAAATATATAACTGTGAATATAGTGGTCAAGACTGTGTTTATTTTTCTCACTATCTTATATTCCTTTGACCTGAAGTCACATGAGAATCGTATATCTGCCTGAGAATACAGTGTGAGAACTTGGAAAATCCTTGATACGATGTAAGCAGAAATAATGGTACAATAAAACAAGAGTGGTCTGGAACTTAAGCTTTATTCATCACAAATTCCTCTTACACTCTGTTGATTGTAAACCTGGTTTGCCTGAAGATAGAACACAACTGTTATAACACACAGTATTAATCAGGGATTATGAAAAACTTGTCCCTGTTACGAAGTAAATTTTTAAATATTTCAAATAGGCCTACATCAGACATAATATAGGTACAAAAATTGTAAAATAGCCTATATCAAGGTTACAAATTCGTAGTATATTATAAAAAGTTCAACAGAGCATTAGGAGTTTAAATATTAGAAATTAGTATATTAAAGGAATAATTATTTTGTTTTACATCCATGTAAAAAATTAGCTTTCACACAAACGTCAAATTACGTGTGAATTAAAGAAATATAATCCACAATAAACATGTACTTAACGAGAAATTGCTTTGAGAGTGGCGAGGCACTGTTCTGGTATTTTTGTACATTTCAATAAGATTTACTCGGTTCGAAATGCATATCTTGCTTACGAATATAGTTTATACAGGGTGTCTCTAACCTTCAGGGTCAAAATTATACAGATGATAGAGGACTCTAAACTGAGCATTTTGACATGTGGAACCAGTGGTCGGAAATGGATATTTCGGGCGCCACGAGATCTTGAAAGTGTATGTGAGGGACGTTTCTGTAAGCTGCTTTAATTTTCATAACAAACAACTGCCTGGCGCTTCCATGGTGATATTTGTTACTGGTTACCAAATTCCATGCGTCGTTGTAATGCATGTATTGAAACGGGTGGTCGCCACTTTCAACAATTGCTCCAAACTCCAAGTTGTTTTGGAAATAAAACATTAAATGTCTTGTGGTTTGCAAGAGTATGTGGTTGTAACACTGTCCACTTCATATTCATGATCACCTGGGCAACAGATTCTTACCTGCCTGCCTCATTGTACAACAGACACCCCTGATCTCAAAGTGTATAATATTGACCCTAAAGGTTGGACACACCCTGTATAACCACTTTCATGTGTTAAAATGTACGAAGTTTTAAGTACCTAGTTGACTAGTTCCAGCTTGTCAGCCCTCATTAGAACTAGACACATCTTAAAATGTAATGCAGAATTTGGTTGTATTCTTCTGTTGGTTTGGTGGGAACACTGTTGGCAGCGAAACCACGTGATTTGTGGTGAAGACTGAGTAGGCAGTTCCTCGAAGTGCTTTGTTCTGTAAACTCGTGACATTGTTGAACTGCTTTCGTGGTTTTCTCTAGACAGAACTTGAATAGAAATCTAAGTGTACAAACACGAAATAGAGCTTTCTACTTTGTCAAAATGTAATGCAAATATTGTGGCATAATTATGCTTTGTAACTAATGAACGTATAAACCAATACAAACTATAATAAAACACACGAAAGTTTCAAATAAAGAATTCATTTCAATATTTCATAGATAAAGGAATCGGTGTTTCTTTCAACCGATATTCCTTAGGTAAATTACGAGCCTGTAAAAATCATAACCTCAGAAACTTAAACTTGCTTGCTTTTTTGCTTTTGAGGGTTTCTCCACTATTTAGCGGTTACCCTGTATTCCCATTCGCCAATCTTCCCGGTCAAGCCATTCATCTCCTTCCAGAGACCTGTCACTCATCAATCTATGGATCTGTCCTCTCCAGGTTGTTCTTGGCCTACCCCGCTTCCTTCTACCATGAGGTGACCATTCCAAAAGAGTTTTAGGCCACCTACTTTCCTCCATTCTTCTGACATGTCCATACCATTGAAGAGTTCGTCTCTCAATTCTGTCCATCACTGTCTCCTCCATATCCATCATTCGTCTCACTTCTTCATTTCTCCTTCTTTCTAATCTGGAAACTCTGGCACTACGTCGTATTCCGTCCATTTCCACTGCCAAAATCTTAGATTTTTTACTTTCTACCAACGTCCACCCCTCTGCGCCATATGTCATTATACTTTCCACAACCGCCGTCAAAATCCTCTTCTTGGTGTCATTCAATATCGTCCTGCTCCACAGTACTCCATTCAGCATCCTTATGGCTTTTCTTGCTTGCACCAATCTACTATCTATTTCGGAGTTACAACTCCCTAAATCATCAATATATGACCCCAAATATTTAAATTTTTGAACAGCTCTAATAGTTCCTTGGTGTAAGGAGATGTCTCTTCCGTTTCCACCTACTACAAGATATTCAGTTTTTTTCATATTTACTTGCAATCCACCTGCTTCAAATGAATCCAGGAGTTTTCTCATCATATATTTCACATCCTCACGAGATTGAGCCATTATCACTTGATCATCTGCAAATATTAATGAATGTATTGTGCCACCTTGAACTGGTATTCCCATTCCTCCACAAGACTGATTCCATTGTTCTAATATTTGTTGTATATATATTTTAAAAAGAGTAGGAGACATGCTACAACCTTGCCTCAGAAACTTAAACTTAACATTTCAAATATTTCTTATCACAATATCCTGACAGTACCTCACCAGCAAACCAACATAGACGAATTCAAGAATAGAGCTGAATCGTGCGAGGACTTGTTCATTGAGGACCTATTGTTTATCTTGCTGGAGCAGTACAAGTTACATTTACTCTGTGATGAAGAGTTGTACAAGTCCCCTTCCATTTTTAACTCCCTGTACATTCCGAAATATACTAACTTATAATTGGAATCATCATTCTTTCTTTGTTTAACCTTGGGGAGGAACATTTTTTGACCGTATACTAGACGTCTCTCATTGCAAGTCATGGGATCGGACCACCGCAGAGGCAGCAGAGGACAATTACAAGACAAACGCCAAGTCCTGTGGATTGAAGATAAATTTATCCACACCGGGAATCAAAGCTTGGACCTCTTGATTGGGAAGCGCGCAGACTATCCAAATAGGATTAGGTTTAGTTTTGAACAAATTTTTACAGTTCATGTTATTCACCGACAAAAAACAAAACTCCTAAAATTTCTCTCACTGGAACTGTGCTTCTCGTGCCCAGCTGTTAGTTACTGTAGGCCGTATTACAATATTGGTAATGCCACAGAAATGTAAAGATATTCAACTCTAAATTAAGTTGCTCGAGTACTGTTTTTTCCTTTGATGTAGGCTACACACAATGCACTAGAAGCAATGGCAAGTGATCTGCAACAACAAACATTAGTTGCAGCAGCTCAACTTTGGTTCGAATCCCTGTTATATTTCTTGACCCCACTGGCAATCAAGGTGGCATTCTGCTTGTAAATGTAAAATGAAATGTAAATTTACAGTGTATTACATTGTTGACAAAAGTGACACGTCAAACAATACGTTGTGAATTCTCTCTCAAAATTTTTTTCAAGCTTGTGGATTTCGGTTACAAATATAACGACCCAAGTCAAACTTAAAAGCAGAACATATTTTCTCTCTTTCATTCTGCAGGATTATTTCACTTCCACTCTGTATAAATCAGTCTCTTGTCATATAACATGTGTAAGAATTTTCTGCCGAAAGAAAATCTAACATTAAGACATAATTAAACAACATTGTATCGGATATATTTGTACACAGATGTCCTAAGAATAGCTCTTTCTAGTTGACACCTACACTGCAAGAACGCAGGAGGGTGACGTGCCCCACAGCGCAGAATATCCAGCGCTGCTACTCGAGATACAGCGCTTCACGTTTTGGGCACCTTGTCCTGTTCAAAGTTGTCTCCTATTCTAATATATTTTGTATTTTCTTTTTGTTACTCTTGTACAGATTTTTTTGTGGTTGTGGTTAATAAAGCTTTTGTATTGGAAAACCAGTGTTCAAAAATTATTTTACACAAACAAACCTGGGATATCATGTTTACAGAGTGTGACATTTTCAAAGCCGTGCAGTGGAGCATTTTCAGTGTCGCCACATTTCAATCTATGTATTTGTGTTTTTGGGCGCACTACCTCTTAGCCACACATCTTTTTTCCTGTATAGAAGGCTAGTCAGTGTTGACAGCGTAGTCTCATGGTAGACACTTCATTCCCTTACTGTCTGTCTGATCGTAGACTACCAGCATCGTATAGAAGAAAACATGTCATTATATCAACAGCTTACCTATAACTTCGCAGCAATTCTGCTAGACAGCGAAACCTAATGTCTAGTGCATTAGAACTACTGACCATCATAACATCAGAAACTAGGCTCCAGAATGAACATGAAGCTCGTCCGAGTACAATGTGATGCATATCTTCCAGGCGCACAAGTAGATCGTTGACTTCATCTCTCCAAGGAATCAAGGAGGCGATTTCTGAAATCAGGGGTTTCTCCTCATGAGGACCAGAGAGGACGCTGCCAAGGAGTGCTCAGACTACAGCACATCAATAAGAAGAGCAATATAAAAAGAACAATTGCGTAACTGTTATCAACTGAAAATTGCAACACGTAATATTCCCAAAATGCTCACTTTTATTACAGGGATGTACTCACCAATGCATCATTATAATAATATTTATAATCATAAAATTTAGTTCAATGAAAGCAATGCAAAACCAAATGGTAAGTGTACAAGCTGTCACAAAAGATAATTTCCCCTACAGATGTTCAATGTGTCAGCCGTTATTTTTAATATAATTTATATAACGACGTGCAACAGATTTACATGTACGCCATATGTAAAATTTATCATCATTCATACTGTAAAATGAATGTTCACGCATGGTAAATCTCCTAATAATACGGTAACAATATTGAGAGGAAACTAATTTTGGGGACATTCTGTATATAATTTAACAGGCCAAGTTGTTAGTGTTTCGTAACATTGTGACCTACTGAACACATTGGGATAAGTGGCTTAATGTAATGTATTGTTCTGAAGTGAAAAGAGAGAACACTGACTGCCAATCTGTGGGGTTTCGTTGTCTATATTTCTTTGTTTTAAGTTTATATATAGTCACTAATATAAAATTTAGAATCATATCTCACTTTGTGTGTGTTGTAATTTCTTAACTTTAGCTTGTATAATCAATAATTATTTGAGGTAACCTGTATTACGTAATAGTATCAGAGATACAGGCCGAAATAACATGCTGAGGAACGAAATTAGTTCCAAGGCGTTATATTAATTTGAAGTATTTGCGATTGTCTACCTACCTACGAGCTACAACTAATAGCAAAGATATTACCATAATAATAACATAATAAAAATATTATATTACTTCTAATGGTACATTTTTTGCATCCCGTCCCTTATCGCCTCGACGATAGAGCTCACGTATTTGTTGTCCTGTCATCTGGTATCCTCAGGACTAGGATCTTCTCTGGTCCAGAAGTATGACCACTTATTTGTCTTCTTGTCCAGGACCTTCTATCCCGTTGTTTATCAAGGGACAAAAACCCAATAACGTCGCACGTAATTTTCCCACATCACCTACTTCAGAGTCCGTTGTTCCTCAATCTGTACGCTTTAGAAACGATTCCTGATGCAATTTTTTAGTCTTTCTCGACATATTTACATATTTATCATATATCAGTTTACAGCTGATAAATCCCGTGCACACTTTCAATTTTCTCACATATTCACCAAAGCTACACTTTACGAAATCCTCCCTATTACCTGGAAAAAGTATTCCTTTGTGGTTTCTTAAAGGGTTGAATTAAAGATATACGTGAAACATTATAATCGTATATTAAAACATCAGAACTGTTCGTCTATGAATCGTATAGTTTGGATGTAGAAGTAACGCGGCAACCTTATAGCTTAGACCTAAACAAAAACCGCATTTTACAGAATAAAAAACACAAAATTTCAAATAATACAGTATAATATTACTTAATCGCAATTACAGTAAATTTATTAAAAGCAACACACAAATATCGCATAATTTTAGAGAGTAAGAATTTTAATTTTATGTCTTAACACAACAGTATCATTTAAATTTATGTATGTTATTATATTAATTGAATACATGAAGCAGACATGTTCTGAACCTGGAACACTGAAAGACACGTGATTTAGCTACGGAAGCTACGACAACACAGCGATCGGTAGCTTCTTAATTCCTACATGAGGCGTGCAGGTGAGTTTCTACCTAAACGTTATCATACATATAGACGCTATCATTCGCTCATTTTGTGATTAACTTTTATTTGGGTATTTCTTAGCAGTCATGTTAGCTCCGTGATAAAGTCTCGGACATGAAATGTAATGTTTTCGCTTTTTAAAGGTTCGAATCCAATCAAAACCATAAAAATATATTTTTTTTCCTATATTTGTAATAAGTAACTACAAAAAAGGCCCTAAAAAAGCAAATTTTTGGTTGAATATTCGCAATTCAGGGCTAAAATAAATAATACCTAATGCATAAAGATGGCTATATTAATTCTAAGTTTTGCATGCACGTATTTCACAGTTTTATACACTTATAAACTAGAATGGTTATATTTCGTATCAAGAATGTCACATAAATTCATTTATATTATTACATTAATTACATATAGGATTAGAGGTGTATCGAACCTGGAACACTTCACCTAGAACACTGAAAGAGAAAGCATTTAAGCACTTACGCTACGACATCACATCGGCCAACTGCTTTTTCCCTGCTACATGAGGAGTGCTGGTATGTTTCTACCTACACGTTATCATATGTATACACAAGCAACTGTTCGTTCATATTGTCATTAAGATTCATTCGCGTTTTCCGCAGTTGCCTCGATAGCTCCGTAGTAAAGAGTCCGATTATAAAAGCTGTATTGTGTGTTATTAGAGTTCGGAATCTACATACACCCAAATAAAATTTTATCGTTTTATAAATTCTTGAACAACTAATAACAGAAAACCGCGCACTTTGCACGTTATGTGCAAAATTTAGAACACTAGCCGGCATCGTCTGCTTTAGCCAAGCTTGTTAAGTCATGGTTCATATTCTTCGTTGTTATCAACGGTTCGAAACCTTCTACCGATTAACAAAACCAACCTTCTTTTTACAACTTATTCTACACTTAAATAACAGTAAAAAGCCAACCCCATTGCAGAATAAGAGCAAAATTTAGACGTTTGACCAGCATCGCCTTCCTTAGCCGAGAACGCTAAGGCTTTGTTTGTTTAATGTAGAATTTATTGGTTCGAAACCTGGAATTGAATGAAAAAAAGAAAGTAAGTTCTTTTTTACCTGTATATATTTAAAGAATAATAGAAAATCACTCGCCTAACAGGATAAGAGCAAAATTTAGACCCTTCAGCAGCATCGCCTTCTTTAGCCGAGAACGCTAACGCTTGGCTTGTTTAGTTCAACCCGAAGTTCAGCGGGTCGAAACCTCCTATTGAATTGAAAAAAAAAGTAAGCTTTTTATATTTAACGAATAATTGAAAATCAATCGCCTAGCAGGATAAGAGCAAAATTTAGACTCTGAACCAACATCGCTTTCCTTAGCCGAGTACGCTAAAGCATGGCTTGTTTAGTTCATCCTGAATTTCAGCGGTTCAAAACCTCGTGTCGACTTGAAAAAAAAAGAAAAGTAAATTTTTTATTATATATTTAATGAATAATTGAAAATCAATCGCCTAGGAGGATAAGAGCAAAATTTAGGCTTTCGACCAACGTCGCCTTCATTAGCTGAAAACGCTAAAGCATGGTTTATTCAGTTTAACCAGAATTTGAGCGGTTCGAAACCTCGTATTAAATTAAAAAAAAAAAATAAATTTTTTATTACTTACACATTTAATGAATAATTGAAAATCAATCGCCTAGCAGGATAAGAACAAAATTTAGATCATTGACCAGCATCGCCTTTCTTAGCCGAGTACGTTAAAGCATGGCTTATTCATTTCATTCTGAATTTCATTGGTTCGAAACCTGGTGTGAAATAAAGAAAAATAAAAGCAACATTAAATTCTTTTTATTACTTATATATTTAATAAATAATTGAAAATCAATCGCCTCGCAGGATAAGAGCAAAATTTAGACCCTCGAATAGCATCGCCTTCTTTAGCCGAGAACGCTAAGGCATGGTTTGTTAAATATGTTCTTCTTCTTTCACGGGTTCGAAGTTCGAATCCTGGTGAAACCGATAATATAATGAAAATTTTATTATCTAAAAATCACACCTCAGTGTTAACAATCACGCCCCTGCCGGCCGAAGGCCGGCAGGGGCGTGATTCTTAACACTGAGGTGTGATTTTTAGATAATAAGACACCCCACCCTGTGGGGTGTCTTATTTAAAAAACACACCACACCAAGTGGGGTGTCTTATTTAAAAATCACACCTCAGTGTCAAGAATCACGCCCCTGCCGGCCTTCGGCCGGCAGGGGCGTGATTCTTGACACTGAGGTGTGATTTTTAGATAATAAAATTTACATTATATTACCGGTTTCACTAGGATTCGAACCCGTGAAACTAGGAGAACACATTTAATAAACCATGCTTTAGCGTTCTCGGCTAAGGAA
This sequence comes from Periplaneta americana, assembly GCF_040183065.1. NCBI lineage: Eukaryota > Metazoa > Arthropoda > Insecta > Blattodea > Blattidae > Periplaneta > Periplaneta americana. The sequence continues at coordinate 6,096,415 of NC_091118.1, forward strand.
GGCGATACTGGTTGAGTGTCTAAATTTTGTTCTTATCCTGCGAGGCGATTGATTTTCAATTATTCATTACATATGTAAGTAATAAAAAAATTCAATGTTGCTTTTTTTTTCTTTATTTTACACCAGGTTTCGAACCAATGAAATTCAGAACAAAGTGAATAATCTATGCCTTAGCGTTCTCGGCTAAGGAAGGCGATGCTGATCGAGCGTCTAAATTTTGCTCTTATCCTGCTAGGCGATTGATTTTTCAATTATTCATTAAATATATAAGTAATAAAAAACTTACTATTTTTTTTTCAATTCAATACGAGGTTTCGAACCGTTGAAATTCAGGTTCAAGTGAGCAATCTGAACCACTCTGAACAACCAATGCCTTAGCGTTCTCGGCTAAACAAGGCGATGCTGATCGAGGGTCTAAATTTTGTTCTTATCCTGCGAGGCGATTGATTTTCAATTCTTCATTAAATATATAAGTAATAAAAAATGTACTTTTTTTAATTCAGTACCAGGTTTCCAACTGCTGGAATTCAGGTTGAACTGAACAAGCTGAACAAACCACGCCTTAGCGTTCTAAGCTAAGGAAAGGGATGCTGGTCGAGGGTTTAAATTTTGTTCTTACCCTGCTAGGCGATTGATTTTTCAATTATTCATTAAATATATAAGTAATAAAAAACTATTTTTTAATTCTATGTCAGGTTTAGAACCAGTAAACCTCAGAATGAACTAAACAATCCACGCCTTAATACGCTTGGCTAAGGACAACGATGTCGGTTAGCGATCTAAATTCCACACATATCGTGCAACGTGCCCGCTCTTCTATTATTAGTTGTTTAAAAATATACAAAACAATAAAATTTTTGCCTTAAATAGGTTTCGAACTCTTATAACACCCAACACAACGATTAAAGCCAAATGCTTTACCACGGAGCTATCGAAGCAACTGCGGAAAACGCGAATGAATCTTAATGACAATATGAACGAACAGTTGCTTGTGTATACGTATGATAACGTGCAGGTAGAAACATACCAGCACGCCTCATGTAGCAGGGAAAAAGCAGTTGGCCGATGTGATGTCGTAGCGTAAGTTGTTAAATGCCTTGTCTTTCAGTGTTCTAGGTTCTAGATGGAGTGTTCCAGGTTCGATACATATCTGATCCGTATACATAATTAATATAATAATGTTAATGGATTTATATGATATTCTTGATGCAAAATATAACCCTTCGCCTTACAACGATATAAAGTTATAAAATACATGCATGAAAAATTTCGAATTAATATGACTAACTTTATCCATTACGAATTACCTATTTTGGCCCTGATTTGTGAATATACAACCAAAAATTTGCTTTTTAGTGCCTTTTTTCTGTAATTGCGATTAAGTAATATTATGCTGTATTATTTGAAATTTTGTGTTTTTTATTCTGTAAAATGCGGTTTTTGTTTAGGTCTAAGCTATAAGGTTGCCGCGTTACTTCTACATCCAAACTATACGATTCATAGACGAACAGTTCTGATGTTTTAATATACGATTATAATGCTTCACGTATATCTTTAATTCAACCCTTTAAGAAACCACAAAGGAATACTTTTTCCAGGTAATAGGGAGGATTTCGTAAAGTGTAGCTTTGGTGAATATGTGTGAAAATTGAAGGTGTGCACGGGATTTATCAGCTGTAAACTGATATATGATAAATATGTAAATGTGTCGAGAAAGACTAAAAAATTGCATCAGGAATCGTTTCTAAAGCGTACAGATTGGGGAACAACGGACTCTGAAGTAGGTGATGTGGGAAAATTACGTGCGACGTTATTGAGTTTTTGTCCCTTGATAAACTACGGGATAGAAGGTCCTGGACAAGAAGACAAATAAGTGATCACACTTCTAGACCGGAGAAGATCCTACTCCTGAAGATACCAGATGACAGGACAACAAATACGTGAGTTCTATCGTCGATGCGATAAGGGACGGGACAAAAACAATAATAATAATAATAATAATAATAATAATAATAATAATAATAATAATAATAATAATATTATTATTATTATTATTATTAATAATTATAATAATAATAGTAACAGTAATAATATATTTTATTATATTACCTTCGTATATTAGTTGTTGCTCATATTTAGATAGACAATCGCAAATATTTCTAATTCATTCAAATTAATACAATGCATTCGAATCAATTTCGTTCCGCACCGTGCTATTTTAGCCTGTATCTCTGATTGTAATATTTCGTGTAGGTTACCTGAAATTATTATTAACTATATAATTAAAAATTAAAACATTTCATCACAAGAGCGAGAGATCATTCCAAGTTGCATATTAGTGGGCAGGTACGAAACAACAGAAAAAACCACGAAACCCCACAGATTGGCAGTCAGTATTTCTGTTTTACTTCAGAGCAATAAATTACATTAAGCCACTTATCCCAATATGTTCAATAGGTCACAATGTTACTGAACACTAACAACTTCGCCTGTTAAATTATATACAGAATGTCCCCAAAATTAGTTTCCTCTCAATATTGCTATCACATTAATAGCAGATTTACCATTCGTGAACATCATTTTAGAGTAATGATGATGATGATGATGATGATGATGATGATGATGATGATGATGATGATGAGCATTTGGGAATATTACGTGTCGCAATTTTCAGTTGATAATAGTTGCGAAATTGTTCTTTTTATATTGCTCTTCTCGTTGATATGCTTTGCGCCGCTGTAGTCTGAGCACTCCTTGGCAGCGTCCTCTCTGGCCTTCATGAGGGGGAAACCCCTGATTTCAGAAATCGCCTCTTTGATTCCTTGGAGAGATGAAGTCGTTGATATACTTGTGCGCCTGGAAGATATGCATCACATTGTACTCGGACGAGGTTCATGTTCATTCTGGAGCCTACAGTTTCTAAAGTTATTATGTTCGATAGTTCTAATGAACTAGACGTTAGGATTCGCTGTGTAACTGAAATTACTGCGAAATGTATAGGGAAGCTGTTGATATAACGGCACGTTTTCTTGTGTAGGATGATGGTAGTCTGCGATCAGATAGACAGTAAGAGAATGAAGTGTCTACCATGAGACTACGCTGTCAACACTGACTAGCCTCCTGTACAGCAAAAAAGATGTGTGGCTAAGAGGTAGTGCGCCCAAAAACACAAATACATAGATTGAAATGTGGCGACACTGAAAATGCTCCACTGCACGGCTTTGAAAATGTCACACTCCGTAAACATGATATCCCAGGTTTGTTTGTGAAAAAATAGTTTTGGAACACTGGTTTTCCATAACAAAAGTTTTATTAACTACAATTAACAATAAAATATACAAGAATTACAAACAAAAGGCTCAAAATGTATTGGAACAGAAGACTACTCTGAACAGGGCAAGGTCTCCAAGAATTTGAAGCCCTTTAACTAGAGTAGCAGCGGTGGATTTTCTATGCTATGGTGCACGTCACTCGCCTTCCATCTTGCATTGTAGTCTGGAAGTAGTTGCCTCAACTTTTAGGAGCTATTCTTATGGACTGACTCCCCATTACATGTCAGACACTATTGCACACAATATTATTTTATTATGTATGAATATTATATTTTGCTTACTGCAAACTCAGTACGGGTATACTATCGAGTATACCTATATATATGAAGAGACTGATTAATGTATTCATTTGAGTGTTAAATTATTACAATGATCGCTTTGCTGCAAGGAGACCAACGCCTACGGCGGCATAAACACCATCTTCGGCACCTCTGGTGAAAGACAGAAATTCTAGTACCTGCTTTTGGAAAAGAGAAATATATATTTAAAAATTCAACTCGACTCCATCAGTATTTCAAAATATTATCTAAACTTTCCATTTAAAAACTACATCTTAAAGGAGGAAATATGTTTTGGGTTCAACTTCGACTTAACACTGTACATTTTTATCCAAAATCAAGAAGTTTGGGAGTAATTTTGAGAGAGAATTCGCACCACATTGTTGGTCCATGTGCCTTACTTCCAGTCGACGCCTAACTATGGTATTATACACAGTTAAAATTACATTTCATTATACATTTTTAAAACGGAAAGGGCTACTTTGACTGCCAGACCCGACTTCAACCTGTGGGTTCAAGGGATATAACAGGATTTATTACTAGAGTTGAGCTGCTGCAACTAATGTTTGTTGTTGCACACCACTTAAAAAGCATTCCTTTGCCATTACTTCAAGTAGCATCTATACAGTGGGTAAGTGAAAGAAAAATGTATACAATACTCTACAATTTGAGTAAAATGAGAGTTGAATATCTTTACATTGATATAACACTTGAAAAATCCAGTACAAATATTAAAAGATTTACATATGCTATGATACTTGAAAATGTAGTACAGTTATTAGAATTTTTAGCTAAATATCTTTATATTTGCTATGATACTGCAAAATCTGGTACAACTATTGAAATATTTATGTAAATATCTCTAGATTTGCTATGATAATAAAAATCTAATACAGTTATTAAAGTCTTATCTGAGTACCTTTGCATTTGCTATGAAACTGCAAAATCTAGTACAGTTATTAAAAGACTTATCTGAATATGTTTGCATTTGCTATGATACTTGAAAATCTAGTAAAGTTATTAAAAGGCTTATCGGAATAACTTTGTATTTGCTATGATACATGAAAATCTAGTACAATTATTAAGAGACTTAACTGTATATCTTTGCATTTGCTATGATATATGAAAATTTGGTATAGTTAATAAAAAAAATTATCTGAATACCTTTGCGTTTGCTATGATACTTGAAAATCTAGTGCAGTTATTAAAAGGATTACCTGAATACCTTTGCATTTGCTATGATACTTGCAACTCTAGTGCAGTTATTAAAAAGCTTATCTGAATACCTATGCATTTGCTATGATACTCGAAAATCTAGTGCAGTTATTAAAAGGGTTATCTGAATACCTTTGCATTTGCTATGATACATGAAAATCTAGTACAGTTATTAAAAGGCTTATCTGAATACCTTTGCATTTGCTATGATACATGAATATCTAGTGCAGTTATTAAAAGGGTTATCTGAATACCTTTGCATTTGCTATGATACATGAAAATCTAGTGCAGTTATTAAAAGGATTACCTGAATACCTTTGCATTTGCTATGATACTTGCAACCCTAATGCAGTTATTAAAAAGCTTATCTGAATACCTATGCATTTGCTATGATACTCGAAAATCTAGTGCAGTTATTAAAAGGGTTATCTGAATACCTTTGCATTTGCTATGATACATGAAAATCTAGTACAGTTATTAAAAGGCTTATCTGAATACCTTTGCATTTGCTATGATACTTGAAAATCTAGTACAGTTATTAAAAGGCTTATCTGAATACCTTTGCATTTGCTATGATACTTGAAAATCTAGTACAGTTATTAAAAGGCTTATCTGAATACCTTTGCATTTGCTATGATACTTGAAAATCTAGTACAGTTATTAAAAGACTTATCTGAATATCTTTGCATTTGCTATGATACTTGAAAATCTAGTACAGTTATTAAAAGGCTTATCTGAATACCTTTGCATTTGCTATAACACTTGAAAATCTAGTACAGTTATTAAAAGGCTTATCTGAATACCTTTGCATTTGCTATGATACTTGAAAATTTAGTACAGTTATTAAAAGGCTCATCTGTACACATTTACGTTTGCCATGGTACTTGAAAATCTAGTACAGTTATTAAAAGGCTTATCTGAATACCTTTGCATTTGTCATGATAATTGAAATTCTAGTACAGTTATTAAAGGCTTATCTGAATACCTTTGCATTTGCTATGATACATGAAAATCTAGTACAGTTATTAAAAGGCTTAACTGAATACATTTGCATTTCCTATGACACTTGAAAATATTGTACAGTTATTAAAAGGCTCATCTGTATACCTTTGCATTTGCTATGATACTTGAAAATCTAGTACAGTTATTAAAAGGCTAATCTATACACATTTACGTTTGCCATGATACTTGAAAATCTAGTACAGTTATTAAAAGGCTCATCTGTATACCATTGCATTTGCCATGATAATTGAAAATCTAGTACAGTTATTAAAGACTTATCTGAATACCTTTGCATTTGCTATGATACATGAAAATCTAGTACAGTTATTAAAAGGCTTAACTGAATACCTTTGCATTTGCCAAAATACTTGAAAATCTAGTACAGTTATTAAAAGGCTTAACTGAATACCTTTGCATTTGCTATGATACTTGAAAATCTAGTACAGTTATTAAAAGATTTATCTGAATACTTTTCCATTTGCAATGACACTTGAAAATCTAGTACAGTTATCAAAAAACTTATCTGAATGCTTTTGCATTTGCTATGATACTTGAAAGTCTAGTACAGTTATTAAAAGGCTTATCTGAATACCTTTGCATTTGCTATGATAATTGAAAATCTAGTACAGTTATTAAAAGGCTTATCTAAATACCTTTGCATTTGCTATTATACATGAAAATCTAGTACAGTTATTAAAAGTCTTATCTCAATACATTTTCATTTGCTATGATACTTGAAAATCTAGTACAATTATTAAAAGGCTTATCGGAATAACTTTGTATTTGCTATGATACATAAAAATCTAGTACAGTTATTAAAAGGCTTATCTGAATACCTTTGCATTTGCTATGATACATGAAAATCTAGTACAGTTACTAAAAGGATTTTTGAATACCTTTGCATTTGCTATGATACATGAAAATCTAGTACAGTTATTAAAAGGCTTATCGGAATAACTTTGTATTTGCTATGTTACTTGAAAATCTAGTACAGTTATTAAAAGGCTTAACTGAATACCTTTGCATTTGCTATGATACTTGAAAATCTAGTACAGTTATTAAAAGCCTTAACTGAATACCTTTGCATTTGCTATGATATTTGAAAATCTAGTACAGTTATTAAAAGTCATAACTGAATACCTTTGCATTTGCTATGATACTTAAAAATCTAGTACAGTTATTAAAATGCTTAACTGAATACCTTTGCATTTGCTATGATACTTGAAAATCTAGTACAGTTATTAACAGGCTTAACTGAATACCTTTGTATTTGCTATGATACTTGAAAACCTAGTACAGTTATTAAAAGATTTATCTGAATTCTTTTGCATTTGCAATGACACTTGAAAATCTAGTACAGTTATTAAAAGACTTATCTGAATAATTTTGCATTTGCTATGATACTTGAAAGTCTAGTACAGTTATTAAAAGGCTTATCTAAATACCTTTGCATTTGCCATGATAATTGAAAATCTAGTACAGTTATTAATAGGCTCATCTGTACACATTTACGTTTGCCATGATACTTGAAAATCTAGTACAGTTACTAAAAGGCTCATCTGTATACCTTTGCATTTGCCATGATAATTGAAAATCTAGTACACTTATTAAAGGCTTATCTGAATACTTTGCATTTGCTATGATACATGGAAATCTAGTACAGTTATTAAAAGGCTTAACTGAATACCTTTGCATTTGCTATAATTTTTTTAAAATCTAGTACAGTTATTACAAGGCTTATCTGAATAACTTTGCTTTTGCTATGATACTTGAAAATCTAGTACAGTTATTAAAAGGCTCATCTGTATACCTTTGCATTTCCTATGATACTTGAAAATCTAGTACAGTTATTAAAAGCCTCATCTGTACACATTTACGTTTGCAATGATACTTGTAAAAATCTAGTACAGTTATTAAAAGGCTCATCTGTATACCTTTGCATTTGCCATGATAATTGAAAATCTAGTACAGTTATTAAAAGCTTATCTGAATACCTTTGCATTTGCTATGATACTTGAAAATCTAGTACAGTTATCAAAAGGCTCATCTGTAAAATTTACGTTTGCCATGATACTTGAAAATCTAGTACATTTATTAAAAGGCTCATCTGTATACCTTTACATTTGCCATGATAATTGAAATTCTAGTACAGTTATTAAAGGCTTATCTGAATACCTTTGCATTTGCTATGATGCATGAAAATCTAGTACAGTTATTAAAAGGCTTAACTGAATACCTTTGCATTTGCTATGATACTTGAAAATCTAGTAGAGTTATTAAAAGGCTTAACTGAATACCTTTGTATTTGCTATGATACTTGAAACCCTATACAGTTATTAAAAGATTTATCTGAATACTTTTGCATTTGCAATGACACTTGAAAATCTAGTACAGTTATTAAAAGACTTATCTGAATACTTTTGCATTTGCTATGATACTTGAAAATCTAGTACAGTTATTAATAGGCTTATCTGAATACCTTTGCATTTGCTATGATACTTGAAAATCTAGTACAGTTATTAAAAGTCTGATCTGTATACATTTGCATTTGCTATGATACTTGAAAATCTAGTACAGTTATTAAAAGGCTCATGTGTACACATTTACGTTTGCCATGATACTTGAAAATCTAGTACAGTTATTAAAAGGCTCATCTGTATACCTTTGCATTTGCCATGATAATTGAAAATCTAGTACAGTTATTAAAGGCTTATCTGAATACCTTTGCATTTGCTATGATACTTGAAAATCTAGTACAGTTATTAAAAGGCTCATCTGTATACCTTTGCATTTGCTATGATACTTGAAAATCTTGTACAGTTATTAAAAGGGTTATCTGAATACCTTTGAATTTGCTATGTTACATGAAAATCTAGTACAGTTATTAAAAGGCTTATCTGAATACCTTTGCATTTGCTAAGATACATGAAAATCTAGTACAGTTATTAAAAGTCTTATCGGAGTTCCTTTGTATTTGCTATAATACATGAAAATCTAGTAGTTATTAAAAGGCTTATCTGAATACCTTTGCATTTGCTATGATACAGGAAAATCTAGTACAGTTATTAAAATGCTTATCTGAATACCTTTGCATTTGCTATGATACATGAAAATCTAGTGCAGTTATTAAAAGGCTTAACTGAATACCTTTGCATTTGCTATGATACATGAAAATCTAGTACAGTTATTAAAAGGCTTATCTGAATACCTTTGCATTTGCTATGATACATGAAAATCTAGTACAGATATTAAAAGGTTTATGGGAATACCTTTGCATTTGCTATGATACATGAAAATCTAGTGCAGTTATTAAAAGGCTTATCTGAATACGTTTGCATTTGCTATGATACTTGAAAATCTAGTACAGTTATTAAAAGGTTTATCGGAATACCTTTGCATTTGCTATGATACATGAAAATCTAGTGCAGTTATTAAAAGGCTTATCTGAATACGTTTGCATTTGCTATGATACATGAAAATCTGGTACAGTTATTAAAAGGCTTATCTGAATACCTTTGCATTTTTTCTTCCGAGGTCTTCCCCAGCCGTGGGACTGAAGCCGGATGGTCTATGTTGAGTTCTCAGCCTCACATCATTTCACTCCCTTTGGGCTGATTGCCTGGTTAGGTTTTTACCGATGTTTTCCCCAATCATAAGGCAAATGCCAGGTAATCTTTTAGCGAATCCTTGGGCCTCACATTATCTCGCTACAGCTCGCAAAATAGTGTTAAAAATGGTAAAAATTTGTCAAAATTGTAATTGTGATATTGCAAAATTTGTTACTTGTTCCACATCTTAAAGTTTCATTGCTCATGTAAGATTAATGGAATATAATAAAAGAAATGAAATTAGCTATGATACTTGAAAATATAGTATAGTTATTAAAGGGCTTATCTGAATACCTTTGCATTTGCTATGATACTTAAAAATCTAGTACAGTTATTAAAGGGCTTATCTGAATACCTTTGTATTTGCTATGATACATAAAAATCTAGTACATTTATTAAAAGGCTTATCTGAATACCTTTGCATTTGCTATGATACTTGAAAATCTAGTACAGTTATTAAAAGGGTTATCTGAATACATTTGCATTTGCTATGATACATGAAAGTCTAGTACAGTTATTAAAAGGCTTATCTGAATACCTTTGCATTTGCTATGATACATGAAAATCTAGTACAGTTATTAAAAGGCTTATCTGAATACCTTTGCATTTGCTAAGATACATGAAAATCTAGTACAGTTATTAAAAGTCTTATCGGAGTACCTTTGTATTTGCTATAATACATGAAAATCTAGTAGTTATTAAAAGGCTTATCTGAATACCTTTGCATTTGCTATGATACAGGAAAATCTAGTACAGTTATTAAAATGCTTATCTGAATACCTTTGCATTTGCTATGATACATGAAAATCTAGTGCAGTTATTAAAAGGCTTAACTGAATATCTTTGCATTTGCTATGATACATGAAAATCTAGTACAGTTATTAAAAGGCTTATCTGAATACCTTTGCATTTGCTATGATACATGAAAATCTAGTACAGTTATTAAAATGCTTATCTGAATACCTTTGCATTTGCTATGATATATGAAAATCTAGTTCAATTATTTAAAGGCTTATCGGAATACCTTTGTATTTGCTATGACACATGAAAATCTAGTACAATTATTAAAAGACGTATATGTATATCTTTGCATTTGCTATGATACATGAAAATCTAGTACAGTTATTAAAAGGCTTATCGGAATGCCTTTGTATTTGCTATGATACTTGAAAATCTATTACAATTATTAAAAGACTTATCTGTATATCTTTGCATTTGCTATGATACATGAAAATTTGGTACAGTTATTAAAAAAAACTTATCTGAATACCTTTGCATTTGCTATGATACTTGAAAATCTAGTACAGTTATTAAAAGGTTTATCGGAATACCTTTGCATTTGCTATGATACATGAAAATCTAGTGCAGTTATTAAAAGGCTTATCTGAATACGTTTGCATTTGCTATGATACATGAAAATCTGGTACAGTTATTAAAAGGCTTATCTGAATACCTTTGCATTTTTTCTTCCGAGGTCTTCCCCAGCCGTGGGACTGAAGCCGGATGGTCTATGTTGAGTTCTCAGCCTCACATCATTTCACTCCCTTTGGGCTGATTGCCTGGTTAGGTTTTTACCAATGTTTTCCCCAATCATAAGGCAAATGCCAGGTAATCTTTTGGCGAATCCTTGGGCCTCACATTATCTCGCTACAGCTCGCAAAATAGTGTTAAAAATGGTAAAAATTTGTAAAAATTGTAATTGTGATATTGCAAAATTTGTTACTTGTTCCACATCTTAAAGTTTCATTGCTCATGTAAGATTTATGGAATATAATAAAAGATATGAAATTAGCTATGATACTTGAAAATATAGTATAGTTATTAAAGGGCTTATCTGAATACCTTTGCATTTGCTATGATACTTAAAAATCTAGTACAGTTATTAAAGGGCTTATCTGAATACCTTTGTATTTGCTATGATACATAAAAATCTAGTACATTTATTAAAAGGCTTATCTGAATACCTTTGCATTTGCTATGTTACTTGAAAATCTAGTACAGTTATTAAAAGGCTTATCTGAATACTTTTGCATTTGCAATGACACTTGAAAATCTAGTACAGTTATTAAAAGTCTCATCTGTATACCTTTGCATTTGCTATGATACTTGAAAATCTAGTACAGTTATTAAAAGTCTCATCTGTATACCTTTGCATTTGCTATGATACTTGAAAATCTAGTACAGTTATTAAAAGTCTCATCTGAATACCTTTGCATTTGCTATGATACTTGAAAATCTAGTACAGTTATTAAAAGGCTCATCTGTACACATTTACGTTTGCCATGATACTTGAAAATCTAGTACAGTTATTAAAGGCTTATCTGAATACCTTTGCATTTGCTATGATACTTGAAAATCTAGTACAGTTATTAAAAGGCTCATCTGTATACCTTTGCATTTGCTATGATACTTGAAAATCTAGTACAGTTATTAAAAGTCTCATCTGAATACCTTTGCATTTGCTATGATACTTGAAAATCTAGTACAGTTATTAAAAGTCTCATCTGTATACCTTTGCATTTGCTATGATACTTGAAAATCTAGTACAGTTATTAAAGGCTTATCTGAATACCTTTGCATTTGCCATGATACTTGAAAATCTAGTACAGTTATTAAAAGTCTCATCTGTATACCTTTGCATTTGCTATGATACTTGAAAATCTAGTACAGTTATTAAAGGCTTATCTGAATACCTTTGCATTTGCTATGATACTTGAAAATCTAGTACAGTTATTAAAAGGCTCATCTGTATACCTTTGCATTTGCCATGATAATTGAAAATCTAGTACAGTTATTAAAAGGCTTATCTGAATACCTTTGCATTTGCCATGATACTTGAAAATCTAGTACAGTTATTAAAAGTCTCATCTGTATACCTTTGCATTTGCTATGATACTTGAAAATCTAGTACAGTTATTAAAGGCTTATCTGAATACCTTTGCATTTGCTATGATACTTGAAAATCTAGTACAGTTATTAAAAGTCTCATCTGTATACCTTTGCATTTGCTATGATACTTGAAAATCTAGTACAGTTATTAAAGGCTTATCTGAATACCTTTGCATTTGCTATGATACTTGAAAATCTAGTACAGTTATTAAAAGGCTCATCTGTATACCTTTGCATTTGCCATGATAATTGAAAATCTAGTACAGTTATTAAAGGCTTATCTGAATACCTTTGCATTTGCTATGATACTTGAAAATCTAGTACAGTTATTAAAAGGCTCATCTGTATACCTTTGCATTTGCTATGATACTTGAAAATCTAGTACAGTTATTAAAAGTCTCATCTGAATACCTTTGCATTTGCTATGATACTTGAAAATCTAGTACAGTTATTAAAAGTCTCATCTGTATACCTTTGCATTTGCTATGATACTTGAAAATCTAGTACTGTTATTAAAGGCTTATCTGAATACCTTTGCATTTGCCATGATACTTGAAAATCTAGTACAGTTATTAAAAGTCTCATCTGTATACCTTTGCATTTGCTATGATACTTGAAAATCTAGTACAGTAATAAAGGCTTATCTGAATACCTTTGCATTTGCTATGATACTTGAAAATCTAGTACAGTTATTAAAAGGCTCATCTGTATACCTTTGCATTTGCCATGATAATTGAAAATCTAGTACAGTTATTAAAAGGCTTATCTGAATACCTTTGCATTTGCCATGATACTTGAAAATCTAGTACAGTTATTAAAAGTCTCATCTGTATACCTTTGCATTTGCTATGATACTTGAAAATCTAGTACAGTTATTAAAGGCTTATCTGAATACCTTTGCATTTGCTATGATACTTGAAAATCTAGTACAGTTATTAAAAGTCTCATTTGTATACCTTTGCATTTGCTATGATACTTGAAAATCTAGTACAGTTATTAAAGGCTTATCTGAATACCTTTGCATTTGCTATGATACTTGAAAATCTAGTACTGTTATTAAAGGCTTATCTGAATACCTTTGCATTTGCCATGATACTTGAAAATCTAGTACAGTTATTAAAAGTCTCATCTGTATACCTTTGCATTTGCTATGATACTTGAAAATCTAGTACAGTAATAAAGGCTTATCTGAATACCTTTGCATTTGCTATGATACTTGAAAATCTAGTACAGTTATTAAAAGGCTCATCTGTATACCTTTGCATTTGCCATGATAATTGAAAATCTAGTACAGTTATTAAAAGGCTTATCTGAATACCTTTGCATTTGCCATGATACTTGAAAATCTAGTACAGTTATTAAAAGTCTCATCTGTATACCTTTGCATTTGCTATGATACTTGAAAATCTAGTACAGTTATTAAAGGCTTATCTGAATACCTTTGCATTTGCTATGATACTTGAAAATCTAGTACAGTTATTAAAAGTCTCATCTGTATACCTTTGCATTTGCTATGATACTTGAAAATCTAGTACAGTTATTAAAGGCTTATCTGAATACCTTTGCATTTGCTATGATACTTGAAAATCTAGTACAGTTATTAAAAGGCTCATCTGTATACCTTTGCATTTGCCATGATAATTGAAAATCTAGTACAGTCATTAAAAGGCTTATCTGAATACCTTTGCATTTGCCATGATACTTGAAAATCTGGTACAGTTATTAGAGAGTTTACCTAAATCTCTTTACATTTGCTGTGAGATTGGAAAATCTAGTCGATTTTAAAAAGTGTATCTAGTATATTTTAAAAAATGTATCTTCATGTATTTACATTTGCTATAATACTTCAAAATATAGTGCAGTTATTAAAAGGTTTACCTGAATATCTTTACATTTACTTGAAAATCTAACACAGTTATTACAAGTTTTGTCTGAATATACTTATATTCGCTGTGATACTTGCAAATCTAGTACAGTTCTTGAAAAGTTTATCGTACACAAAGCATGATGGTACATAAAGAGAAGCACAGTTCAAATTAGGCCAATTTTAATTAAGTTTTAATAGTAAATTAAAAAAAGATTTTTTAAATATAATAGTAAGAAAAAGCACACGTATGCAAACATTATAGATTGTCTTCTGTACCCAACTCTCTAACGGATTTTGTGAGTAGAAATATACAGGGAGCTGAAAATGGAACTTGCAACACACGCTCGAACTCTTCGCTCTGTGTGAAGGTCGGACTAAACGTAACTTGTGCTGCTGCAATGTAACAAAATAATTATTCAGCAAGTGACGAAATGCAGGCTGTGTCTCGATTCAGCTAAATTCTTAAATTTGTTACTTTGGCGCTTAGCTAGTGTGTTCCTGTAGTAAGGGCTTCGCATTCTTGAATTTTTGTTTCATTTCTTGGGGCATCGCTTATTACAGGCCTGTAACTTCCGTACCGGAAAGGGATATCTATTACCAACACCGACTACTTAGCCATGAATTCGAGTGTTTTATTTTGTCATTTACAAAAAATGGAAATGAGTTCATTACAAACTTTCGTATGTCTTTATTATAGTTTGTATTGCATTACACATTTCTCAGTTACAATATTTGCATTATATTTTGACAAGTTAGGAAATTGCATTTCGCTCTTACACATATACAGCATCCCAAGATTTGTATTCAAG
The DNA here is from genome assembly GCF_040183065.1 of Periplaneta americana. NCBI lineage: Eukaryota > Metazoa > Arthropoda > Insecta > Blattodea > Blattidae > Periplaneta > Periplaneta americana. The sequence continues at coordinate 6,111,415 of NC_091118.1, forward strand.
GCACCTATGAGTCAGTTGTACAGACCAAAATAAAAACAAGAAGGCAGTTCAGTAATGTCATGAGTTTACAGGTTGAAGCACTTTGAGCAAATTGTTTTTTCCACCACAAATCACGTGATGTCAGTTGCCAACAATGTTCCCACCATACCAGCAGAAAAATGCAAGCTAAATGCTGCATTATATTTTAAGATATGCATCTCAGATTCAGTAAGTCGTATCGAAATATAACAAACACCAGCGACTTTCCTCCCCACTGTGAAAGCAAAGTACATATTTGCAGAGGTTTGTATTTCTTCATTTGGTACGTAAATTGAAGTTTGTGCGGGCGCTCACTTTTGACAGAAAGATAAAATAAAAAATGTATCCTGTATTTTACCAATTCGAAATTTTAAATCTCCTAATACTCTCTTGCACTCGTTATAATATAGTACGAATTTTTAAGCTCAGCATCTTTCAAGTTTACAAATTTTTTAAACTATTTTTTCATTTTTTTTTTTCAAATTTCAAATGTTTATTTCAAATTTCAAATTCATCGGAAGATGCTGTAACACAGTCAAGTACAAATTTATATAATACAGAATAATGCCTCAGACTACAGAATATAACTACAACAATAGAAATAGAAATACATTAATACAATCAATATATATGAAAAGAGGATACAATAATATTAACAAAATTTGATTGATATTAGATTCAAATTACGTTCCAAATGCAGAGTATTTGGTAGACACGTGAATTACAGTTGTCTAGGCTTACTCCAAATTCACTATTTTGAATCGAGGGTAACTCGAATATTGAACGGGCGTACAAAGCCCTAAAAAAATATATATATATGGAAATTGACTTAGTGGATGGATGTACTATAGAATTAAGATATTTTCACATCAGCTTGGAACATGATTTGTATTTACAAACATCTTTAGTTTTTGAACATTATTGCATGAATTAAATGAATACTTGCACATATCTTTTGCAGATTCTAGTCATTTGAAAGAATGATTAAACTTAGCAAATAAATATTTTGTCAGATAAGAAAAAAATACATTAAATTTGGAAATTTCTTACTGTAATTGTTTATTCAGTGATTTGAGTATATCTAAGTTTCATAGTTTTCTTAAATTTATGTGTCATTTAAATGCCTACGGCTAAAAAGGATAGTTCTATCGCCTTTGAATGTTGTTTCATAAAGTCAACATACGATACTTGGTATTTAAAAAACTGTGGAATTTTCAAATAGGAAAAGAAAAATTAGTGGAAGTTAATCTCCACATCTTAACAAGTTACTCTAAAATTTGGAAATACACAGAGTGAAAGCTCTTCAGTAATACTCCTTTTAAGGGGAAAATCCCTTGCAAAATGTCGATGCAGAATTCCTATGGTGCTTCGTTTCTTTGCTATTAGGATTCCCAGAAATAATAATTGTTTTAGGTCGTAACTTTTTGAGACTAACTTTTAAAAATTCAGAAACACACATCCAATAATCGTCTTTGCACTAATGTTGTCTAGTTCAACTAATACATTTTGCGTAGGTAATTTTTTACTTTTATGATTTCAGAGTATTTTGAAGTATTTTAAAACTTGAATTATTAATAAATCATTAATGGCTGTTTGGCAACACTGTTACCGAAATGTTATCCAATGCTCATCTATCTTAGCATGGTACTACAATATTGTACATCGATCTTCCTATTTGAAAACATACACAGTCCTGGGTTAACTGCAACAATTTCACTTGTTTTGCTGAAATCTGTCATTTTGAACAGAGATTGGGATGGGGCCTTATTCCATTCACCCACTCAATTTTTAGCTTACGATGTAGAATTCAGATGCTCTTTAACACAACGTCATTTTTACACGATCTTGTTTTTTGCTGTATTTACAGCTATTGTTGTCAGGCCTTGAAAGTTAGAATTCCCACACAGAAACTTGTTGCTAGGGCAACCATTCTTCATAACATAAAACTGTACTGAAATAGCCCCATTACAGTGCACTGATTGTTACCTTAGTTACCATTACAGAGCAGTTTTACAAAGGCTTTGGAATAATAATACTCTAAATGTTAAACGCAAAATATATTGTACTTGCAATTTTAAAAATATTATCGTGTAAAAAATTGTTGTACAATGCATGTTTGTGACGTGCATTACAAACCTTTCCTCTAGTTTGTAAAACGCACTTCCCAACCCTGTCTTAATACACTATTGTGTATCCATAGTGCTGAACAGCAACCTCGTTTGCAAAAAAAAAAAAATAATTTTACAGGAGAGCGAATAACCATTTTAATATCTCGAAAACTAATAAATGTTCGACATAAGAGTATTTAAATCTCTTCATCTGAAGTTTGTATTCATACCTTGATTTAAGATGTTTGCAGAGGATTCGGAAGATTTACTTGATAGGACTGAAGTGAAATCCCTGATCAAATGTATCACATTGATCAGTCTAATGCGCTTTCAAGACAATTTTAATCATTTTCACTATGCTGCCATCTAGCGACTGTAAAATAAGTCACGTTATAACCTTGATTAAATGTCATTAAGTAATAGCTTGCAGCAGTACTTCCATCTAGCGGTCGTTGCCAAAAAATTCATTTTCGACATTGGAAATCCTAGTGGTTGTTTTCTTTTATATGTTGCCATTTTATAATGTGGAGAAGGACAATCTGATATGTGATCAGGAGTTAAATCTTTCTTTCATATTTTTTATGTAAGAGGTTGCTGTTCAGCATCACTGATATTTAAAACTCCCATTTTTGGATATTAGTGACGAGATAGATCAGATAAGATTTCTGCAATTCATCAAATACATGGATAAGAAATAGGCATTGTCGAAAGTGTCCTAGTTTCGCCTCTAAAATGTGTTTAGGATGATTACGAATCTGGTTTCCCCGTATTGCCTTCAATAATTTCAGTTATTGTGTTCCACTTCATCTTCCAAAGTTGTACAAAATTCTTGTAACTACATTATGTCCAATGTAATTATAAGTTTTAAAAGCACACTTTGTACTATGAACTGAAGTTTTTCACGTGTTCTGATTAACTGTGTGTTACAACTACTGTATTTTATCTCCAGGGATCAGGTTCAAATCAAGCGCGTGTAAGTGGAATTGGTGGTGAGCAAAGATGAAGTTCAAATCACTATGATCTTATTCTATCATTATTTCTGCCTAAATCATTCATAACACATTACTGAAGTATCTAGAACTTTGTAATATTCACACTGTATTTTCAGGCTAATTCACGTCTTCAGGTAAAAGGAACACAGACATGTCCACTATATTACAAATTATATAAATATTTCAAAATTGTCTGCATACATTTATTTCATGGTCTATGGAGTTAGTTTTTTATTCTATTCTTCACACTGAAGCGATGAGCGATTCAACTGCGAAATACGCATCCAATACGAGCCATAGTATCTGTAACACAAATTAAATTATAAATCAGAATAAGGACGCGTAGTTCACTTCTATAAAATCTACAAGGACAGTCTCTTACAGAAATCAAACGTAACTGAGATTCGTTGAGTAGCGACTGTTATCACGAGCAATGAAAAAAATTACCGGTAGAGGAATTATACAAGTGTTATAAATTTTTAATTTTTCACTTTTAAACAAGTTTATACACAAATAATACAAAAACGTGCGTCGATTTCAGATTCAGATTGAGGAAGTTAATGGGTTTGGTTGCCTAGTAACGGTTATGCTAGTAGTGAAAGCAAATCAAGATGTATTTTATATGGTCGAGATTCATAGCATAATATATAAGTAACAAAAGAAAAGATGTTGCGGTAGAAATAAATTTGGAATTTCAGTGAAAAAATTTCATCAACATTCGTCAGCTAACATCATTCCAAGATAAAGCAAGAAACTTTTATTAGAAGCAACATATTAGTTCGTACTCTACCCTGAAAACAGTCACGGAGTAAGATAATTACATAATAATCCAGAAGTTAAGAGTAACCCAATGTTAGAGTAAATTAATAACACATACAAAAAATAAATAGTAATATTAATAAAACCTTTGAGAAGGTCGAGACGTAGATGGGCGGATAAAATTAAAATGGATTTAAGGGAGGTGGGATATGATGGTAGAGACTGGATTAATCTTGCTCAGGATAGGGACCGATGGCGGGCTTATCTGAGGGCGGCAAAAGTTTAAATTACATGTGTAAAAACAATCTGTATAGACAAGGTCAGTTAAAATGGAAAAATTACAGAGAGATTGTACAATCAAAAAATTCGTGAAGATTATAAAACGGATTTAAAATTAACCAACTAGAGATGAGAACCTACGGGTTACTTAAAAACCGTAATATTAATAACAATTAAATATAAATGCAATTAAATTAAGACAAAAATATATAGAAAATAGAACAAACACAGTGGAAAATGTTTATGAAATCTTACAGATGTAATGTTGATAGAGCAATTTTTAAGAACTGAAAACATTTTGCTATTCTGTAAAAATCGATCACTGGCTTCCAGTCCTGTAGATTAGTACTAATCTCACCAACTTAATCCTACAAGTGTAAGAAACATACAATGAATTATATTTTAAATATTCGAAGAGCCCCAGTGAAACACCAGGAAACGTGTAGCTTGGCCATTTTCTCTTCTGCATCCAATAAATTTTCTGTAAAAAATAAATATAATTTTTACACTGAAATTTTGTAAGTAATTCTAAATTAAATCATTTGTTAAATTTTGGTATTATAATTGGGAACATGCTTCTCAATTCTTTCTGCGAAACTGTTTTGTCCGAGAAGTTTTCAAACATCAGCGAATTCCAGCATTTAAATTACGTTCATGTGGAAAAAGCCTGAAGTTTTCATCAATATCCTCCATGATTTGAATTGGAATTTTGTTTATGTAAAGCAACTTCGATCTTGGAGGTACTGAAACCTCCGCTAGGGTTACCTATGTTCCGGCAACGAAACTATGGCTTAAATACATACAAAAGAACTTTGGAACTTAGCTCAGTTCCACACTGTGAATGTGACTTCCCAGAGAACTGTCCACAAATTTCCGCGATTGGTTGTTTAAAAAGAAACCTTGTACTCCTCTTCGCGCCTCAGATTACGATCCTTTGCTAATTTCATTTCACTTTCTTTTATCTTCATAGATTTTTGTATCATTTTACGATTAGTTTCTTCGATACCTTTACTTTTATTGACTATTCTTCAGTTTCCTGAATTCTTTCTTCAGATTTCTCAATTTTCTTCAGTCTTTTCAATTTTTTCTTGACTTTTCTCAATTCTTTCTTCAGTTGTCTTGATTTAGTTTCGCCTTTTATTCACTATTTCACTCCCCCATTTCGCATCACACGTTCACGGTTTCACTTCACTACACACTTCGCATTTCTACGATTTTTTAAAGAAGGGCACAAGTTTCACAGAAGAGAGAATTAAATAAAATCGATATTGACATGAAGCAATTCTTGGGAAATCACAATCTAAATTTTGAGACAAAAGATGGCATGAGCATTCTGAGATATACGTGATGACGTACGAAATTTTGACTAATGTAACTTTCGAATTAAAATTTTAAATCAATAGTTTATTTACATGAATTGCATTTTTATTTTTCTAAACTATTTCAAACGAAATTCTTATATTAAAAATTTGCATTACGTACAGTGTTACCCGAGTAGTTACAAGTTCACAGATAACTTGGCATGAATTTCGCAAGAGAAAAGTTAACAATGCAGATGATACATAATGCTTTTAAGAACTGTCATAAATTTAGTCGAAAGCTGAATATTTGCATTACCGCAACTTTGAATTTTTTACTTCTGAAAAGATACAAACATGCACTGAATAATTTCTACTGGACATATGAGATTCATGTTCCCACGACTTAATCAAGACTAGCAGAAGCATGCTCAAATGAAATTTGTTTAAATTAGTCATTCATTTGCACCATCAGAAATAGAACAGCATTGATTGAATGAAGCAACTTATTCAGTTAGAAAAATAATGAACACTTCAGAACCCTTCAAATTTAAAATATTCACAAAATCGGAAATTTTACAGAGAATACGAAAAAAAAAACAATGTATGAATTGACATATAAAAAAAATTTGCTTTTTTTCTCACACAACGGTAAAAAATATCGGAACTTTTATTGCCAGTATAATCATAATAATCAAAATTAGCCTACAGATTAATAAACTATTATACTGAATTTAGTATACTTGTATATATCAATTATCATTAAGAGAGTATAAGGCAAATGTTAAAAACAGGCTGTATCAATTAATAAAACTGTCATAGAAATCAACGAGAAAGTATAAAAAGTGTCACAGAATCCTGAAAATTTAATCATACAGTACATCAGTTTCAGAGTATGGAAATGTTGCTATTTACGTATTAGTCACAAATTTTTATTTTCTAAAACAGAGTAAGCTGAAATAGTAAAATAATGAAAACTATCGATCATAGTAAACAAAACACTCAGTGAGACAATTCAGACAACAATACTATTAAATCTAGAATTTCTTTAAATAACAGCACGTCACATATACGACACTTCATACAATTATTCTTACTCTAACACACGTGAAAGAAAATATCTTTGCATTGTCGAAATTTCCAGAAAATAACCAAATTCATTTCACATAGGAGAACACAAAATCATTTTAAAATTAACATAAGAAAATAAGCAGGCACTAAAACAAATGAAGTACAACTAAATAAAATTTATGTATTATCGCTTTCTCATACGTGCCAATGTTACCAATGTTGTAAATTTAAAGACTCCAATGAAATATCGAAGTATGCATATTGCTATCTGGATTCAGAAATAACTTTGTGGGAAATTTTGATTGGTGTATTAAGTTGCAAGATTCCTAAAAAATAAAAACATTAGTGTACAATAAAATGTAGAAAAGCGTGACAATACAGTTGACTCAACGCTTCCAAATCTTCAGACGGACATCTGGATCTAATACGAATGCAGTGTTACATAAAATGACAGTGACGAAATAGACGATGAAATTTTCTCATTTTCATTATTGCTTTGATCGCATGCAGTTTATTAATGGAGTTACGTATTAGAATTATATAGAATTTTAAATTAAATAATAATTTGGAAACATTTTCCAGGACAACATTGGAAAATACATTGCTCGCAGTTTGTGGAAAGTAGGATACAAAATTCGCGAAATGGACATATAAATTGAATATGATAATGACTAATTTATTATAAAGCGTTTTATAGGCTGTGTACAATATGTACAGTACAATAATATTCAATTTTGTTAGGTTGAGCAGACGAAAGTTATTTTCAAGTGTAAAATAATTTCAATTAAACGTTAATGTTAAATGTTATGTTTTATTTAACGACGCTCGCAACTGCAGAGGTTATACCAGCGTCGCCGGATGTGCCGGAATTTTGTCCCGCAGGAGTTTTTCCATGCCAGTAAATCTACTGACATGAACCTGTCGCATTTAAGCACACTTAAGTGCCATCGACCTGGCCCGGGATCGAACCCGCAACCTTGGGCATAGAAGGCCAGCGCTATACCAACTCGCCAACCAGTATTAAACGTTATTTTAGAACACTTTAGACGTACATAAATTAAGGAGGATCGTGTTTCACCGTCTTATTTTATTCACGAAATCTCTTGTTTATGTAGAGTGAACTACACAAAGCTGGCAAATGTTCTTGAACTACTAAGATTGTCCCTCCCAAGGTGTGAAGAGTTGCCAGTTGTTTGGCTAGCCAGATCTATCGGACAGAATAAAAACGGATACCACTTTTTTTTTATACACGACCCTGACAATAGAACTGTCTAGACCGAAACTTTTAATATACGTCAACACTGCTGGAAATTGAACTTTCGTCTACACAACCACAATGAAAAGTATAAAATCTCTCATCTGATACTTAACTTAGTGCGGCTGCAGATATCTGCCTGAAGATCCTCTTGTTAAGGAACCGTATTGTCTGTCGTCATACATCTCGCCTAGACTTGAGATAACAAGGAAAATATTTTAGAATTCAATACATGAACAAAACAGAGTGAAGGAACAGTTTGAGGCAATGCCAAAAGATTAAAACAAGATAGCTGCTGTGTATCCATATTTCACGTGTTATTTAACCCTTAAATTGACAAAGTATCCTGTAGGATACAACACGTTAGTAGCCTATATGCCATAATTTTAAAAGAATAGAAAAAAAATTGGTAGGAGAATTAAAATTTCACAATACTATAATATTGTACAATATATAAAATATGGACATTGCGATAGTTTTCTTTACGGTCCGACAAGATTTAATAAATGAGAAAGGTTTGTGAGAAATGAAGTTTTGCCAATTTAAGGGTTAAGTGTAAGTTTCTTATTTCTAACGAAATTAAGTTTTTCTGGCATCTGAATTAATGTCAAAAAGTTAAGTTTATGTTCAGAGTACCTGATTCTTAGAAGTTTTGTAGTGAGAGTAAACGTAATTCAGAAATTAATATGCATTCAGAGTGAGCGATTCGAAAACTCACACGCCTGCATTTTGTGGCTATTCAAGGTTATTCATTCTCTTTTATAGGCTGGATTATGTTATACTTTAAGTTGAAAGCTTCATGCAATGTATGTATTCTAAGACCTGGAGCTTACATGAATTGAGAATTTGAATAAAATTTAATTAAATTATTTTCGAAACTCAAATCAGTAAATCAGTTAAGAAATTTCAAGCTGCTGATTGCTTACACTTTTCAAACATTTGAATGGTAGTTACCTATTAAAACTTCTGTAATTTTAGAACAATATGAATGCAACTCTTTGTTCATAAAAGTGAAACTTTCACAAGTAACAAAACTAGTTTTTAGCACTGAGAGAATAGATTTATTTCGCACTCTGAACTATTTCCTAAATTTGTAGCTAAAAAGTGAAGGGATCATGATTATCTAATTTTACAGTACCGGTATAAGAAAGCTATTGCTTTCTATTAATCTACAAACTTGAAATTATTTTTATTTGCGTAACTTATTTCACAGTTATGAATTTACGAATTCAAAGCAGGGCCAGAAATTTGAACTTCGATTTCTTTACAAAAATAAGTTTCGTTAAATGCACATCAACTAAGATTACCAATATAATCAGTTTGTGCAGAACTATTCTGAACTTGAATCGGGTTCACTTGCGTTCAGGGGAAAAGGGGGGATGTCCACTTTTAAACAATTCTCAGGAAACCAATTTTAAAATGTGAAACTCTATCATCCCGAATATAATACTGAGAAATTAACCAGCAGTTATTCTGTAACTGAGAACTTTCTTCCCCTGTTCTAAGTGTAGAATGAATTCACTTCATATGAAGTATATAGGCGAATGGAAATCTGAATTTTGCCTGAAAGTGGACATTCCCCCTTTTTCCCCTGTACTCTTTTGTTGTGAAATCAATTTTTGTTAACTACAAAATAGATACAAGGCAATCTTGTAAAACAAGTAGACCTGTCACACTTTCATAAATTTGCGTTGTTTTATTTGATAGTGCAATTATTATAGTGTGTCCTGATAAAGAACAAATTTATATTAACACCTAAATTACACCGTTCTTTCTTCAAAGACTAAAATTTTACATTATTTACATAGTTTATTTCTTACAACACAATGGTAATCAATTTAAGAAATTATGTGACTTATTAACTGAACTTACCGACTAACAAATGAGGAACGATGTTCACCATAATCTCGTCCCATGGCATTGATTTCCACATTCTAGTTGCAAAAATCTCTCGGCAACAATCCTCGAAAAAATAATTTGTCACAATTCATACCAAGAATATACCAAGATTTAAGTAAGATTACATATTATACATATAAACACACGCAAAAATAACCCTCGTAAGTTTTATTTCACTAATCCTTCAAGTTACAAAGGCTATTATTTGTATTGCCTTTCAGAGCATATTTGTCACGTTTTCCTAGAGAAATTATTAGGTTTAGTGAAATTTAATAACAGAACTTAGTACACAGCTGAACACGATCTCCTTTGCAAGGTAAGTATATGTACATCCAAATTAAAAGTTTCTTTTTTATCAAGTTCATTAATTTCCTATATAAAATGCAACTCTCTTCGCTTCTAATTTTTGTAGGAGTATCTCCACGCAAATTCAAATATCTTGGAGCAACAGTAACAAATATAAATGACACACGGGAGGAAATTAAACACAGAATAAATATGGGAAATTCCTGTTATTATTCGGTTGAGAAGCTTTTATCATCCAGTCTGCTGTCAAAAAATCTGAAAGTTAGAATTTATAAAACAGTTATATTACCGGTTGTTCTGTATGGTTGTGAAACTTGGACTCTCACTTTAAGAGAGGAACAGAGATTAAGGGTATTTGAGAATAAGGTGCTTAGGAAAATATTTGGGGCTAAGAGGGATGAAGTTACAGGAGAATGGAGAAAGTTACACAACACAGAACTGCACACATTGTATTCTTCACCTGACATAATTAGGAACATTAAATCCAGACGTTTGAAATGGGCAGGGCATGTAGCACGTATGGGTGAATACAGAAATGCACACAGAGTGTTAGTTGGGAGGCCGGAGGGAAAAAGACCTTTAGGGAGGCCGAGAAGTAGATGGGAGGATAATATTAAAATGGTTTTGAGGGAGGTGGGATATGATGGTAGGGACTGGATTAACCTTGCTCAGGATAGGGACCGATGACGGGCTTATGTGAGGGCGGCAATGAACCTCCGGGTTCCTTAAAAGCCATTTGTAAGTATCTCCACCCAGTGAAGGAGAAGTAACACCTGACAATTAACATGTAGGCTATGCTAGCAAATTTGTGTAAAAGTTACCGAAACATGTAACATTTTGAAATTAAACAACAAACCATAATTAGTGTGGCCTAATATTCGTTCAAGGTTTTCCACATTTTCGATTAACGTGTTGTCTAATGGAGGTTCCCATCTGATTAGCGGTAATCTTTACTTTCAATGTAAGATACATTTTTATTGAATTTGTAATGTTTTAGAATATAATTTCACTCAAATTTTATTTGTAGGTATCCTTTCCTGCTGAATGTAAGTATAAACACAATTTTCCGTTTAAACAGTTTAACAGATGCATATATACTTATTTAAAATTTAAAAGTCACATTTCATAATGGTAGAAGTGCAGTATGGTAAGTATTTTTTATCACCACCACCACCACCACCACCACCACCACCACCGCCACCACCACCACCACGAATTTAATTACCATGAAGATATGATCACATTTACAACTCAGCTGATTTTCAAAATCTATTTCTAGAATAACTTCCATCGCCAATATTTTAACAACACTGCTCAACCGTAACTACAACACAGACACACCGCACAGTCATGGACTAACATTAAGACACTGTTCACTAATTGGCCAGAAAAGTTTTGTCACGCACAGACTAATCTACTGCACTTTTACCATTGGCAAATATAAAGTGTTGAACAATTTAACTTTTTTTAGTTTTCTAAAAATTTAAGGAAATCATAAATTTGTCGTCAAGTTCCCTCTATATACCCACAATAAAATAATAAACCTCTTCCGTATTCTCAGTATTGTCATACTGACAAAGAAACGTGGCCAAATGATTTTCACAAATTTATTTAAAAATACGAATAACTGACAATTAATATTTAAATTTTAGATTTGGTTTTCGTTGTTTGATGTAAATGGAAATATTTATGCATTTAAAACTTAGCCAAGAGTGAAAATTAATCAAAACAAACTTTAAGATAACGAAAAATATTCTAGAGCAGAAGAACACAAGTGGACGCGACCCAAGTGTCTTTAACAAGTTAAAAAGATAACTTTTGGATTGCTGTGGGTTATTACAGAAACTTAAACCCCGGCCTCGGGCACAAACACGGGTTCCCCCTGCCCAGTTTCTGCGGCTTTGTGCCTCCATTTTCATAGGAACGTACCCGAAATTTTGCCTCAGTTTTCTTCTCTTTTTATTTGTAAGTTCCTCTACTTCCCCCCCATTAGACCTATACTCGTAAAATGTGATATACAAGCGACTATGTGCAGTGTTCATTTTATGTAGGAAGTATTGTGTTACAACTCTATCGCCGTCTTTGATCGTAACCCAGAGCGTACGTTTACACGTAAATTTCATTTTTAAATGTCAACAACACTCGTAATGTAACAGATGTCAGCAGACAGTGGCGTATCTATTTGTAGCCAGAGTAGCACGTCTCCGAGGCAACCGAAGCAAGCCAGATCTATAAAATCATGTAGACACAGCAACGCTGTGCTTTATAATTTTTCATCGATGATCTTTTTGTAGATGCAAATTAATTTACCCGATTTCAAGTTAACGCCCAGATATCTCAATTTGAACTGGTTTTATAATTTTGGATAGATCTTTACACTTTGAATTTTATGTTATAAGCTTTTATCATCCAGTCTGCTGTCAAAAAATCTGAAAGTTAGAATTTATAAAACAGTTATATTACCGGGTGTTCTTTATGGTTGTGAAACTTGGACTCTCACTTTGAGAGAAGAACATAGGTTAAGGGTGTTTGAGAATAAGATGCTTAGGAAAATATTTGGGGCTAAGAGGGATGAAGTTACAGGAGAATGGAGAAAGTTACACAACGCAGAACTGCACGCATTGTATTCTTCACCTGACATAATTAGGAACATTAAATCCAGACGTTTGAGATGGGCAGGGCATGTAGCACGTATGGGCGAATCCAGAAATGCATATAGAGTGTTAGTTGGGAGGCCGGAGGGAAAAATACCTTTGGGGATGCCGAGAAGTAGATGGGAGGATAATATTAAAATGGATTTGAGGGAGGTGGGATATGATGATAGAGACTGGATTAATCTTGCTCAGGATAGGGACCGATGGTGGGCTTATGTGAGGGCGGCAATGAACCTCCGGGTTCCTTGAAAGCAAGTAAGTAAGTATTAGTTCAATCATATGAGTTAACAGTGCCTATCGAAGAAGTTATCGGGGATGGACGTGAACAAATGAACAGTGACTAGAAATAGGGGATAAGAGCGATGACAGAGTGAGGAGAGGTAGCATTGGAGATGAAAGTGGATGATTATGATTAAGTAGTGTTAGTGGAAGTTATAGTATACAAATTAGGGAAATTTTATACGATAGGAAGAACTTCGATTTAAGTGAGCAATAAAAGTGGTGAGGTGACCACTACATAGAAGGGAAAGTTTTCAAGGTGAGAGGTTAGATAGTAAATTGAGGGGATGTATTATAGTAATAGGGGTGGTAAAGGTAAAGCAAGATGAATGCACACGTCGATGAAAGTTTCTATGTGTTACTGCAATTAGAAAGTGATGGTGAACACGAATACAGAGGTGTGGTGGCGACCCATTACTAAACAAGAGCTGTAGAAATATCATCACATGAATTCGACATGTTCAAGTTCTGAGATCGGTTGTAATTGTTAGGAATAGACCATCCCACATTTACCATGATGATAATTTGGCTACAGAATGAAAAATGTTATTGACTGATAAGTTCTACTGCGCCATTATAAATCACTAACGACTTACATCAGCGAGGTGAAAAGCTTCCCTTTGGGCTTCTTCGTAATAGACGCGGAAGTAGTGGCAACATCTGAAAGACGAAAAGAGCAACTCAATGACTGGTACAAAAGGATCAGGAATATTTAAGCATTGTCTGTAATAGGTATATACCGAACATTTTTATAAGGTTGGAGAGGGTTTGGTGACTGATTATTTAGGTAAAAGAAAGGGCAGTGACTGAGGTCACTGGGTCAAGCACCAAAGTCAGAGGTGCTTAGCCCTTTCTCAGAGGCGAAGGTGAACTGTTTTGTAATCCTTATTCGCGTAATGGCAAATCCCCTCCTTACGTTTGTAGCGCTGAAATATGGACTAAATAACAAGGATGTTTTGTACTGTTGCTATAGAAACCTGTTCGTTGAAATCATGCTGTGAAACAAAAGACAATTTGGACTAGCTGCTGACATACCTTGAACATTATTCACATCCCGTTTCTAGGAGTGCCCTCATTTTCTAGACTATCCTGGTGATTTTAAATGTGCAACCAGATGATGTAGCCTGACTTATTTACAAAATTATTTTAACTGATTATTTTACGACTCTATCAACTGCTATGGTTAGTGAGTGAGTGGAAGGTGATAATGCCAACGAAATGAGTCCAGGGTCCAGCGCCGAAAGTTACCCAGCATTTGCTCTTAATAGGTTGAGGGAAAACCGTGGAAAAATCTTCAACTAGTAACTTATCCCAACCAGGATTTGAAAACGGGCCCTCTCGTTTCACGGTCAGGCAAGCTAGCCGTTACTCCATAGCGGTAGACCCGAAAAATTGTTAGATCTGACATAACCCTGCAATATAAATTACAATTTTGCAATTTGAGAACAGATGTCTTAAAGGATTCATAATTTACATTTAAATATAGATGGATTTATTGAGTAATATACATACAGATTTTATATTATCATAATTTTCTCTAAAATCCAATGCACGGGTCTTCTGACCGTACGTGCTTTGTACCTAAACCAAGTCCTACTTTGTAGGTTTCACCCCCTCACCTATGATTATATCCAACCACTCTCTAAAAGAACACACATATTAAAATGAAAATTATAAGAAACAAGGTTAAAGATATTTCATGTCCTTACTTTACTGAACTCCAGACCTCACGCTCTGCTCCACTGGGTACGTTGCACCAACATATTTCAGCAACTGCACCAATGGCAGGCCGCCTACTTCAGCCAGAGCCTTGTAGACGTGAAGTACATGCTATGAACAAACATATAGGCACTTTGAGTATTACGTACAGAGTAAGAATATTCTCAAACTAGTAAATTCATTTTATATACAATAATTTCATTATAACTCATCTCGTTTACCTGTTCACCTGTGGTTTCTAAATTCAACACGAATTATTATTATTATTATTATTATTATTATTATTATTATTATTATTATTATTATTATATGAATAGAATTTGACCGCATTATAAAATCCAATCTTCCACATTAGACACCGAATTCTTGGAGTATGCAGAGGGGGCAGTCTTAATTACCAAAAAGACCAGCAGTACCGCCTTACAAGGTGCTGGATGACACGTGTAGAAATTTCTTGCACTAACAAGCATTTGTGCCTGATGGAAGGGTTACAGCTCTCCTTCCTGCCGCGATTATGCATCGAGTTTTACATGTGCAAATGGTTTGTGTCACTTCTGGTTTCTTTACTCAGATAATTTTAAGTTTAAAGTATTTTCGGGAGAGGTTAATGTATGTTGGTAAATTTAGGAGAATTTTTTCTGTAATTTACGTTACTTTTGAGTCCACTTATTTTTGCTGTAACACAGATTCGGTTTCCGAAGGATAGTTTTAATGCATGTGGTTTTTATTTTTATTTATTACATCTCCGCATTTCTTTTTAAAAATCTAAAGCGTTCCTAACGCCTTGTTAACATACACTTCGGGGGCCATATTATTCTAATTTTTTTAATTGTCTCCGTGTTTCTAAATTGAAGCAATGTCCCTGGTTTGAATCCTACAACCTCAAATAAGTATATTTACAATTTCCGTGGTATGTTTATAATGCCACAGTTTAGGCCTACAGGAACGAGTCATGAAGCGAATAGTAAAATATACAAGTTAAAAGTGAAGCACACAAGTGTTTGCATAGAGAACCACCTGTTAACTAAGTTCTTACATGTTTTTGTAACCACTATACCACGCTGTGGCTTTCGGGTGACAACGGCTCAAATCTTTGTCCAGATTGAGTACGTTTACCATGATGTGATTAGTACTCAATTTCAACATTTAGTGAGAACGTGGTTACAAATTAAAATCAATTACTTTTGGGCACCCTTCTCAACTCCTCAGAAGTCCGGGAATGCGGACGTAGTCAAACCCATCGTTGAACGCAATTCGGGCACGCAGAAATTCTCTTCTGTTAAAGTCGTGAACCAATAAAGAATTAAACGTTCTCTAAACTAAATTTAAGAGTACACGCAACATGTCTTAATGTCGACAACCCCACTTTATTTACAAGCCACCCTATTCGATTATGTTACTTAGATTTACGTAGACTTTGACATCTACGGGCTGTTCGTTCTGGAGAACAGAACGACGGAGGGCAATTCTGAACGTCTAGATTGTTCTCGACCTCATAAGGCGAAGCTTAAAGCTGAGATCCAAGAAAGTTCAAGTAAAAACACTCCCTTGTTATTTCTGCTGTCGACGGAGCACCGACGAAACAGACCATATAATTGGGGTTGAATACCCATACTGTATTTTTAATTGCAAATATAAAAGCCGACACATACTGAAATGTACTACCTCCAGAATTTGATCTGCTAATTTTTCAATTATATATGAAGGTCTTACGTTCCATTATTCTACAGCACGTTGGTTGGCCGTAACAGTACTTGTATTCCAATGACGTGCTCATATCGTAATCGATTTTATTCTATGAATCTATTATTTACTTCCTCATTCAAAAGGCCTACATGAAGAGAAAGTTCTACATGAATTGCCAGCGATCTTGGTTTCAGCTGCCCATCATCTCTCGAAGATGAGGGGAATTTAGAGACGTTCAATATTTCATCCAAGAAATACACCAAGAGTAGTCAAATGCGTCCTTGCAACAAATTTTGCTGTAATTAAAAACATTTTCTGTATTTTCTCAAAAGAGAAATTCCGATTAAAGAGCTTCAATATTGCTTAATTTTTGTACTTTAAGTAGGACAGTGATTGCCTGCCTGAAACCGACGAAAAAGAAAGAAACACTCGTGAAATTTAACACTTAATTTTACTTAAAATTTGTGAATCTGAGTGCAGAGATTAAAAAAATCAAACTTTCCAAAAATAAGTTATTAATTCGCATTTAATTTTGTTCGCTCTATTTAACAACAAGAAAAAAGTTACGAATAATCTTATCTTCGACTGAAAAAAATTTGAACGTAATTTTCATAATGCCAGAAGTGCAGTACGCTTTTAATTTGTCCATCACCAAATTTTCTTACACTTACTAAACCTCCACATACTACGGTTAATTTTATCCAACACACGAACACAAAATGGCTGACATTCAGAATACCTTCACCAAATTAGTTACATGCTACATACATTTTTCCTACTATTTTACTGCACTTATGCCATTTATACAAACTGGTGACCATTTTAATTATTTAAGAACCGCGATAAAATTTTGAATTGCATTGAGAAATTTAAGACCAATCTCATGAATCAATTTGCTCTTTCCACTCGTCGTATTAATTACTAACGTTCGTGTCTAACACATTTACTAGAATCCTACCTGAACAGTATGAAATACAAGCCTATAACGTACGTAGAATATTATTTAATAGTGTATTGAATATACACAATATTAATCATCTTAAATTTGTGGAATAGAAAAATATTCTGGGTCGATTTGCTATCAGTTCAAACTTGAAGAAAATTAATATGGCTGCAGAAAATGTTTAACAAAATGGAGTCCACGAATAAAATATTGGACGTCGACACAACACGATTTTCCAGAATATCCAGTGGTTCTCTAGAATGAAAGCACTTTGTCTTCTCAGATGAGAAATTATGGTACTTTAAGTGAAGACATATTCCAACTAGCTTATTCATATAGCATATTTTTAATATTTCCATTCTAAACTATCGTTACCGAGACTATCACCAGTTTCATTTAACTTACTGCAACAGAAAATATCTGACGTGATTCAAAGTTATAACCATTATTGTCTTCTATTTATTTTCGTTTCATTAAAAATTAGATTTCACTTTGAAACAATATTCTAACTCCACCTGAACGAAACACCGTTACAAATTCGAAACTCAACAGCCACCTTACCAAACCCAGGACCGTTCGCTCTCCTCTACGACGTACGTTGGACTAAATGGAGTCCAGGGTTCGGTAGCACTTAGTAACGGCAAGCCATTCGGTTCAGCCAATGAGATTGCAGACGGAAATTACGTAGTCATCGCTGTTCAGGAAAATTAACAAACGTTTCGTATAATATAGAGTGATGAATAGCTTTAAATGTGTGTATAAGTTGTTGAAAATAATTTCTAATGCAACTATTGAATATTTCTGTCTGTTTGTCTTTTAAATCTCACAGACATTCAAACAATCGTAATAAAAAAAATTAAGTCGGAAGTTGACCCAATTCTAATAGCCATACTTATACATTCGATCCTTCCACAGAAATGAACTAGCCTCATCGCCTGAACGTACTCAGGGGTGCACAAACTTACTCATCACATAAATATTAGTTTTAGTACTATTAATTTAAAAATATGAAATTTTGTACCTCCAACGTAATGGTATCAGCGCAACATTAACTTGGCTTTATTACGTTCTTAATTTTAATAAAAGTTTCTATCATATTTTTGTATTTTTTTACTGGACACTGGCGTTCAAAGATATCTGACCTACGATTTTATGATCGTGTAAGCGAACATTCCAACGACGGGATAAGTCAGAACTAAAGACATAATAAATAGAAAAACTTTGAAAGAGTTCCGCTAGTTCTCAATAGATGGCACCATTATTGGGGCGGTTAAAAAAGCGTTAGGGAAGATGATTATAATATACATTAAGCATAAATTATTCACATAACTTAACTGACAATATCAGCGGTTTCCAGCTAAACCCAGTGTTGTTTTACAATCAGCAGAGTGGTATGAAAAATATCGAATTCTATAATGCGGGCATATTTATCTGCGATTGGCAACAGTGGCTATTATTTTCGCCATCTATTCATAGAAATAATAACTAAAGAATCCACACTTACACCAACAAATTAGACCTATCGATCACTGTCGATTAGTAGCGTCGGCTATCTTAAGCTTCAAGACTGCACTCTGGCGTGGGAATAAATCCCCGTTGGACTCATTATGTTATTATAATTTTCAGACGGTTCCGCCAACTGTCAGACGAATGTCCGTTAATCCCATGGAAGGTGTCGGGCTCATCTGGCCCGAATCCTAAATTCGAGGCGCGATAGCCACAAAGGAACATGGCCCACCAACCAGCTGTTGGCCTCCACATGCACATGTTTCAGCGAGGTGAACCATCATCCGACCAGTACGAAGGTATCGTGAGGTTAACACGGTGATTTCCCCAGCCGTTATTACTGGGTCGCGAAACCAGATTTTGCTACCTATCATTGCCACCCAAATTCATGACGATGCAGGGTGGGTGACGGTCCCATACACTGGCCGAAATTTCATGAGGAAATTATTCCCCTTGAGGACTTGAACTATCTCGCATTTCCTAAGCATGATACCTTAGACCACGATGCTACGGTGCGGGATATCTACGCAGAATACTATCTTCATATCGATGGCCCAGTTCAAAAGAGAAAGGATTCGAACTTTGAAGTTTTGAGAAACCTGAATTTTAAAGCTTCATGTTGCTGTGAAAAATCCAATTAACACACACTAATTTGAAACTAAAAGTATACATAAAACATCATTAACGGAATTTGAAAGTTCCTTTGATTTTTCACAGCAACATCAAGCTTTGAAATGCAGTTTTCTCAAAACTTTAAATTTTGAGTTGTTTTCCTTTCGAACTGCGCCGTCGATATCAGCCTTGGTGACCTATTCGCGACAATACTGTGAAAAGTCTACTACAATGTAAAAAAAAAGTTTAATCGCGTCTTAAAATTTCTCTTGATCCAACGGAATATGTCAGTTGCTGCGTGAATTGTGGGATATGGTCCTCCTGTGATGTTACAGGAATCTCGTACACCATACCCTTCATAATACCCCAAACAAAATAGTAGCCTAACTTTCAAGGCCTAACAACAATAGCTGTAAATACAACAAAGAGCACGATCGTACAAGAAACAGTATTAAAGTTGCAGAAATGTTTAAAGATAAAAGACACATGTTAGGTCAATAATGCAGTGTTCATAGATTTGTTAGACTACATTAAAGGTGATATATTACAGTTGTATGAACAGTATTAAATACAATAGGATTGTTAAAGATATTATAGTCAGACATGTTTCGGAGATGCTTCTCCATCTTCAGTGACTAATTACAGCGACTGCAAAACGAAAACAATTTGTAATTAATCTCATGTTTACTTATATTTCAAAATTAATAACAAATGGAAAAATATGAGATATCTGAATTGTAATATTTTATAAAAGTCTTTCAATAACTCGAAAAGTTAAAAAATGGTATAATAATTTGTAATCAATATTATTATGTCTTCTATATATATGCATATGGTAATTAAAAATAATATAAGAGATTATAAAAAAGTATAATGCATTA
Source organism: Periplaneta americana (assembly GCF_040183065.1). Lineage (NCBI taxonomy): Eukaryota > Metazoa > Arthropoda > Insecta > Blattodea > Blattidae > Periplaneta > Periplaneta americana. The sequence goes on from NC_091118.1 coordinate 6,131,680, forward strand.
AATAAAAAAGTTATAGAACTGACATTTAAAAGAGTTAATATCTTATGATGTATGAACATTCTTATTATGTTTACACAGTTCATATTTAAAAAATAAATAAATAAAAGAAGAACGGACAAAATTGTGACTTGGAGAAATGTATTAGCCCAGTTACGAAACGAAGATTTAAGCAGTAGATGAACTGACATTAAAATATGGACGTATCGTTCTAGACTGAAAAGAAATGTACAGCAAAATAGCCCATATTAAGAGAAGTATTCAAGAAATTACCGAATTTATAGAAAAAGTTCTAATCTTACACTATTATACTTCGTTCATCTTCCGCTACATGTTGCAACGCTGTTTTTCGCCCATATGTCTTGTCTCCTAGCAACAGCCAGCGTTTCGGCAGCTGATTCATCCATTCCTCATGTTTACTGCGGGCGGATTTGAAGTAAATCACCAGGCCTACGTGCTGCAGTTACGTGTGTGGTATCAAATGAGCCCCTATCTAAATCTGGGCTTCCATTTCTTTACTTGGTTAGTTTACGACGCTGTATCAACTACTAGGTTATTTAGCGTCGACGGAATTGGTGATAGCGAGATAGTATTTGGCGAGATGAGGCAGAGGATTCGCCACAGATTACCTGACATTCGCTTTACGGTTGGGTAAAATCTCGGGAAAAAGTCCAACTAGACAATAAGCCCAAGCGGGAATCGAACCCACGTTCGAGTGCAACTCCAGATGAGCAGGTAAACGCACTACCGCCTGAACTAGGTCGGTGGCTTGGGTTTCTTAATATATTCAAGAGTTTTAATGTAGTTACATTTTCGTACACAAACTACATGAATTTCAAAACCATCCCCCAAATACCTTCTACTTGTTTGTGTATTTATAGATTGACTTATACCAATTTATTTTTTTTTAATCTCTGTACTTAATAACATATAACTGTTTGTGACATCCTTCCATAATCATTGCACTTATAAAACTTCTTCGTTTTTGTCAATTTTACTGACCAGAGTAATTTATATGCAGTACATTAATGACAGTTCTACATATCAAAACTATCCATAGTTGAACTGAAAAGAACATAAGCGACCTATAACTACCTGTCACTGAACTATACCAACACCTGCTTACATCCAGGAATACAATGACAGTCAACTGCACAACTTAATGGTATAAAAAATCGACAGCCACAAGCAGAACAAGGGAGGGACGAAGAGAACAAGGGAACGTAAGTACAATAAGGAGAAGACAAGGGAAACACAAGGAGAACAAGGGGAAAAAAGAGAACGAGGAGAGAACAAGGGGAACAAGGGGAAGAGGAAGAGAACGAGGAGAGAACAAGGAGAACAAGGGGAAGAAGGAGAACGAGGAGAGAACAAGGGGAACAAGGGAAACAAGGGGAAGAAGGAGAACAAGGAGAGAACAAGGGGAACAAGGGGAAGAGGAAGAGAACGAGGAGAGAACAAGGGGAAGAAGGAGAACGAGGAGAGAACAAGGGGAACAAGGGAAACAAGGGGAAGAAGGAGAACGAGGAGAGAACAAGGGAAACAAGGGGAAGAAGGAGAACGAGGAGAGAACAAGGGAAACAAGGAGAACGAGGAGAGAACAGGGGGAACAAGGGGAACAAGGGGAAGAGGAAGAGAACGAGGAGAGAACAAGGGGAAGAAGGAGAACGAGGAGAGAACAAGGGGAACAAGGGAAACAAGGGGAAGAAGGAGAACGAGGAGAGAACAAGGGAAACAAGGGGAAGAAGGAGAACGAGGAGAGAACAAGGGGAACAAGGAGAACGAGGAGAGAACAGGGGGAACAAGGGGAACATGGGGAAGGAGAACGAGGAGAGAACAGGGGGAACAAGGTAAACAAGGGGAAGAAGGAGAACGAGGAGAGAACAAGGGGAACAAGGGGAAGAAGGAGAACGAGGAGAGAACAAGGGGAACAAGGAGAACGAGGAGAGAACAAGGGGAAGAAGGAGAACGAGGAGAGAACAAGGGGAACAAGGGAAACAAGGGGAAGAAGGAGAACGAGGAGAGAACAAGGGGAACAAGGAGAACGAGGAGAGAACAAGGGGAACAAGGGGAAGAAGGAGAACGAGGAGAGAACAAGGGGAACAAGGGGAAGAAGGAGAACGAGGAGAGAACAAGGGGAACAAGGGGAAGAAGGAGAACGAGGAGAGAACAAGGGGAACAAGGGGAAGAAGGAGAACGAGGAGAGAACAAGGGGAACAAGGGGAAGAAGGAGAACGAGGAGAGAACAAGGGGAACAAGGGGAAGAAGGAGAACGAGGAGAGAACAAGGGGAACAAGGGAAACAAGGGGAAGAAGGAGAACGAGGAGAGAACAAGGGGGACGCGAGAAAAATAAGGGAAATAGGAGAATAGGAAGACAAGGAGAACAAGGGAAAGAGTTTGCAGTTTCATGTAACGGCCAATTTCCAAGTTACTCCTTCTCATACGTAGAGTCTAGTGACGAGTAAGACGTGGTTGTACGCGGAAACTGAACTGAGTGTCCTCTGACGCCACACAGGTGGAGTATTGTTGCCAGTTTTATACGTTTTTTTGTGTTACTAATCCAATCACTTTCCAGGATATCTTCATTCTTACAACCACATGATATTCAAAACTTTCGCTTTCATTGTTGCAGAAAGAAAGAAATAAAACACATACTAACAAAATAAAAGAATGCATTTTTTTACGCCGTAATATTTTGGAATACTTCACAACGGCAAAACAAGCAATTTAGGTACCATTAAACCGTTTCCAAACCTTAAGAAATTTAACTTCTTTTAGTTTATCCCTTCGAAGGAAAATGTAGACATCTAAAATCTGAGATCTACAGTGAAGCATCACATACATCGTAGACAGAAGATTCCATTCTTTGGAATTATTCACTTTTTTTTAAATACTGTCCGAACAGTTTAACGTAGTTTGTTAATCTTTCTTACGTCCCTTGCATGGGCTCCGATACTTCCAACTTATCAACAAGACCTTCATATTGCGCTGCCTGTTTACATACTTTTTTTATTATTTACGGCACCAATGTCAGACCAACGCCGTTGATCCTTTCTGATTGGTCGATACACGTACAGGTCTAGTAGGAGCTGGGAGCTAACTTGAAAGGAGCACTCAGCGTTGCCAAATCTAGCTTTCTGCTGTTAGATCTAGCACAATTTATTACAATCAATTTAGCGCGTAGCATGTGGTTAGCATAATGGAAAAAATTTGCATAATTTCATTGACATATTATGAGTAAAATAAATTCTACAGAAAACACACACACATACCTAAATGTTATACAGTAAAACCCTGATTTAATGCTCCCGCATATAACGCTTCCGATCCTTTAAAACGAGATAATGTAATTTTAGCAAACCATGGATTCGCGAAATACGGTTTTCCAGTAGAAGAAAGCAAAAATGTTATGTTTCAAACACCTCCAAGTCAAAATAAGTTTAAAGTCGCGAAATTTCTGTTTTTAGCACGAATATATGAGGATCGTTTTTGCAAAACTTGCTAACTGCAAATTTTGCAAAATTGATTCATTAACATAAAGGAGGCCTCTACACAATGTTAAAGTTATCTTAGTAAAATTGAATTATTTCTCTTCATTGTATTGTGTCAAAGTGTGATGGTTGCATCTACATATAAACTACTCGTCTCCATTCAGTTTTTTGTCTCTCCTGAAAAAGTTAGTTCTTTCAGTTAGCAAGTCCTGCAAAAACGGTCCTCATATATGAAATTAATTTTTTTTTCTAAAGAAAATGTTATACTATTTAATAAGATTTTAATTTCAAGCATCCGAAAGATGCATTTATTGAAAATCTCATGATTATGGACGTGAATTAATACAATAAGCTTTGATATTATACTACGTTGTTAGCAGAAGAGGAGATGATACTAAGGGATATGCTACTGGAGCTAAATGACAGCTGTGAGCAGTATGGGGTGAAGATAAATGCAAACAAGACGAAGACCATGGTTATAGGAAGAAAAATAAAGAAGGTAAACATGCGAATACTAAATGAGGCAGTAGAGCAAGTGGACAGCTTCAAATACTTGGGGTGTACTATAAGCAGTAACATGAGCTGCTGCCAGGAAGTCAAAAGGAGGATAGCAATGGCCAAGGAAGCTTTAATAGAAAAAGGAGCATCTTCTGCGGACCTCTGGAGAAAGAACTAAGGAGGAGATTAGTGAAGTGCTTTGTATGGAGTGTGGCACTGTATGGGGCAGAAACATGGACATTACGACGAAGTGAAGAGAAGCGAATAGAAGCATTTTAAATGTGGATATGGAGAAGAATGGAGCGTGTGAAATGGACAGACAGAATAAGAAATGAAGCTGTGTTGGAAAGAGTGGGTGAAGAAAGAATGATGCTGAAACAGATCAGGAAGAGAAGAAAGAGTTGGCTGGGTCACTGGCTGAGAAGAAACTGCCTACTGAAGGATGCAAGGAAGGAATGGTGAACGGGAGAAGAGTTCGGGGCAGAAGAAGATATCAGATGATAGACGACATTAAGATATATGGATCATATGGGGAGACTAAGAGGAAGGCAGAAAATAGAGATGATTTTAGAATGCTGGGTTTGCAGTGAAAGACTTGTGCTTGGGCAGAAAACTATGAATGAATGACGCTTAGCGTTGCCAAAATTCACCTGATAGAGCTTGGAATTACGGAATTCAGCATATCTACAGGGTGTCTCAATTCTTTCCGGCAACGTCATCGAACGGAGTAGACTTCCTGTTTATGGGTAATAGGAAGCAGTCTCTCTTATCGAACGTGTTGACACAAGGGGGCTTCTAGAGAAGTATAAACCTGACGATATTTGTAATGCTGATCAATTCGGTCCCATCTCTGCCGTATTCCTGACAAAATCACTCGCCCACAACACCGACAAATGTCCTGGTGGAAACTGAGTACGAGCGACGGACTTGCACTATTGTGTTAATGAATCAACATAATATACTTTATATTTCCAATAATACTGGACAAGAGTTCATAATCATTTGTCGCTAGAAAGTCACTGAGAGTTAGAAATTATTAATCCAATTCTCGATTGATAACTCACCGAGACACCAAGTTTAATTTCATTATCGTTACTCCAGTCTTATTCTGAATGTGAACACTGTTAAAGTTGAACTCAGGAAACTGCATTTCGAGAATATAAAAAACTAAAAATATCGGATAGTTATGGAAGACTTGCAAGCCAAGAGAAGTCCCATAGGCGAACTCCTTCCTGTTAAACTTTGTCTTGGAAAAAAAAATCCAACAATCTGAGAAAAATCAAACAAAATGATAAAGTTAATTCAAAGCAGGTCTTTCACTGCAAACCCAGCATTCGCCAATATTTCATATTTTCTGCCTTCCTCTCAGTCTCCTCATATGATCCATATATCTTAATGTCGTCTGTCATCTGATATCTTCTTCTGCCCCGAACTCTTCTCCCGTTCACCATTCCTTCCAGTGCATCCTTCAGTAGGCAGTTTCTTCTCAGCCAGTGACCCAGCCAATTCCTTTTCCTCTTCCTGATCAGTTTCAGCATCATTCTTTCTTCACCCACTCTTTCCAACACAGCTTCATTTCTTATTCTGTCTGTCCACTTCACACGCTCCATTCTTCTCCATATCTACATTTCAAATGCTTCTAGTCGCTTCTCTTCACTTCGTCGTAATGTCCGCAATGCCACACTCCATACAAAGCATTTCACTAGTCTCTTCCTTAGTTCTCTTTCCAGAGGTCCGCAGAAGATGCTCCTTTCCCTATTAAAAGCTTCCTTGGCCATTGCTATCCTCCTTTTGACTTCCTGGCAGCAGCTCATGTTACTGCTTATAGTACACCCCAAGTATTTGAAGCTGTCGTTAAAATTAAGTTTAATTGAAGGGCTCAGAGCCAAAGGCGACTAACCCACAATTACAAAATGAGTAAATAAGAGTTGATATTAAGAGGATCCTGACAAAAATGATAGGTTTCACAATTTATTTTAGTTGGTCTACACTGAATAAATACAAAAAAATATCATGAATCTATAACAACAATGTATAGTTTTGAAAAAATACAAAATTGTGGGTTGGTCGCCTTTGGCTCTGAGCCCTTCAATTGAAATATCGTTTAAAACATCGAATCATGGGGATCTGCAGACGACAGATTGGGAACCTCTATACATTGCCTTCTTCTGTACATAAAATATTATAATACTTAGGTATGTTAAAATGCTGGAAAGATGGTGGATAAAATAGAAGTGCCACGATAAACCTAACTCATCAGACATTCCACCATAATGTACCGGGATTTGAACTCTGTTCTGTGACGCAGATGTTCGACTAACATTGTACCACAGTCTAGTATATACAATCGCGAAGCTTGAGTTTATGAGGGTACTAGAAACAATAGACTGTGCAGGTACTATTTCGCGTTGTCTGTAATGAGGCGATAGTAGCGATCCTAGTGGTTAGCAACTATCTATGGATGCATATTTATTACGTATTGAGCTTCGTAACTATATACTAGACTGTGATTGTTCCCTGTCCACCGCTGTGGACTAAAGGTTAGCGCGTCTGGGCGTAAAACGAGCAGAGCCGGGTTCAAATCCGGTTGGGGTCAGTTACCTGGTTGGGGTTTTTCCGGAGTTTTCCCTCAACCAATTAAAGCAGAATTGCTGGGTAACTTCCGGCTTTGAACCTCGGGCTCATTTCGCCACCCGTCATCATCAATTCATATGTCATCGTCATCTATACAATAGCCCAGGTTAAGTTCACTGTGCGACGTGCTGTACTTGCACAAGAGCGCTGCCGTTCGGCTACTCAATCGTTCACAGAATAGAAGTGGTAAACACATTCAGTGTAAGCCTTCGGGTTCCTCCTCCGTACAAGGTAAAAAGAAAAAAAAATTGTAACCTGATGTGCGTACCATATTTTAGATTGGCAAGCCACTACTCAATATTTTTAGAAAAACATTTTGCTGCAAAGAATTTTATAATGTTATACGTTGTATATCTAAGACTTCTAATTACTTCAACTATAGGCGGTATAAGTGTTAATTTTAAGTAGCATAGACTGGGTTATATCCAGGTTGGAATAGGTTACCTCGTTGACATTAATTTTTTCTGAGGTTTTCCCTCGACCCAATAACAGCAAATACTGGGTAACTTTCTGTGTTGGACTCTGGACTCATCTCACTGGCATTATCATCTTCATATCACTCACACCCTAGATAGACCTAACCATCGCAGTCGATAAAGCGTCGTAAAATAAATAAAAAAAGAAAGAGATTTGGTTATCCAAGTTAAATGTCTCTCTCTAACAAAATTAAAACTATCATTCAATAACAGACTATAACCTTAATGTAGTTTTGAATAAAATATGGCTTAAGAAATTGCATATTCATATAAAAAAAGATAAAGGTATCCCCGTCACACGCCATGAAGGCACTTGGGGGGCATGGATGTATAGCCCCATGCTTTCCATGACCTCGGCACTAGAATGAGGTGGTGTGGTCGGCACCACGCTCCGTCCGCTTTTTATCTTCGGGAAAGACCTGGTACTCAATTTAATAGGAGGCTGAGTGAACCTCGGGCCCGTTCTGGAAGTTTGGCAAAGAGAAAAATCCCGTCACCATTGGGATCGAACCCCGGACCTTCCAGTCCGTAGCCAGCTGACATGTTCATATAAGTAGGATAATTAAATGAATAAATATAGTAAACAAATAAATAAATAAATGATCGAGCGAGCAAGCATGCAAACAAACAAACAAAGAAGTAAATAAATAAATAAATAATAAATAAATAAATAAATAAATAAATAAATAAATAAATAAATAAATAAATAAATAAATAAATAAATAAATAAGTAAAAGTAAGTTCATGGCGCTACAGCGCTGAAGGGCCAAGACCGACCAGCCGGCTCCTGGCTTCAAGTTCACATGCCGAAGCAGAGGTGGACGATCATACAACCAGAATGAAGATATCGTGTGGTTAACACAATGATCCCCCCAGCCGTTATAGCTTGTTTGCGAAACCGGATTTTCGCTACCTATCGTAACTTCCCAAATGCATAACGATGCTGGATGGGCACCGATCCCATACACTGGCCGAAATTTCATGAAAATAAATAAATAAGTAAATAAATAAATAAGTTCTCTGGTAATCCCTATACATGTAAATTGTTTACATTACAATAAGTATTATGTCTTATTTACTATGTCTCGAAATTCCATCTTTTCATCTTCATTTGATTTGTACATAATATTGTATTGTGATTACTTTCCTCACTATACAAAAAGGCCTAAATGAGACAAGAATTTCACTCTGGTGTGGATTTTAGCTACATTGGTCTTAACTTCGTACTATATAACTTTGAAAACAAATCGAGTAACTGGGTACTAGAAACTTCTTACATAAAAAAGCTAGCTTCCCCACATTTTGTCACGCGTGTGTTTCTGTTTGTAGCGATCAATCAGCAAGAGTGAACAGTTTGACACGATAGTCTGCAGTTCAGTTGTGTGCCAGCTGTAAAGTTTTTCGCTTCTTGTTCGTTTGTTGTAGATTTAATTTAGTGAGTATAATTGACAAGAACGAAGAAATTGTGTTAAGTGCAGTGATACAGAAGTGTGACGCAAGCTATTAACACACTACAGCTGATCAAAGACATTGTTACACACATATGGCGTAACTGTATAAGTGAATACAAAACATGTAGTTTTAGACAGTGTCAGAAGCCCCTAATCAAAAGCACATTAGAGTAACAGAATAATTCCAGTTTCAATTCGTATCTTAGCAACCACTCACACGTGTTAACGCCGTTATACTGTAACAAGTGATTACTTCTTTGGATTTTTTAGAGAATTTTTCCCAAATGTAAGTTGAGTGTTAAGTAATTCTGGATTGTATGTCGCCAAATACCATCTCGCTATCGCCAATTTCATCGAAGCTAAATAACCTAGTAGTTGATACAGCGTCGTTACATAACATAGTAAGAAAAGATAAGAGTGATTGTAAGATCTGTTATCTAGTATACATAAAATAAATTTATGAACGGTTTTACTATGGCTTGAATTTTAGCACGATTTCGTTGCGTAGGAACCACGCAGGGCTCAGGCAGATTGTGTTAATGTCATATTATACCTAACATTAATACGATTTTCTTATGTTAATTTTAGAATGATCAAGATTTCGTATTCTAGGAATCACAAAACATAAGACTGTTATCTTCACGTAACAATCACATTACGTAGCCTATGGATTTTAATTGGCTATATAGGGCATAAAATAACAAAACATACAAATATTACAGTTTACACACCATAAATATCGTTTCTATACTGTTTAACATTAAACTATTTTAAGAGCTGAACTCAACATCTTGCCGAAATTAATAAACACTTCCTGTAATGTGAAGAAAATTAAGTGAAAATAAAAACAACACCGAAGTGGAAGGAATTTTGGCTCAAGTATGGCTCTTTTCTTTATCTTTTATATTGTATCGTGATGTAAACAGACATACGTAGGTCTAAAGTGTCTATAAGTTCGTTGTATTATTATTTCATTGTTTTTGCTAAGTTACAAGCACATTTTCTTAAAATAAGAAAATGTATTTCATGCTTTCAAATGCTTGTTTCTTTTCTATTGTCAAAAAAGATCCATGTTCATTCTACAACCTCAGATAACAACACACAACAGTTTTAGGGTGGTGATATCAGAATCTGTGTAGCCAAATTACAAAATAAGCCTACTCTTTCTAGTTTCTATAAGTTAAACCGAATATCTCATTTATTTGAAATACTCAAAAACAGAATCGCGGATTGATGTAAAATGATTATAAAAAATCACTTTAATTTGTGAAAAATTGATTTTATAATTCTGTGCATAAAAATGTGATGTTAAAAACCGGTAAAAATACACGGAAAAGAAATTAGATCATTGGTTTCTTGAAGTAAGCATATATATGATTTAGGCGGTACCTAATATCTTGAAATTTTATGCACATAAATTCGTGGTTGAATATGAGAAGACAATGTAGACTACCATAAATTGAGTTTTTATATCCTGTCTCTTTGTTTTTACAATGAAAAATATGGACGCCATATAGGCCTAATTTATGCAATATTAAGTGTTTAATGTAATGTTTACTTTTTCGTCATTTGAAACTATTAATTTTTACTGATTCCAATTAAATATGAAAATAAGATAGTTACAGAAATTTAAAATTATAATCGCTATGGTATTATGTAATATAAGAAACCCACTCTTGCTACTGCTTGGATAACAATAGGCCTATACATAAAACATAACCTAAATAATATTATAGTACAAGATTAATTACATTCCTATTTTGCATTACAAATATACAAGAACAAAAGAGATTGGATTTAGATATTATAGCCCTGTCACTTAAAATTTACCATGCTTTATGTAATTTACACAAAATCATTACTTAACAAGGAAAAAAATTGAAACTGCTTCATTACATTTGCGAATTTTGCTATCGAATGAAAAGTGTTACCATTTATGATTTTATGGCAAAATAATATTGTTATTGATAAAGGTAAAAAAAGGTAAAGGTATCCCCGTAATATGCCATGAAGGCACTTGGGGGGCATGGAGGTATTGTTATTGATATATTTTTAAATTAACTTTTTTGCTAAAAAGGTGGTATAAAGCTGATAATTAGTAAATTACAGCTGAACTGAGACATGAATATTACGATTTTTATGCCATATATGTACTTACCATACGTAGAACTTGATTTCACGGGCAGCGGTATATCTGTTTGAGTGTAAGTCGCGCGCCATATTTGATTTCTAAAGAATTTAATAATTCCGCGTTAATAAAATCAAGACTTCACATTTAAAGTAATCACTAAAAGATATTCATAGCAAAAACTCGTTTTAAAGTTGGCTGACTAATTATTAACTTTAATTACAAAGCAAAGAAATTTAAACCCATTCTATTTGAACATAGGTTTATTTCTATTAGGAAGCGAAGAAGCGAAAATAAGAACCCGCAAATTATTTCTTGCATAGATCGCGCTGTATGAAGTCGAGAAGAAATAATTAATTAATTTATAGACATTGGAAGTAATTATTGCTAATTTTATAATTAATACACAACATATTTATATATAAAACATTATTAGATCACATTTTTCACACTATTTTATTTCAATTTAACAGGTTCTCTGTCTTCATAAATTTACGTATCGCGCCATTTCTCTTTCAGCTTACCGCGTTTTATATTGGAGTTTCGTCTTATTGTTGTGAAGCTGTGATTTCTTCGTTCCTGCCTTGCTTTAGGATAAATACAGGTAAAAATATAGTGTTATTATTATATTTCGCTGCATTAATTACATCTATACTTAATATTTTTTCACATCCTTTACTCGTAATTATAGTTTATTATGCAATTAACTTTCCATTATTATACTTTCGTACTGTTATCGTTTAATGAAACGTAATGGACTAACTGTGCATTTTTTTAACAAATTGGGTAACTATCAGAAGTGGGGCGAAAGTCTTCGTGTACGAAGACAGATAAGAAATTTAATAAAATATGAGTTCTTTTTTTACATTTTATTGATAGTTCAGACGGACAAGAAAAGATAATCATAACAATAAGTAAATGAGAAGATGGAGGTCAGCAAAAAAAAAAAAAAAAAAAACGAGTTTGAATGTCCTACAGTTTATATTTGTGCATTGGCATGCGCTCTCCCGTTATTTCGCATTGCGCAGTAGCTACTGCGCAGCTTCGTACCACACATAGCTCGCTCGGATTACGTATTTGTTGTTAATAAAATTGCTAGGCATCAAAACAGAAGTAATCATTTTTATTGTTGCAATTAATCAGCAAATAAAATCGATATAATTATGTTATAAAATGTACAAAATATTCCGATATTATACGTTACATTTATTTTAATGAACGACACTGCTTCCAAATTTTAACATTGCGCCATTTCTTTTTTTTTTTTTTTTTTTTATGCGCATTGTGTTCGAGTGTGGAAGTGCTACGAAATTGTTGTCTTTTCGTGCCTGCCTAGAGTTGAGGAAAATTCAGGTAAAAATGTAGCTTTATAATTCAATGTTAATAACTATATTAAAATAATTTGTAACACTCCCTATCGGGATCCAGCAATCATGCAGTTGAAAAGTGTTACTTAGTTATGTCCTATATGAAGATAGTTATAACACTCCTTGAAATTATCCTACAATCTTGTGTATAAAACGTGTTAATTACTTGTATTATAAATATTCAAATCACTCTTTATTGTTAGCAGAATCCTTTAATCATACAGAAGAACCAGTACTTATTATTATTGCAGAAAAGTGAATAAATACGTAAATGTAGATATATAAATAAATATTAGGTAAATAAAGAAATAAAAAATAAATTGGGCCTATATAAATGACAGATAAATGAAAAATATAATGAAATAAATATATGAATTGGAATTAAATAAATATACGTGATATTTTTTACGTTATTATATACAGTGTACGCTAAAATCAAGATCTTTCTGGTGTGATTTTGTAAATACAAGCATTATTTGGAAAAATTTGAGGTCTCTACTCGACGGATTTTGCAGTGAGATAAACTACCGGAAAGAATTTAGGCAAAATAAATAATTTAGTGAAGAACCTTTATGTTTGTTGCATTTGTCCTGACACAATAGAGAAGTACAGGAAGGGATGTGGATTTCGAGGATTCAGTTAGTGGATAGGTATGTTACTACTGACTTAATGAATGTAAAGATTGTGTTCTATTAGAAAGTAAAGATGGCTTGCAACCACAATCACAAACTATTTGCGGGATATCTATTAAATCGTTTTAGAGTTTAGGGGTCTTCGATGTTGAGGATTTGTATGTAGGTAAGGCAGGAAGTTTTTCTTTTATTCTCTGTTCTTTGAAATATTCATGTGATTAGTGAATTGTGCAAGTGTTCTCGTGTGATTAGTGAAGTGTCTTCCTCTGGATTACACCTATTGGATTACCATTCTGCAGTCTTCCGAGTCGACCCACATGTTGTTGTCATCAGAGCTTCGCATCGAAAGGCCAGTGCTATCGTCTCCTGATTTTATACTTTGTGTAGTTAGATTTTATTATGCATGTTTGGCCTCTTCTGGCCTAAAGGATATTGAATTAGAGAGTTAAATTATTTGTGTCTTTCACTGCCTCGTTTTATTGCTTGTTATTTATGTTTTTTTCAGCATATTGTGAGTACCTAGTGTAAGTTATTTGAGTAAAATTTTATATCAGTGTTAATTTTTTCTGTGTTTGTGTTTTTTTTTCAGCATGTTGTGAGTAGATTACATTGTATGTGTAGGGTATTCTTTTACAGCACATGGTTCGTTCATTGCGATCGCGAAATACGTTTTCATATTAAAAATATTTCACTAATTTCGACTGTGTTTTATTTATTGGAGACTTCATTTGTTTTAATATCGTAGCCTACCCTATTGCAAGAATATAACGAAATTGTTTTATTTTTGCCTTCATTTGTCAACCTTTGGTTTTAATTTCATCATCACTTTACAATTCGTGCATTGCTAAAATTTTATTACCGGTATTTTATGCGTTTACGATAATTATTAAATTATCATTATTATTAAATATCCGCGGAAAATAACCCTAATTCACCAAGCGGTATGCTAGGGTTTTAGTTTTTTGTTATGGGTAAACTACTTATCTATAGCCTACTGTTTATTTTGACACAGATAATGATGAAATATGTATCTAAAGTCTTTTAAAGATAAAGTTTAGCAAGTCTATAAATTGTCTGTAGCAACAGGGTTTTTTTATTACTTCACATAGTGGAGTCCTGTATTCGGTATTGCAGTCCAGAAGATGTGCCTTTATGTGAAATCTCTTTGCTTCAATAACAGGACAGTCAAACAGAAGGTGTTTCACACTGTGAAGGTCTTCGCGGCAGGAGCATGTAGAGTCGATGTCTGCTGGAATGTTGAATCTGTCGAAGTAAGTACCAAATTTCCCATGTCCAGAAAGAAACTGCGTTGTTACGAAAGTAGGTTTGAAGTGATGGCTTTTGAGTCGGTCGTGGATTGTTGGGAAGTAGGTGTCTCTTGTTAGTGATCCGGTTGTGCATGTCGTCCATCTAGTATTCCAGTTTTGATGAGTCTGTTGTCGTATTTGTCTCTTGATGTATGATATAGGTTGTAGGCTGTAGGTCGGAGTTTCGCTGCTGGAGGCTGCTGCTTTCGCTAGCTCATCAGCTCTTTCATTTCCTCTTACACCATTGTGTCCACGGACCCAAGTGAGGCATATGTGCTGTGCGTACTTTTCAAGTAATTCCCTTGCCTCTATCGCTAATGGGTGACGGTTGTACTTGTCAGCGATGCAGTGAAGGCAGCTTGGGAGTCACTAAATATGCACGCTGTGTTTTCGTTCTTAATGCACCATTTCATAGCTTCATTAATTATTAAATTAAGATATTGTAATTAAGAAGAGAAATTTTTCTGTCTCTTTTTGGAAATAGTAACAATTCGCGGTACAAGTTTTATCAGTCTTTTTTATGTACCAAACTAATGATTTTTATAAAAGTTATAGACATCCAGATTTACAACTAAAAGACATATACATTTTAATAATGACATGAGTTTCACTGAAAAAGGAAGATTAAATTTTGGTAAGTACCATACAGAATTATTTCAGACTTTTGATCTACTTTCTTACCTGTTATTGTTTGTAATTTTTATGTGCGTTTTTTCTGTTTATTTTGTTTCAGGTTCTGCTCCTATCCTGTGCCTCACCGTGGCGAGCAGGTGTAACAAAGAATGATGAGTGTGCACACTTTTACACTTTTTATTACATGTGGGAATCATTGAATGCTGTTACTTAACCTTTACCATATTATATTCTTTAAGGCCATCCAGATTTTAATAGATGGTGTATTTCAAAATTTTAGCATAATTAAGATATGAAGATAATTTGCAAGAAAAACATGGAAGGAATGTTAATTATTTTCACATACATAAGATGGCATTTTTATAGAGTTATGATGAACAGGTTTTGTTTAATAAAGTTTACCGGTACCGTTTTTTCTTATTAGAGTGTTTACATCCCCTTGCCTTATGCTAAACACTTAACATTATGTTGACGTCATTGATGAAAGAGCCAATCAGAGCCATTCACCTCACATTATTTCAATAGCGGACCCACTGTCTCTAGCCAGATAACGTGGGTGAACGAACTTTACCATAGGCCTGATCCGGTGTTAAAATATGGCATGGCATCTTGTTTGAGATTTACCACTGTGGATGATATTCGTTTACTTAGAACAGCTCAACATGGATAAATTATTCAGGCCAAAGTACAAGAAGGCTCAGAAAAGAATTTTTCTTTGAGATTCCAACAGACAATGGTTGGGTGGTGAATAATTACTCTGTCAAGCAAAAACGCTCCTTTGTTTAACTCGCCGTAACTCGGAAATCAAACAAGATTTTGAGTAGCGACCACTTTTAAAAATAATTTCCATTCTTTCTCAATATTTCTTTTGCTTTGATCCCCACCTGACATGAAAAATAAAAA
Organism: Periplaneta americana; assembly: GCF_040183065.1. NCBI lineage: Eukaryota > Metazoa > Arthropoda > Insecta > Blattodea > Blattidae > Periplaneta > Periplaneta americana. The sequence goes on from NC_091118.1 coordinate 6,147,198, forward strand.
AAGTTTGCCGCTTACCAATTTCTGAAGGTGTAAATATCTACGTATTTTGGACAGATCTCATCGAAGTTCGGTTAGTATTTTTTTTGTCACTTTTCAAGATTTATATGTTTACATATCTACTTATAACTTATTTATTTATTTATTTATTCATTCATTCATTCATTCATTCATTCATTCATTCATTTATTTATTTATTTATTTATTTATTTATTTATTTATTTATTTATTTATTTATTTATTTATACAGTGTGTCTATAAAGTCCCAGTACATTTTAAAGAAATCGCTTACATATCATATTTCTGTTATAGGCATTGGAAATATACACACCATGTACACCATTGAAGAGCGGATAGAGTTTGTTGCTGCTCGTTTAAGAGGCCAGTCTTACGAAGAAGTTCGAAACCGTTTCGAAAGAAAGTTCAGGAAACAGGCTCCAACACGAGGTAACACCCAGATTCTCGTGAATAAGTTCATGCGAACCGGATCTGTCAGGGATGAGCCACGTACAGGACGACCATCAATATCCGTCGAAAGCGTGGAGGCTATCCAGAACGCGATTGAACGCGTCCACTCGCCGTTTGAGTCGAGAGCTGGGGATACCACGATCATCAGTCTGGAAGGTGCTTCGTTTTACTCTGAAAAAACGAGCATATCATCTCCAAGTGGTGCAGAAACTGGGAGCCGAAGATCATGCAGCACGACGAGCAATGTGTTATGACCTCTGTGAAGCTGCAGAACGGGAAAACTTAATGGGTCACATCTTATTCACCGACGAAGCCACGTTTCACGTTTGTGGACGTGTTCATCGACACAATTGTCGCATATGGGCGGACGAGATGCCCCATGATACCATGGAATGGGAAAGGCATTCACCGAAAGTGAATGTTTGGCTTGGCTTCACTAAAAGAAAAGCTTACGGTCCATACATGTTCGCCGAGCAAACAATCACGGGAGACATGTATCTTGATATGTTGCAACTTTTCTTACACCCACAGTTACTGCAAGAGAGTATCATTGATACAGTGGTGTTGCAGCAAGATGGAGCACCACCACACTTTGCTCTGACAGTACGTGCGTATCTCAATGACATGTTGGATTGGAAGAGCATCTCCTCGTATGTGGGCACTGCGTTCACCAGACTTCACACCTCTGGACTTTTTCGCTTGGGGGTTCATCAAGCAACAGGTGTACCGAACCAAGGTTCCTAATCTGCAAGTGCAATCTGCAGTGCAATGATTACAGAGGATATGTTGGTGAATGTTTTCCAGACAACGGTGCGTCATTGAGAAACGTGTTTTGAGATTGATGGAGGTCACGTGGAACACTGACTTTGTAGTAGATACTACATATAAAATTTCGTTGTAATTGGACTACGTTATCCCCAAAATGTACTGGGACTTTATAAGCACACTGTAGAATAGGAGCTAAGACATGATAAATGATAACGGAGTGGAAATAGCGTGTTATAGAAACAACAAACAGAGTCAGGTTAAAGGAATGTGTGCACCGATCCCTTTCGATTCTTTCCGAAGTTCTACGAACATGAACACATGTCACCAAATTCGTTACTATTGACGTCAACATAGCTTTAGGTGTTTAGTGGGCGTCGAGGGTGCAGAAACTCTGTTTTGACATCAGGCTTTTAGTTTTATCATTTTCCTTCTGACATCACAAAATAAAATTGTCAAATCTCCTTCATACATGATTAAATTTTCACGTGTTGGAGAATGGCTTTAAAGACTTACATATTTAGAGCTTAATTCAAGATTCATATTTTGTACCTATGTGTTCGGCAATGCAGTCTTGTGATGTTTATGAAATGAATGTTACTCTTTCTTGTTAGCTTTTCGACACAATCATGAACACACCCCACCACAACAGGAAAGCAGAAGCATGGATGTTAGCGCCAGACTTTTTATCCTCTCAGGCACCAGATCTCTCTGGACTTCGGACAATGAGGGACACCATCTCGAAACTAGTCAGCCAGGTATTTTTTTTATAATATTAACGTAGTAAAGAAGTTAATCAGTGATTAGGCTATTCATATCTGTCATCATTATTACATTGTCCAACATTTCACTACACAAGATTGGATAGTCGCTTCACTTTCGCTACATAACTCTGTCCAGCAAAAGAATAAAGTTATTTAAACCATGAACACTACAGTATCATTTATTCTAAGTACATAATTTCTTGCTAAGCAACACTAATAATTACAGATCTCAAGACCATGTAGTGCATTTTGTTTTCGTCATTTTAGTCTTTCGTTGAACAGAATTGAGTTACATGATTGCATGTTTGCCCATCAATTTCTCTCTTCTCTTTTCCTCCGCTGTTACACATATCAAACCCAAAGATTCTGTATCAGTAGTATTGGTACAGAGCAAGAGAAGTTTTAGAAACATACCTAGTAAATAAGTATAGGAGACTATACCAAATAAAATAATTAGCATACACTTTCTGTAGGTCCAGTCGCACATATTGCTTCAAGGAACTGGAATAGCAGGCCATGTGATTAATAAAGAAAATAATTATAATTACCAATCTCAGAAAGCAAATAATCTAAAACCACAAGTCTGACATCACTTGGAAATAATATCAAGCATAAAAGAGAATACCAGTATTACATTTCTTCAAACATTGTGTTGTGAAAGAATCAATTATTTTGTATAAATGTGAAGCAAATTTCAATTAGCATCCATCTACCGGAGCCTATTAAGCCAAGTTCAATTAAAAAATGCAAATGGCTTTGTTGCCAAGGGAACCAACAAAAATAAACGATTATGATTCCTCTTCATTTTCTTTACAAAATTCATGCATCCTTCTTTGGCCAAACAGGATAAAAAATATAATCTGTGGTGCATATGATTGTAGATATTTTTTCTAAAGATGTCAAGTGTCTGGAAATTCTGAATTAGAAAATAATAAATGCCGCCCTTTATAGACTGAATTGAGTTGGGGTAACAATATCACTCTGTTCAGTGCAAAACATAATCAATGCACCACAGGTTATAATTATAGTAGGCCTACATTGCTAGATAATAAATTGTTTTATTTTTACAGGATGAATAGTATTTCTTGAACAATCTGTAAGAAATGAACAGGAAGAATCGCCATTGTCACTAAGACACAAAAGCATTGGATTTTTTACTTCGGTCTTGCAGCAACCTCTCTAAAGTGGCATGTGTCTAGAAAATAAATTGAGTAGCTTAATATCAAAGACGGACATCTGACCTCAATCGAAATTTAGATAGCTGTGGTTTTTTTATACAATTTTTCATGCTGTTTCCAGTTATAGTGAAACCATATGCAAACTGTAACACTACATTTATAAAATAAATTGTGTAAAATATTACAAAGAACACTGTGAATTAAAAAATTGCCTCTAGATCAAAACTATGGAGACGACAGATGTCCGTCTTTGATATTAAGCTACTCAATTATGCAGTCATCTCCAGGAAGATATGTGGAAGAACAGAGATACCTATGAAAAGAAAGACAGTGACGACCAGGGATCGAACACAGAACATTTTCGTGGAAGACAAACATGCTGAGCCGGTCCCCTTTAGAATGGTTGTAATATTTCTACAATTTCACCAGTTGTAAAGTAAACTAGGTCTATTTTGTAATTGTAACTTGTCTTATATCATGTGTACTTATATTTTGTGTCTTTATCCAATGCTCATATTGTGCACCAGTCCTTCCTAGAGTAGATTATTTTGTTATTGTATAATTAGTATTTAGTATTTTAGTATTAGTATTTATTTATTTAACCTGGTAGAGATAAGGCCGTCAGGCCTTCTCTGCCCCTCTACCAGGAGATTCCAACTACAATATCAACAATAAAATTACAATTAGTATTAAATTTACAATTACAATTACAAACAATATTACAATTATTGTCTTGTACTTTAATATCTAGCCTACATTGTGTTTGTTTGTTATAAATTGATAAATATATAAAACAAAACTAAATTAAGACCAAAAATAAACCTGACGTAGCTATGATTTGTAAAAATTTATATAAGTTACTATTACTTTTACTACTATCTATATGTAAGTTGAATTTACAGACTGATTATTTAGTCCTGACAGCTCAGCGATTCTGAAAGAAGGGAAGTAATAGGAGTAATGGGGAGAGCTCCAGAGTAGAGATAAGAGCGAGTGGTCAGTAAAGAAATGCAGTACAGCTTAACGGTACTAGAAACACAGAAACACACCACTTTACCATACGTACAACATCCGATCGCTCTGAATGCAAGCAACTGCGGGACAAAATTCCGGCACATCAGCGATGCTGAAATAACCTCGGCAGTTGCAAGCATCGTTAAATAAACGATTTGCTTCAGTGAAGCATAAAATTAATTGCTTCTCCTTTTGTGAACAATTAGTTGAGCTTCTGCCACTCTCTTAGCAGTTTCATTAAGAGTGAAGCTCCTCGCATTCACAGTATGTAGCCTATCTATCTGCAGTCTACCAAACCTGTAGTCAAAATGCTTTTTAAAAATCTTATAGTAAAAGCTATATTTTACAGAACAATCAGAATATTTTTTCTTAAAAAGAGTATACATTTTTTTAATGTCTAACTTTGCATCAAGGTAGTGTACTTCTTTGGAAGAATAATGACTTGTTTTCAAGGGAAAACTTGCAATGTGATCTTTTACTTGCATCAATGTAGTGACTGGAATAGTCTTCTGGCTCTGTTGTTTGCCTCTGTTGTCCTTTGGGGATTTATCCAATAAAATATGTTTTTATAACCTTCTCACCAACAGCTAACAGATTCAGGAATGCTTTCTTACATACCATACTTCCAATTTCCGTTCACCAACCATTACAACTCAAGTTCATTTATGAAAGGTCTTTTCTCCAGGACATAGGGTCATTCGTAAATAAACAGTTATTACGAAACCCCATATTACACACACAATGAGTTGGACATGCGGCCTTTCTTGCCTATATGAAGCACCTTGGTATAAGGATTTCATCCATACAATAAAATGAAAATGCCTATTTTGTGGACAAACGGCCTTTCTTAAATAAGCGATTCATATATTTAATCTAGACTGTGACTATAAATTAAGACTTTATAATAGTATTAAGTTTTTTGACTTGTTCCATATTCTAGCTGTAAGCATGTATGAATACCATGGAATGTTAATAAATACAATACAATACAATACAATACAATACAATACAATACAATACAACTGACTAACCCCTTGACATAACTTCATGGACTCGCCTGACCCAGGCGCACATTGTCAGCTACTGTCAGCTAAATAACTGTACTGTATAAGCCAGTATCTGCACCACTTGCCGCATAGTTCGAAATACTTTGGAGGCAGGTTACAGCAGAAAAATTGATAACTGTCATATACCGGTACAGGTATCAATTTTTTATTCACCCTAGTATTATAATTATAGTTTTCTATTTATTAAAAATGGATGACTACAACTTCAATTGTTTTAATTAATTTTTACGACACTTTATCAGCTGCTGTGGTTATCTAACGTCTTGAGTGAGATGAAGGTGATAATGCTAGTGAAATGAGTCCAAGGTCCAACTCAGAACGTTACCCAGTATTTGCTCTTGATGGGTTGAGGGAAACACCAGAAAAAACCTCAACCAACTAACTTGTCCTAATCAGAATTTTTAGTTTTCATTTTCGCAGTGGCCCTAATTCTTTACCTCTTTGTTGTCATGATTCCGAATTTAGTTGCTTTTCATTAGTTTTTCAGTTGGAAAAAAATGTATACTGTTGGCAACGTTTCAGAGTCGGGAGGCGGGCGTGGTGGCAGCACTGATTTTAGTGTGGTGGGTGTGCTTGTGTTTGTCGTTTTACGTGTGTTATAGCAAATTATTTTTTTCTATGTAAGTCATTGTGGTAGCCACTGTGTTATATTGTAATGTAACAAATATTGTTTATATTTTATGTGTTTGTTGTTTGATAAACCAAACTTGCCTTTTTGTCATGCTTTGAATAACCTATAAATGGTACAAGAATTGGTAAATAAGTTACTTCTTATCACTATCGTCACATTTTTTATGCCAGCGATGTTGTCAAGATGAATTTAGAATAAACAACTATTAACTTATTTAATTGTTATGTTTGTTTTTGAACTTGAATTTTGTGACTTTCAAAACGTTGTAAATTGGCGGGAAGTGTGATGACTTTCGAAAGGCTGTAAATTGGCGGGAAGTGTGAATGCTTTATCTTTCCGGGAAATTTGAGTGAAGAGTCGTAGTGACATAAGTTGTTCCAATAAATTATCACTATCACCAGCTGACAAGAGAGAAAGATCTGCCCTTCATTGAGGGTGACCACTAGGATCCAGAACACGGTACATTGCAGTATTTTGATCAGTGGCGTGTGGTGATAAATAATCCTGGTGGTGCACAAATATTTATTATGATTATGATTATCATATTACTATTATTATTATTATTATTATTATTATTATTATTATTATTATTATTATTACAGGTACTAACCACGACATAACTACTAATATATGTTATAAAGATATAGATTTACATAATTTTGTTAGTCAAGAAATTGCAGTTAGTCAGTTTCCTGTGTGGTCCAGTAATAGCAAAGTAAAGTGTTCAATTTCTATTGCAGCATACCGTAAATAATATTGTTTTCGCTATATTGCGTTTTATGACACAGTTCACACGTTCACAAGCATTCGATACGTGTGTCGTCTCCTCAGCCTTAACTGCTAAAAGTCAGCAGCTTTCTTTATTTCTTTGAAATCTCATCATGGCATACATCAAAATGGCTTGAAGGACTTCGTTCTGTATAGTGTTTGATGTGCTCTTAAACACTGTTGCTCTTTCCAAATGTTCCTTAAGAGTGCGTCTAATTCAGAACTACTCGTAAAATTGATGAGGCCAGAAAAATACTAGCGTTTAAAGATGAGTTTCCGCCATCGTGACCTCTTAAAGGCAACAAAACCGCACGTACATATCTGTTCTTGGTAACTTTATCATTGTGAAGTGCAACAATCCAATTGTGTCTGTATGTTTGTTTGACCCAACACTGCTAATTTAACATTATTGTTGAGTGTGCAGCTGAAGAATCGTGTTTTTATTTCTTTCATTCATGTGCTTCAAATCAATCATACATACAGAACGATAATCAAAATTATTTAGTTACTACGCACAGTCCTAAATTCAAACAGAAAAATAAATACAATTCATAACACGTAGCCTACTTGTTTTTGTCAATGAATGTTCGCCGCCGAACAATAGGCAAGGAAAACAAAATACAGCGTCTTTTATATTGCAGCCGCATATTGCATTTTTCGTAAGTTCGAATGTTGAATTTTCTTGTCAATTCTCTATTACTGTTCTTCGTCACTTATAATTTTAATTCCTGTGTACGTCTACCCATCTTCTTTATTTTTATCTTTTCGTGTAAAGTTCTTACAGAAAATTACTTATTTAAAAGATTTTGCACGTAGCTCAGTTGGTAGAGCAGCTGGCTACGGACTGGAAGGTCCGGGGTTCGATCCCACGTGGTGACAGGATTTTTTCTCGTTGCCAAACTTTCAGAACGGCCCCGGGGTTCACTCAGCCTCCTATAAAATTGAGTACCGGGTCTTTCCCGGGGGTAAAAGGCGGTCAGAGCGTGGTGCCGACCACACCACCTCATTCTAGTGCCGAGGTCATGGAAAGCATGGGGCTCTACCTCCATGCCCCCCAAATGCCTTCATGGCATGTTACGGGGATACCTTTACCTTTTTATTCATTGCAATATTTATGATAGAACGGGCCAACAGCGACTGCAGAACACATCTGAAAGTGCTCCTAACCCCTCTTACGCACACTGTACTGGCTCCCTACCATGCTCCAAAGCCTGCCAGTGAAACTCTACTACTGCGCATGCTCGAACGGAACAGTGTGCCGCAAGTGTCGAGTGGTAAACCTAAGTCCCAGGCGTCAACAAGACCAGTACACGCGCAGCGTTATTTTTACATAGTACCGTATTATAATAAAGAATTATGTCGCTCACATAGTCTACTGCAGCTCATTGATATAACTTTAAAAACGTGTTATTTGAAGAGGTGGTGCACTGCTCCTGTGCTCCTTAAGAGAAATCGCCACTGATTTTGATGCATTACGTATGCTGTTTTACAACCGTGTGATGCGGGGTAACTTATAGCATGTATAAACTTACAAAATATGAGTTTTAAAAGACTTACAGTGGATATTCTTTTTACTATGTATATTCTATATTACACAGGATATGCCTATACCAGATGTCTTGTAAGAAAAAGTGAACAGATATGTTTCTTGCACACTATTTCAAGACTTAAATGCTCAGTCGTTCACGAACAATACCGTCTGCTTAATGTATTTCGTATGATTAATAATATTGAGGTAATTCTTCAGGAAAAATGAACCAGACGAGGCACAATTTTTTGTAAGTCTTTTGGGAGGTGCAACCCTATTTTCAGTAAAATGCCTTACTTCCGGGATTTGAAAACATCTAAAGTGCGCAGTCTAGAAAACAAAGTTGTATGGATGAATGGTAATTAATTTCATTTATATATGCCTTTTGAATAATACACTATAAAGAAATCGAAATGAGGATCAACGAAATCAATACACCACATTATATTAATCATAACTTCTTAAATTTTAATTTTGCATATAAACAATATATATATATATATATATATATATATATATATATATATATATATATATATATACAAAAATTGTTGGAGATACACCATACAATATGATACCGAAAAAAGTTATTCAGGCATACAGGGAGTAACAGTAACTTCATTTTTTTTTAAATGGTACTCTATATTAAAATTGACATTCCGAATTTTCATTTTCACATTATGGAATTTTACCCATTTTCCCCTTTCGTGTAGTTTAACTATTATTTATTAAACTCGTTTTATGGACTTCAAACTTGAGACAAATGGGTATGTAAAATCACGTTGAGTAGGCCACAAAACTAAACAAAACACTATTACTAAGCAAACTTTACAACAGATGCTCAAAATGAGAACCGTTCACAACCAAACAATGTCCCAGTCTATCACAAAAACAGGACAATAAACCGGGAACTGAAACGACAACGAGAATGGAAATAATGTTAAAATAAATGTATTTAAATGTGAGAATTCACAATAGTTAATTGTGAATGCTCACATTTAAATACATTTATTTTAACAATATTTCCGTTTTCGTTCTCGTTGTCGTTTCCGTTCCCGGTTTATTGTGAACCAGCCTTAAGTTAACTGTGAGAAAGACAATGGACTATTTCCTGTTAAGGCTGGTTCACAATAAACCGGAAACGAGAATCGGAACGAAAACGAAAACGGTAAAATTGTTAAAATGTGTACATTTAAATGTGAGCATTCACAATTAACGAAAAGCTTGCCGGACCCCGGGATCGGGAACGGAGAGTTGGCCAAGTTTCAACTTTGGCGTTCACGTTTCCGATCACAGCCCACTAGATTCATTCTATTGTCATCTAAAAGCTATTTTGTCGTCGTATATTTTGTAGTAAGAAGACCGTGACATAACCTATACATTATTTTGTTCTGTGCTGTGTATCATGGAGCAAGTTTTATTTGATGAGATTCTAATATTGAGTGTTGAGGAAAATCCTCACGTTTACTATAAGCGGCACGCTTCGTATGAAGATGAGAAAATGAAGGAGAATACGTGGCTTTCAAAAGCTGTATCTTTGAACACCGATCGTAAGTGAATCATATTTTATTACTGTATTGGTTGTATTACACACTACATATTCATGCTTCAATTCAATAACTACTGTTGTGTTCATTTTTGTTCTATTACAAATGTTTCTTCTCTAATTATTTTACGTTATGATAGACTTAAAATAGGTTGTGATAATAAAGATGCATGGCCATATTTATAGTACCGTACCTAATGAAATGTTTCGGTTGAAATTTCGAAGTTGGTTAATCTGTGTTTATGTTGGCTGCCTTGTACTCATAATTATACACAAATAACATCAGAATGCGTAATATCGACTTTACATATCGTTATTGACATGCATATTGATATGCATAGTCGTCTACGTTCTCGGTTTATCGTGAATAAAAAATTTTCATATTCACGTCCTCTGCTTCTCGTTTTCATTCTGGTTCTCGTTCCCGATTTATTGTGAATCAGCCTTTAGACTGTAGTTTGGCTGTGAATGGTTCTCGTTTTAAGCATCTGTTGTAAATGGGTGCTCTGAGGATGATCACAACACAGCGGTCGAAACGTCAGCCACCAATATCAAGACAACGCAGTATAAGCCTGGAAGTTTCTCCACAGATCATGTACACCAGCTGCAGAAGTCTACGCCAACACTTAATCTTTTTGTAAAGTTTTGTTAGTAATAGTGTTTGTTTAGTTTTATGGTCTGCTGAACTTGATTTTACATATTTATTTGTCTAAAGTTTGCATTCCACGAAAAAGTTTAATAAATGGTTAAAAGACATCAAATGGGTGAATGGGTAAATTTTCTACACAATCATAGGCTACGTAAAATTTAATGGAGATTCGGAATATATATTTAAAACAATGAAGTTTACTGCCAATCCTATATGCCTGAATAACTTTTTCCGAACACTGATATTAAGTTTATAGTATATGGTTTATTTCCAACAGCTTTCGTATAAAACTTTTTTTTTTTTTTGTAAAATTAAAATTTAAATAGTTATAAGTAATATTCCGCACTTTTCGAACACTCTGTATCGTGTATAGGCTATAATATATTGTATAGTGTATATGTTGTAGATTAGAATCTTATTTACAGATCGGAAATCAAAGAGAGCTGGGTTGCAAACTCTTAAGAATTAATCTATTGAAGCATGCTTGCTAATTTGTAAATAATGGTTCAGACTCTATTTCAACCTGAGTTTGAAAAGCGAGAACCACCTAGTGGAACTACCCACAAGCTGTAGGCAATAGTAGGAAATAGCACGAACTTCATCAATTAAACAGCACACATGAAGTTGCTTCATTTGCTACAATTGGCTAATGCTTCCATACCCAGCTGTATTATTTATATAGGGGTGGGAGTATTGCATACTCATTTGAATACAGTATTAACTTTCAGTAACTAAAAGCTCGATCCCTATTCATTGTAACACTCACTTTTTCTCAGCTTGTCTTTCTTCTTTGATTTTTATCTTTATTTTTTTCACTCTTTTATTATTTTTCTATTTAATTTATATTTTACTTTCTGTTGGTTTTATTTCCTTATTACATAGCAATTTTTCACCTTAATTTTATCTAATTATTGCATTGTATATTTTTTTCAGTATTAAGAAATTTGTATCACCTTTTTCTTGGGGAAAAAAATTCATTCGCAATACAAACAAGAAAAATAGTCGAGACCACCCATGACTTCTACAGAAGAAAATAATAGCCTTACCCATCTAAAAAAAATTCTGCATGCTTTGGCTACAACAACACCCACGATAGTACTGCAAAGAGTGGATGAGGCATATCCAACACTCAAGGTACTAACCCTTACCATGCTAAGCCAAAAAGTACTTCAGTTACTAGCTGCAGAGAATGCAAGGTACCAGGTTCACACGGTCATGGCTGGAACCCAGAAGTTTGACAGAATGTCTTTTTTAATTTACAGTCTGTGTATCAATAGATTTTCAATGAATAAATAGTTTTTATGCTTTTGCTAGTCTCTTACATGTTCGGAATATGTATGGTAAGACTTTCCTGTGTTAAATTTCAATGTACCTCATTTACATGTTTCGACCTATTTATGGGTCATCTTCAGAACTGGTCGTTGTTGGTCTTGGCGCCACTTGTTCTGTTTCCTGTGAGGGTGTGTTCCTATGGTATAGTGTAGAGTCAAAGAGTGTGTGTGTTTTGAAGTTGAGTTGTGTGTTGAGAATTTCGTTGGGGTGTGTTTTTGTGTGTCTGTATATTTCATATTGTTCTAGTGTGTTTAGTTTCTGGCTTTTTGGTTGGAAGTGCAGTATTTGCATGTCTGTGTTGATGTCTCTGTAGGTGTGGTTAGCATTTGTGATGTGTTCTGCATATGTGGAGGTGTTTTGTAATTTTGTTATGGTTGTGATGTGTTCTTTGTAACATGTTTGAAACGATCTGCCTGTCTGTCCTATGTAGAAGTTGTTGCAGGTGTTACATTTGAGTTTGTATACGCCTGTGTGGTTGTATTTGTTTGTTTGTGTGTTGAGGTGTTTTTGTAGAGTGTTATTTGTTCTGTATGCGATGTTGTAATTTAATTTCTTGAATGAGGTTGCAATTTTGTGTATGCTTTTTTTTTCATATGTTAGTGTGATGTATTTTTTGTGTTCTTGTGTTTGTGTTGTATTCTTATATTTTTTGTGCTAACCACACCCACAGAGACATCAACACAGACATGGAAATACTACACATTCAACCAAAAGCAAAAAACTAAACACACTAGAACAATATGAAATATACAGACACAAAAACACACCCCAACGAAATTCTCAACACACAACTCAACTTCAAAACACACACACTCTTTGACTCTACACTATACCACAGGAACACACTCTCACAGGAAACAGAACAAGTGGCGCCAAGACCAACAACGACCAGTTCTGAAGATGACCCATAAATAGGTCGAAACATGTAAACGAGGTACATTGAAATTTAACACAGGAAAGTCTTACCATACATATTCCGAAGTGATACAGTGTTAAAAGTTGTGTAAACAAGATGTCTTACATGTTTTTCCATTTTTTCACTTTTAAACTTTATGCCTTATTTTTAACGGTTTTTTTTTCTAAGACATTTGTGTGTTTGGAAATAAGCATAGGCATATCAGATTAATTTTTTTTTTATTTTGATTTTAGTAGGTTATTTTACGACGCTTTGTCAACATCTTAGGTTATTTAGCGTCTGAATGAGATGGTGATAATGCCGGTGAAATGAGTCCGGGGTCCAGCACCGAAAGTTACCCAGCATTTGCTGATATAGGATTGAGGGAAAACCCCGGAAAAAAACCTGAACCAGGTAACTTGCTGCAACCGGGAATCGAACCCGGGCCACCTGGTTTCGCGGCCAGACGCTCTAACCGTTACTCCACAGGTGTGGACGATATTAGATAATTATGGAGTTTGACCTCTGCACGATTTTTTAAATAAGGGCTCTTGATTATAGGGTAGTTTAGTAAGGTGAAAACAGTGTTTTAGTTTTTATTTTTCGGAAATGACGGGATTACTATTGGTGGCTCGGTTTCAGTGGGGGTTGTTGTGATTGGTTGCTGGTTGGAGAGTTTGATGGTCGATAGACTGCAGTATTCAAGGATCTGTCTTTTGTCTCCATCTCATGCAGTGCCAGCATGATTATTACCTGAATTTAATTTCGCATGCACATTCCAGATCAAATCAAGAAGTTCCCTTCGTGCTCTGGTTACACATCTTGCATATATGAAGGTTAGGTTTGGTTAGTTTAGGTTTCATTAACCGAGTCCGCGCATTTTGTGTATTCGGAGTTATCATCTCACAGCCAAGATGATTGTGCTGCGAGACGCACATGTGGATGGTGTGTTGTGCACGGGATGTAGACTGTCTTTTGTCTTTGACTTCAATGGGAGTGGATGGTGTGTTGTGCACGGGGTGTAGAACGATTGAGGTAGGATTTATTAGATTGAGGGAGTTCTTAATTAACCATAGTATGTTATCTGATAGTTGTGGGTGTGGCAATTCTGGGGATATTTTGAAAGATTGGGAGACCCTATATTCACCCATTTCACATCTACTGTAATTGGTAAAGTAGAGCTTATTATATTACCTAGTAATTAGGCTATGGGGTTTTTACTCTTCTTTTCAAACTTTCATTTTCGTTGTATTTTACCGTCGCAAAAATGATAGAAATATTTTCAATTGTTGGAAATCACCTATAATAACGTAACCTAACCTAACTCAACATTCGTAGGTTAGGTTAGGTTAGAGTTATAGTTGATTTCCGACAAATTGAAATATTTATATCGTTTTTACGACAGTAAAATAGGGCGAAAATGGAAGTTCGAAGAAAATTGTCCAAAAGTAGCCTTACCAATTTAAGTAATTACTCAGCCTTCTATAAAATTGAGTACCGGGTCTTTCCCGGGGGTAAAAGGCGGTCAGAGCGTGGTGCCGACCACACCACCTCATTCTAGTGCCGAGGTCGTGGAAAGCATGGGGCTCTACCTCCATGCCCCCCAAGTGCCTTCATGGCATGTTACGGGGATACCTTTACCTTTTACCTTTTACAAGATAGGGGTAGTAAGAATAAAGCTTAAGTACTTTCTCAAGGTTTATACTTTTGAGTATGAGCACTTCCTGTGATTATATACTCGTAACCACTAGAACATACTCATATTCGTAAGAATAAAGACATTCTACCTAACGCGAATATATACTCATCTCTACAGCCTTCTTCATCGTTTAAAAGTTAGTATGTACTTGTGTTACCTATCCTCTTTGACCACATTGCACAGTGATGCTCAGTTTTGTTTATAGACTTGCTGCAGTGGTTTGTGGTTTGCTATTTATAAATAAATAAATAAGTAAATAAATAAACAATAAATAAATTAACTAAATAATAAAATTAATTAATTAAATAAACAAATAAATAAGTAAATAAATAAACATGAAAGAGAGAGTGAATCAAATAAGTGACGTTAATAAACAGGATACAAGAAAATAGTACTGGGAAATCGTCATTACGGGATGTTGGATAGAGATTACAATCCATTTCTAGAATTCCAGTTATGCTAATTCTATTTTTTATTACATATATAAAGTTACAAGTAATTGCATTTTGCAATTCAAATTTTACAAAATAAACTGTAATTGTTAATTATATTTAACAATACAATCTAACCTTATAATTTGATAGCCATTCATATTTTTATAGGTTATGTTTTTTATGAATAACAAATACGTGTTTAACCTTTTTCACATTCACTTTTGTGAAGCATTAAAGGCTTCTGAAGTTCACGTCTTTTTCTATATTTTTCCATGAGGCACTACATCGTTCATAAATTATGCCATTTTATTTTTATTTAACTTTAAACTGAACACAAATCAACAAATATTCAAAATTGAGCCTGCTACAAACCATATTCAGAATAACATGAGAACGAACTTATAAATATGAAAATATATTAGCTTTTATTTTTATCAAGCACAAGTATAATATTCTGTACAAGTTGGATACTTGAATATATTCTACTATGCTTCCATGTTATGAGTTTGTAATCAAAAATGAGTAGGTACTCAAATGTTTTTATTCTTAGGCCGTGTCTCAAAGCTCAAGTCCATACTACACACTAGTGACTAGCAACTAGGTGACTTGTAAACTATACACTAGGGAGCTTTGGACATGTATGCTTGAAACATGGCCTTCTTCATAGACTATTTTTCTAAAAACCATGACATCACGGTGCAGCACTGAATTAAGAAGGCAGTGTCCTAATGCAGTTTCATTACGAATTATGTGGAAAAGATAAGGACTTAATATATTACAATAATGTTTAAAACATTGTACAGAAGATAATAACAATGTCAGTGTTCAAAGTTAACGTGTTATTCTACATTATATTTACATTATTTCACTTCCAAAGCATCTTCAGATTTCATAGCTCCAATTGCTGATGAGGTATCCATGTTTGTTTAGTGAACAAGTCAGCAATCGAGCAAGCATTTTCGTTTACTAGCTACTACGGACTTGATTGCTATGCACTATGTAGCTTTGGATCATAACCTCTGACGTCACATCCGGCTATTTAGTCAACAATCTAGTTCACTTCAGCTGAAAATGTAGCTTTGAGACACGGCCTTACTAACAAGAGTATATACCGGTACTAAAAAAAGTCCAGTATATACTATATACTCATGTTTATTCTTACCACAGATGGTGTAAACGTTTAAGAACTTTATCTCTTCTTTTTTTTTTCCAGATAAATTGCACAATACCAGTGAGTTCACTAATTCATGAAGTCACTGAACATGGTAATCATGCTTCAACAACAAATTCCAAGATTTATTCTGAAAAAGGAAGACAACAAAACGAAGATAAACGCACTTGCAAAATTTGCAACAAGACTTACAGTCGTTGGTACATGAAGCTTCATGCTTTGACACACACTGTAGAGCCTCTTCATTTTTGTGAAGTTTGTAATAAGGGATACAGGTACAGATGTTCTTTGAGAGCTCATATGCAGACACACCAGAATAAGAAATATCCATGTAAAATATGCAAGAAGCTGTTGTGGTCTGCCCAGGGCTTGAAATATCATTTGAGTCTTCATACAGAGACAAAGAAATTCGAATGTGAAGTTTGTAAAAAAGAATTTACTTTTCTTAATAATTTAAAGATTCATTCTTTAATACACAGCAATGACAAGCAATACAAATGCGATAAGTGCAACAAAAGTTTCAGACATCGTAGTACTATAATACAGCACATGAATGTGCACATGGGGGTTCGTCCATACAAATGTAAAGTTTGTAAGAAGGCCTTCACACAGCAGACGCATCTGATGGTGCACACACTGATACACACAGGCGAACGTAAACACAAGTGCAGTTTTTGTGATAAAACATTTGTGCAGAGCAGTCAACTCAAGGTACACTTGAAGTGTTGTCACCTGGAACAAAAACCGCATAAGTGTCACCTGTGTGGTGTAAAGTTCATCTGGAAACACAATTACACCGATCATATGAATGCTCACAAGGGAATTAAACCTCGAGAGTGTACCGTGTGCGATAAGAGGTTCATACAGCTTTCTGCACTGAAGAGTCATATGCTTCTTCATACAGGGGATCTGCCCCACGAGTGCGAAGTCTGTGGGCAGAAGTTCAGGTACACCAGACAACTAAGAAGGCATTCTGTCTGTCACAGAAAAGTTAAGTGATATGTGTCTCAGGTCTGTCTCTGAATTTCTTATGGATGAAGTGCCATATTTCTCCAGAAAAAGATAAAAGATACTGTTCTCTTGAACTACAGTACGTGTTTAAAAATGGCCATGCCTCATAACAATCAATACAGTCGTACATTGACGATTCTTACATACATACTGTTATTGCAAGTTATCTTGAACCTTACATCCCCTAAGTCTGTCTTTGGAACTGCTCGGTACGGCATGTACTCATCAACGTAACGGCACGGCAAGGATGCCCCTCCCTCGGGTAACGTGACTCTTTTCAGAAAACGTTGGTTCTTTCACTTTATGACTCTCTACTGTAAAAGAACTTGGTTCAATATAGACATCATCTCACGACACTCTGGTTTTGAGAGGAGAACATGGTTTCGTAGCAGGTTTTAATTCACCTGTAATGAGTAAGTATTTGAATATAATCGTGTGTACACTCCTCTCTCATCCGGGCTGGGGACCAGCAATGGCGGAGTTACTACAGCTATTTCTATACATTATATAGGTCTACATGACTTAAACTTACAGCTGATATGTACATATTCTTATAATAATATTTTACAGGCTTATTATTTGAATTTACATTAATTTACAATTATACACAATCCATATCCCTATCATTGCTGCCATCATCGCTTGGTCCAAAATTAATTATTATTTCGTCAATGGCATCATCCATTCGGAATTATCTTCTTAATCATAGGTACTACTTTCTGAACAAGATAGAATTCTTCGATATTATCCCGAATGACATGTTGATCGAAGTCGTCCACTTCAACTTTACACAAGTCTAATTCTGGAATGAAATAATATGTTTTGCAGATTATAACAAAATAATAATTTACAACACTACTGTACATACGCACTATTGTACATAACTTTTATAGCAATAATTTCTAAACATTACATACCTATTTTTCCCCGGAGTAGTGTGAGGTTCATTCGGTTGTAATTCAATATTATTTTTAATTCTCTTCACGAAACTAATACTTTTGCCAGAGTATTTAGCCGCTCTCTCATATTCCTTATCAAGAGGTTCCAGCAAACATTTGTTTAATTTTTCTGCTTGCAACACTTGTACTATATTTGCGATAATTTCTCTTTCTCCACTGTGGATAACAGCGTTACTTTTTCTCCACCGTGGTGTGATTTCACCATAATTACTACCCTGTGGTTGCTGCTCCATGTTAACAATACTGGTACGCAGTGAATGAAATAGCTCTATGTTTCTTGACAAGAGATTATGATGCGGAGCATGCGCAAACAACTCAGTTGGCCCCACCCATGTTGCGCCCTTCCTTCCCTCTGCCCCTCTGTCCCCGCTCAGGAAGTTCAAGATAACTTGCAATAACAGTATCTGCATCAATTCTACAGTTTGTGTCCAATATTGGGATGCCTGCATGCTTTACTCCTAAGAAAGGGGTGCTATAAACATCATCTGTTGTAAGATTTCAAAGATCATCAAAATAACTAATTCCTACATCAATCAAGAGTCTGCTTCATACAGAGTTGGCCATGGAAAATAGTACAAAACAAGAAGACTACTGTCAAAAAGTATGTACAGTCTTACAACAAAACAGGACTAATTTTATTACCTCAACTAGTCGTTCTCTTGTGAACCAGTCACTCGTCCTCTGATCATGTGCACTGCCTCCTTTCTGGGATTATAAAATATCTGTGCGACAAAATTTTTTTCTAAGACTGTCCAATGAGGTCTACATAAATTTTATTTATGTTTTAGAGACGTAAACAATGTGCCATTACAAATACACCCTATTTCTTAAAAAGATTATATCTTTTCATTAATTCCCAAAACTAATATTTTAAATAAACTACTTTCTGATATTAAAAATAAAAATGACGTCACGCAAATGGCCGCCATTGGCATCGATCATTCGTTGCAGGCTGTTGCGGAAGCTCCTCATGACACGCTGAATCATTTCATGTGGAATAGCACGAATTTATTTTCTGATTACCATTTTCAGTTCTTGAAGATTGTGTAGTCGCCGGGAGAAGACCTTTTCTTTTAGATAACCCTGAAGAAAAAATCTGGAGACTGCGCCGGCCACGGGATGTCTCCAAATCAGTGACATTGCGCCAATAAGAGCACGTGAATACCTTGTTTCCATTAATACACGATTAGTTTTGTTATTTATTTACTAGGAATGTGTAATATCCGAATCGAGTAGTTTAAACTTCCCACTCCTTTCACAGACTTCTAGTATAAATTTGGCAACACATGTTCACATGAAAACCGTGCTCTTATCAAAGAGGTTACACGACTTGACACACATGCACAGAACAAAATTGTCTATAGCTGGTATCCTGGAGACGTGAAGTGTGTCATTGCACTCTCCAGGTAGGAAATAGTGTGTATTTTAGCCTATAGGTGTCAGCATTTCTCACTGTCGGAGTTTTTATTTTATGTGGGTGTGTGTACAGTACAGCTACGAGCTTGTAATTTGTGAATTACCATACTTCAGAGTACTTGAGTTAGGTATATCTGCCATGCTATAATGACATCCTACAAGACAAACGTGTTGATCAAACTGTAATAAAATAATTGGGGTTTCATTATTATTGTTATTAATATTTATTTTGAATTTATACATGGTCTATTTTCGATAGTGAGACGTTAGAATCATGACATTTATATTAAACCTATTAATTTTAACTAATGATTTCAAGTTCTCTTTTGTTTTGGAACAAGTTTACTTTTTAAAATAGTAATTTATAATAATTACTTTTCAAAATAAAATTATTTATCATAAATATAGGCTAGACCATGGAATCCATATATCATAGTACATCAATAATTGCCATGGCAACCTAACTATGTTTAGAATATAACTACAGTCTAGTATATACAGTCACGAAGCTCAATACATAGGGAATATGCATCCATAGATAGTTGCTAACCACTAGGATTGCTACTATTGCCTCATCACAGACAATGTGAAATAGTACCGGCACAGTCTATTGTTCCTAGTACCCTCATAAACTCAAGCTTTGTGACTGTATATACTAGACTGTGATGTAACTTATTGCATGAGGGCATCATGTACATCACAATATATTATATTACAAATTACATACGTATATATTTTAATCAACCTGAAATATTTACTCAGAATCTATAACTATAATGAACGATTATTATTATTGAATATTAAAATATAATGTATATAATATATATATATAAGTACCTCGTAAATAAATATAGTTCCTTTTGCCACCTCAAAGAATTCAGAAAACGAATATATACCTTTCTGAATGAAATGCACCTTAACCGTATTGTTAAATTTTTTCAGTGACACATTTTTTAATAACTGGGACAATTTTTCAGAAAAACTTGTCTGTGTCTTGGTATATTTTCAGTAGTATAATGCCAACATGTCTGTGTCTGATATTGTGATAATGGGAAACACTGTCCAGCAAAGTTGTAATAATTTTCTTTAATATAAAATAAACATTGAAATACAAACAAGGGAGGAAGAATCATAATTCCTAATGATATAACAATCGATTTACAATGAGCTCGAGATGAAAGACCCCAGACTAATCTTATGACATTCTTCTGTAGTTTAAGTCTATCTTTTTTCTCCACTGTGAGGACAGACAATTGCTTCATATGATAGGTGACTATGCACTTGAGCATAATATACCACTTGTAATACTTCTAAACTTAAATACGTTCTTAATTTCCTAATTAAATAATACTGGTGATTCAATAAAAGTATGCAAAAATTAAATAGGAAATAGGGGTTGCTCTACTGAACATTTTCAGATAGGAAACTTGGGGTCTGTGAAGTCAGATTAAGGAGATATGAGCTTAAACATGTCTATCACTGCCGGCTACTATTACCCATATATCTACATTTATTATTTACATTTATTTACATTCTAAATTTATTTTCTTATAATTTAGCTCACAACAGGTGTTTGAATTGACAGCTACCAACAGTTAGTATTTACATGTAGGCAATCTGTCATGTTTTGTTAGTTGACCTATCCACCAGGTGGTTCTGTCTATTGTATTTACATTGTTAAATTACAAAACATGATATGAGTCAACGACAGACCCTTTCATACCAATTGAATAGTTATATACAGTATGTTGTTAACTCGAATTTGTCATTGATATGAAATTAATTTTTAAGTGTAAATAATTAATGTAGATAATGTTACTGTAAAACATATCATGTGTGTTCACTGTTTAATATAGTAAAAAAAGAAAATGGTGTAAGAGATATTAATATAGCTTTACCAAATATTCAAGATGCCCTGGAAGTGAATGTCATCTGCTTAATGTTAACAGATTTTTTATATGTTACATTGTTATTGTTTCAGATAATATGTTGTTTCGACTATTTTTAAACTCAAGTAAGAGATACATATTTTGTAAATCTTTTTATTGGAAGTAAAATAAATGATCTATATCTTCATACAAAAATGTATTTTATTATTATTATTATTATTATTATTATTATTATTATTATTATTATTTCAGATAGTGTGATGTTTTGACTATTTTTAAATTCAAGTAAGAGATACATATTTTGTAAATCTTTTTATTGGAAGTAAAATAAATGATCTATATCTTCATACAAAAATGTACTTTATTATTATTATTATTATTATTATTATTATTATTATTATTATTATTATTATTTCAGATAATATGATGTTTTGACTATTTTTAAACTCAAGTAGCCTAAGAGATACGTATTTTGTAAATCTTTTTATTGGAAGTAAAATAAATGATCTATATCTTCATACAAAAATGTACTTTATTATTATTATTATTATTATTATTATTATTATTATTATTATTATTTCAGATAATATGATGTTTTGACTATTTTTAAACTCAAGTAGCCTAAGAGATACGTATTTTGTAAATCTTTTTATTGGAAGTAAAATAAATGATCTATATCTTCATACAAAAATGTACTGTACTTTATTATTATTATTATTATTATTATTATTATTATTATTATTATTTCAGATAGTGTGATGTTTTGACTATTTTTAAATTCAAGTAAGAGATACATATTTTGTAAATCTTTTTATTGGAAGTAAAATAAATGATCTATATCTTCATACAAAAATGTACTTTATTATTATTATTATTATTATTATTATTATTATTATTATTATTATTATTATTTCAGATAATATGATGTTTTGACTATTTTTAAACTCAAGTAGCCTAAGAGATACGTATTTTGTAAATCTTTTTATTGGAAGTAAAATAAATGATCTATATCTTCATACAAAAATGTACTGTACTTTATTATTATTAATATTATTATTATTATTATTATTATTATTATTATTATTATTTCAGATAGTGTGATGTTTTGACTATTTTTAAATTCAAGTAAGAGATACATATTTTGTAAATCTTTTTATTGGAAGTAAAATAAATGATCTATATCTTCATACAAAAATGTACTTTATTATTATTATTATTATTATTATTATTATTATTATTATTATTTCAGATAATATGATGTTTTGACTATTTTTAAACTCAAGTAGCCTAAGAGATACGTATTTTGTAAATCTTTTTATTGGAAGTAAAATAAATGATCTATATCTTCATACAAAAATGTACTGTACTTTATTATTATTATTATTATTATTATTATTATTATTATTATTATTATTATTATTATCATTATCATCATCATCATCATCATCATCATCGTCAATAAATTTAAAGGTAAATTACATTTTTATCTGAAAATTAAGGATGTTTACTAGAAAAATACAGTTACAATTGATTGTATACCATGCTTTTGTTACTATATGTTCGTCTGAAATCTGAACATGAATTATCAAACCTAATGAAACTGAAAGACAGAATAATGTCTTAACTATAATGCTGGCTCGCCACTTTAGTTTTTGATGTGAACACGTCTTTGTTCAAAATAAAATTGATGAGAGTATCTTAACATTTAAGCTTATAGCATAACACAAAGTTCAGTAAGTCTTCACTAGATGCTAATAATACTGAAGCATGCACATGCTGCCATCTATCGAGTGTTACATATATGTGCAACTGAATAATGAGTGTTATACAATAATAATTTTGTTTACATTCAGTATCTACAAGTCAATTTATCAGGGAATGATGTACATGAAATATAATAATTTTAGTACTAGTCTGTCTGTGTACAGCGATTTCTACTAAACTATTGGACGGATTTTGTTCATATTCAGTATCTACAAGTCAATTTATCAGGGAATGATGTACATGAAATATAATAATTTTAGTACTAGTCTGTCTGTGTACAGCGATTTCTACTAAACTATTGGACGGATTTTGTTCATATTCAGTATCTACGAGTCAATTTATCAGGGAATGATGTACATGAAATATAATAATTTTAGTACTAGTCTGTCTGTGTACAGCGATTTCTACTAAACTATTGGACGGATTTTGTTCATATTCAGTATCTACGAGTCAATTTATCAGGGAATGATGTACATGAAATATAATAATTTTTGTACTAGTCTGTCTGTGTACAGCGATTTCTACTAAACTATTGGACGGATTTTGTTCATATTCAGTATCTACGAGTCAATTTATCAGGGAATGATGTACATGAAATATAATAATTTTTGTACTAGTCTGTCTGTGTACAGCGATTTCTACTAAACTATTGGACGGATTTTGTTCATATTCAGTATCTACGAGTCAATTTATCAGGGAATGATGTACATGAAATATAATAATTTTTGTACTAGTCTGTCTGTGTACAGCGATTTCTACTAAACTATTGGACGGATTTTGTTCATATTCAGTATCTACGAGTCAATTTATCAGGGAATGATGTACATGAAATATAATAATTTTAGTACTAGTCTGTCTGTGTACAGCGATTTCTACTAAACTATTGGACGGATTTTGTTCATATTCAGTATCTACAAGTCAATTTATCAGGGAATGATGTACATGAAATATAATAATTTTAGTACTAGTCTGTCTGTGTACAGCGATTTCTACTAAACTATTGGACGGATTTTGTTCATATTCAGTATCTACGAGTCAATTTATCAGGGAATGATGTACATGAAATATAATAATTTTAGTACTAGTCTGTCTGTGTACAGCGATTTCTACTAAACTATTGGACGGATTTTGTTCATATTCAGTATCTACGAGTCAATTTATCAGGGAATGATGTACATGAAATATAATAATTTTTGTACTAGTCTGTCTGTGTACAGCGATTTCTACTAAACTATTGGACGGATTTTGTTCATATTCAGTATCTACGAGTCAATTTATCAGGGAATGATGTACATGAAATATAATAATTTTTGTACTAGTCTGTCTGTGTACAGCGATTTCTACTAAACTATTGGACGGATTTTGTTCATATTCAGTATCTACGAGTCAATTTATCAGGGAATGATGTACATGAAATATAATAATTTTTGTACTAGTCTGTCTGTGTACAGCGATTTCTACTAAACTATTGGACGGATTTTGTTCATATTCAGTGTCTACATTCACCATTTATTAGGAAATTATGTACATGAAATATAAATCATTTTAGTATTAGTTCCCATTCGGATCAGTGACCTCACTGGTTGGGATGAAGGTCTTTTTCTTAGTAGAGTTGACAACAGTGCTTTCATGAGTATGAATAAATAAAGTTCTTTTGGCTTTCACTCACTCCCATTGGTTGAACAGTGAGCAGCAGGAAATCTAATTTATTTCTCATTTATGCCAGTAAACGTTTTTTTAATGCATTTTTCGTCCAATTACCTTACCATATCTGAACAAGATGCCAGGAACTTGTAGGAATATTAACATTTGGAGATTAGAGTGAAACTATATGAAATTCTATTAATTGTGAAAGTTGAAACTAGACTAGGTGGCATGCTGTATAATTTGAATAGAAAATATTAAAAAAATGAAATAATGGAAACTTGTGAAGAAACAATTACAGTACTTTAACTTGTACTGTACTATACAAGCGTATCTAGATTCTAGCCTTCACAAGTGCATATTAATTATTTACACTATGATATCATATTTGTGCTTTATTTGATAATCAAGTACAAACGCTATCTAAGACAAAATATATAGAATGTGTTCTATGTTATATTAGTCACTGATGAATTCGGAAAGGGGGGGGGGGGAATCTCCCCTCTTGATTCCTGGATGCTCCACCATCCCAGAGATTTCAAGCATTATTTTAAACTAAGAAACGTAATTTACACATAAGAGCTCTTAACACCGGCTTTATCTGACAGTTTTGGAGTGAAAATGGATACCATCCCTTTGTGGAATCCTGGGAAACGAGAATGCGGATGCTTTAGCAAAGAAGGGCAGCACTGCTACTTACAGACCTGTTACTAAATCTACGTATTACTCTGTGAAAAGATTTATTAAATCTACATACTTAGACTTCAACAAATAAAATTTGATAACACAATCCCAAGGGAAAAAATGGAACTCTCTGCATCATAATCCACAGTTAATTCCCGATTTACCACGAAAATCGTCTGTAGCTGCATTTAGATTGGCAACAGGCCATGACTGTTTGGCCAAACACCTGCATAGAATTGGAATATATCAGTCCCCTAACTGCCCATTGTGCAATTCAAACCAAGAAATGGATTCGGAACACCTCAAAATCTGTGCTTCAGTGGTTGGCCATGATAATATCTTTGAAAAATATTGGAGTGCAAAAGGTCAAATGACTTTATTGTCAAATGCCTGGCATTAGAAAACAACAACAACATAATTATGACAATTTTACATAGAAGGATAGTTGCCTATTCAGACTCAGCACCTTTCCCAGCACCCTGCTCCCTTCGCATCCATGTCGGCCCAGGGGCATCCAAACAAGGCTGACGGGCCCCTTAGAGGAGTGTTCTCACCCCGGAAATCTGGGTAGTCACCAGGAGCCGCCCTTGACTGCCCCAGGCTCTTACCAGTTGCCGTTGCACACTTAACTGGTCACAGACCCTCAAAAGAGGGCGGAGTTCGGCGACGGGTCTACCTATTCTGTTAAAAGATCAGAGGAATGCAGTAATAGATGTACTACACCCCCTGGCAACTCCCCTCTGGATACTAGGGCTTACTCCGTCTTACGGGTTCTAGTTACTTTTGACGGGGTAGCTACTGACTGCTAGGAAGATCGCAAACGGCACCTAAAACAAGAGAGTCATAGTGACTCCCACCATTAACATTTAGTAGTACAGTCGACTCCCAATAAATAATGCAGGAACCTCCGCGAAATATCGAAAATCGCGAATTAGCCACAAAAATTTGTATTATCATTTAAGGGGACACTCAACTATATTTTGGAACTTTTTTCCTATTTGACCAATCTTTTTCAATGTATGACTTGACGCTTTCCCGGCGTTTGATATAGAATAACTCATCCCTGAAGAAGATGGCAGAGCTAGCCGTCGAAAGCTTGGAAGCTAATCTCCAACTCACCTGGCTGAGAACCCGAGAAGAGTTATTCAATCTTTTTCAAATTTGGAGAACAAGTTTAATATACACATGGAAAGTAACATGCAAAATATCAGCTCATTAGATCCAATACTTTTCAAAATAAAAAATATTTCAATTTATTAATCAATCATTAATTTGAAATATCACTTTTAATTATCATTTTTTATTTTTTGGCTTTGTGCATTTGACTGTGACTTCTCAATGAATAGGGGAAGAATTCTGCGTATTGATTTAGTTCTGTCACGTAAATTAGTGTAGAAATTTAATTTTTCATTTCTATGACACTTTTTCTCCAATTTTTAAGTTGAGTGTCCCCTTAAAGTCTAGTAAAAGTTACTCTGACAGGTTTAATTACTAAACTACACTTCAAAATCAAGTGCAAAACATTCTGAAACAAATTATTATACATACTGTGTGTAATCCTCTATAGCAGTGTTTCTCAAACTTTTCTGAAGTGGGGACCACTTTTTTAAGTCAGAACAGTTCCGTGGACCACTTTATTCTTGTTCCCTTCGAAAGCAAATTTATCATTTTTGTAGTATGTTGTTGTTGTTGTTTTCTAATGCCAGGCGTTTGACAATAAAGTCATTTGACCTCTTGCACTCCAATATTTTTCAAAGATATTATCATGACCAACCACTGAAGCACAGATTTTGAGGTGTTCCGAATCCATTTCTTGGTTTGAGTTGCACAATGGGCAGTTAGGGGACTGATATATTCCAATTCTATGCAGGTGTTTGGCCAAACAATCATGGCCTGTTTGTAGTATATTTTAATATCAATAAACATATTTTTAAATAGAACTAATTGATTTAATTTAATTAATTTTATATTAGTATTAACTAATTAAGCTAATGTTAATAGAAGAAAATTCATTTTTGTCTTTTTAATAATTCAAGGCTATTAGAGTTTGGATAATCTTTAACTTATTAACTAAAAAAAAAAAATGTTGGTACTCACATTAATGAGATGAATGAGCCTGCTGATTCTTGCACAGTTGTTCTATGTTTGGACATATGCTGGTAAGCTTAAGTCGAAGATTGTCACATACATCGAGTCGATTTCGGTAGCTACTTTTCTCACACAGATACGTAGAAACAAACTGAATTATAATCTCTAAAGCACCATTGTACAGTTCACTGTATTCTCTTTTCACTTGTGATGAGGTCCAGAAATTAACCATACCTTCCGCTTGGAATTTCATTTTAAGTCCGTCTCTTTCGAGAGTTCAGTTAACTGATCTCTTTCACTCAATGAAAGTTTGTTAGT
Organism: Periplaneta americana; assembly: GCF_040183065.1. NCBI lineage: Eukaryota > Metazoa > Arthropoda > Insecta > Blattodea > Blattidae > Periplaneta > Periplaneta americana. The sequence continues at coordinate 6,174,877 of NC_091118.1, forward strand.
TTCAATATCACAATGAAAGTGATCACGAACCCATGAAAATTCGTCATAGGCCTATTTACCTGGAAAATAAGTTTCAAATTGTGACCTCAGAGTTGTATTATTGGTGTACGACGTACAGTACGTGACCAATTCAATGTGCAGACTGGGTGTCGACAAAACTATTAAGAAAGTCATAAATACATTAAAAGGTTCGATCCTCTGTTATGAATTTGGTGGTCCCTGGCTGGGTTACAGGGGCAGTGCTAGATGTGCAGGGAAAAGGTGGCGAGAAACACCACGTTCATAGTGCTTTAAATCCCTCTTTTGTTGTTGAGAGTAGAGTGAGAAGTCAGTAGACGAATATGGTAATAAACAGGGAACGGATTTATATGGACTAAAAATATATGAAATATGTAAATATATATGTAGTTATTTTTACCAAAATATGGAATTAAATATGGATTTTTACCAAAATATGGAATTAAATATGGACTTAAAATTATAAAAAAATGACTATGTACGTTAAATATTGGTACATTTTAATCAAACTAAACAAAAAATATAATGGACGTACCTTATCTTCCAATGTAGTTTCAACAAAACACAATTTTTATTGTCTGTTACCATAACAATAGGTTACAAACATTTCTTTCAAGTGCTGAAAAGTGAATCTTCTTCTATTGTCTCTGAGGATAGATTTATACTGACTAAAAGAGCGTTCGACGTCACAAGAAGTAACTGGTACATAATTCAATTTCACAATGTCTGCTGGGGATAAGCCCAAGTTAATCTTCACTGTTGATTCACCACTCATCACAGCAACAACCTTTTGTAGTTCTTCATATCCAGGGTTTTTTGAAAGTACAGTGTCCACCTTAGCTCTTACTGCATCTGCAACTTTACCTCTACCACGATTCAGTTGTTCCACAGTACTATTTATAATTTCAAAACTTTCAGATAGTGAAAGGTGCCTATTTTGGAGACTTTTGAGCGTTTTTATGATGCATGAAAATGTATGCTGAATGTGAGCTAAGTCATTCTTCACACTTATGTCACAGGTAACTGTTTTCGCAGTATCAATTGAGACTGCATCTTCAGAGTCCAATGCAAGGAGAACATTGTTAATAGAGTCTATATGTTCGGCATAATATTCAACTGCTTCTAGCCATGTACCCCATCTAGTTAAAATTGGCTTTGGTGGCAATGGAATTTCAGGGTACATTTCTTTCAACACGTTAACTCTACTGGGAGCTTTGAGAAATACTTTTTTCACTGATGAAATCAACAAATCTACTTTAGGGAAATTGTCTCTGACCACTTCTGCCACACGATGAAATGCATGCGCCACACAAGTAAAATGAGTCAATTTAGGATATACAACAGATAATGCTTGTCCAGCTTTGACCATATAAGGGGCAGCATCGCTAATAAAGAATAACACATTATCGTACATAATACCCTTTGGCCACAGGATACCCATAGCTTCGTTGAACAGTTTAACTATAGTTTTGTTATTGCACTTTTCTAGAACATCACAATGTAAAAGAATTCGTTCAGAATATTGTTCACTTAACAAACCGATAACTACATTACCAACAAGTCTACCTTCTTTGTCGGGAGTCTCATCAATGGAAACCCAAATTGAACTATCTTTAATTTCATCTCTTATCTTCTGTATTGTCTCATCGTAGATGGATGGAGCATACGTCTTCCTAAGTGTTGACTCATCCGGGATTGTATGTTGAGTATATTTTTCAAGGAATTCCCTGAAGACCTTATTCTTTAGTTTGTAGAGAGGAATATCAGCAGAGATGAGAGAACGGCACAGGTCGATGTTAAACTCAGATCTTACATTCGATGTTGTTGGTTGTGTTAAAAACAATTGTCTCTGCTTGGAATTTAGTTGTTTGTTGGCCTGATGTTTACTAGTTGTAATGTGTTGTTGCACCAGGAACTTTTGTGTAGATGATACTGCACACTGACACAAATTACAAAATAATATTTTATTGTCAGTTGATAAACCATCTTCTTTAAATTCTGAAATGTAACTTGTTAGTTTTGATTTTAAATTGACTGAATGACGTACTTTTGGCATATTTACCGTCTTTATAGTATGATTTACAAAACTGAACCTATGTGTACTCTGACTGGCATTTAACTGTTGAGCTGCACAACTGAAGTCTGTTAAAAATTTTAAATTAAATTAATACAGTTTTGTAACTTACTTTCCCATTGTTGATAGGACTGCTAATTTTCAAATAACTCTCATGTTAAAGGGATTACTGAACATGTGTTTAAATCTCTATTGTTGAAATGTATTTTTAAAAGTTAATGGAATTTTGTTTTGTTTTATTGTTAAACCTAATATAATATGGACTGTTTTATATGAAATATGGAAAATATATGGAAATTAACGAAAATATGTACTAAACTCTAAAATATGGAAAAATATGGAAAATAAAAGTAGGATTTTTCAACCCTACACATTGTGAAACATAAAGATAATGCAAAATATAAATTATATTAGCTTTATAAGTAAATATGTATTTACATATAAATCCTTTCCCTGGTAATAAATTTCATAAAATAATAATAATAATTTATTTATTTAATCTGGCAGAGCTAAGGCCAGTAGGTCTTCTCTTCCGCCCAGCCAGATTCTAATTCTAATTGAATACAATTGCTTACATAGTTATTACATTAATATCTAGACCATAAAACAACATGAAAATAAATAATGAAAATTGGATAACTAATGTTAGTGTGACAATAATAAACATTGGTAAGAAATAGTTATAATAATAATAATTTATTTATTTATTTATTTATTTATTTAGAATATTAACTTGCAAAACAACAGCACAAGGCCAATTACTGTTTAGCACAAGAGAAAACAAAACAAAACAACAAATGATGATGAGAATGAATGATAGAAAATGGCAGTGAGATGAAATACAATAAAACAGAACAAAACAACAAATGATGATGAGAATGAATGATAGAAAATGGCAGTGAGATGAAATACAAACAATATAATAGTCTACATCAATCATTGATCAAATGCGACAGAGTAGAATAGCATAAATAATTATAAAATTAGTACAATGAGATAATTGAAATAATGGAATAGTCTACATTAATCAATTGACCAAATGCAACAAATAAATGGACAAACAATTATTAAAATTAGATCAGTGAGTTAATTAAAAAATGAAGCCTGGAATAATATGAGTAATATTGTAAAGATATGCAATTGAAAAGAATAGTATGATACATATCTTAATAAATGGCATTATTAATAATACTGACATAAAAACTCAAAGATATACTACACATTAAATGGATCCAAGTTGAATCCATGCAAATTAGCATATTTAATGCATCTGCAGACCGGAGATAATAATAATAATAATAATAATAATAATAATAATAATAATAATAATGAGATAATTTAGATATTTATCTGTGATATATATATAACCATTAAACATTGAGAAACCTGAAACAGCTATTATTGTTAACAAGAATTGTTAGAAAAATATTTCGTTAGCCTATTCTTAAATTGGTTTGATGTCTGACAGTCCCTGACATTACTCGGTAGGGAATTCCAAAGCCGAGGAACAGCCACAGTGAAAGAAGATGAATATGAGGATGTTCGGTGGGAGGGAATGGATAATATTGAGGAGGGTTGTGATCGTGTGTCTAGGTTATGGTGGGTGGATAAATTTTGAAAACGAGACTGTGAAAGAGAAGGGAAAGACAGTGGATTTTCCTACGATCTTCTAGACGGAGCCAGGACAACATTTCGAGGGATGGTGTTACGTGATCAGCCCGGCGAATATTGCAGACGAAACGGACGCACATATTATGAACACGTTGCAGTTGCTTAGGTCAGTAAGCAGAATATCACAGTAATCGAAGTGGGGCATCACGAGTGTTTGCACTAACATTTTTTTCATGGAAAAGGGTAGAAAATTCTTCAATCGCCTAAACGAGTGGATTAATGAGAATACTTTTTTCCAGGTGTCTGCAACTTGAATGTTCCAATTTAAACTTTTATCCATATAAATACTTAGATTCTTTACTGATTCACTGAACGGAATTTCGGTGCCGTGTATTTTAATCGGGGACAAATTTGGTATGGTAATAGTGCTTAACATACTGAATGGCCCACAACGATTGACTGTGATTTTTCTGGATTTAGTTTAAGTTGGAATTTCCGTGTCCATGTCCAGATTGAGTCCAGATCATCATTAATTTTAGTTATTGCATCATTTATTTCGTCAGTTTGGAATTTTATGTATATTTGAAGGTCGTCTGCATAGAGATGGTGTCGGCAGTACTTTAGAGATTCTGATATGTCGTTGATATAAATTGTAAATAGTATGTAATAGTAATAAAATGTCAGTACTGAGAGAAAAAGTGGAAGGCGATTGCCATGTATCATTTCCAAACTCTGAGATTTTCAGCTATTGAGTGATACAGAATTCGTTTGAATTTTATTTTTTTCTTCTGCCTTTTTTGAAGGACCACGAGGGCAGACCTCGAGGATCACAGGTGGTCCGCGGACCATAGTTTGAGAAACACTGCTCTATAGAGCTGCAGTGAGATAATCTTAGAGCTATTAAGTTTTATAAAATATCATAGAATACTTTAGTTAAACAAAAGTAATCTGTCATCTCTCGTTTTGTTTCTTGAGGATATATATATATATATATTTTTTTGGATCGTACATTATTAAGAGAGAGGGAAAGAAGTAAATGGAGTAAAAACGGAAATGACAACGCTACTTTGCCCCCCTCCAAAGAAAAAAAAATATCGGGAATTAATCGCACGCGGTCCACTGCTGTGGAGTAATGGTCAGCGCGTCTGATAGTGAAATAAGCGGGCCTGAGTTCGAATCCTGGGTGAGGTTTTTTCCCGATGTTTTCCCTCAACTAATTGAAGCAGAATTGCTGGATAACTTTCGGTATTGGACCTCGGACTCATTTCGCCATCATTAATTCACATATTATCATCATCCACACAATAGCCTGGGTCAAGTTCACATTGTGGCGTGCTGTACTTGTACACGAGCCCAGCCACTGGGCTACCCAATCATTCATAGAATAGGAATGTTAAGCACAATAAGCCTCAGGCTGCAGTGAAAGCCTTCGGGTCCCTCTGTGCAAGAGAGAGAGAGAGAGAACTTAAATCGAGTAAAAACGGAAATGACAACGCTACTTTGCCCCCCTCAAAAAAGAAAAAAAAATGCTCGCGAATTATTATTGGAAGGCAACTATATTTAAAATAACTATAAACGAATGGAAGCATTATTTCTTTAATTGCCCCTTTTTTATGTTCTCTCTTAGATAGAGTGCCTCGGGTGTTGTTAGGTATGATCCGAATTATTGTTTTTTTTTTTTCCTGTTGGTTCCTGCCCCCTCACCCCCGGCATAGTAAAAGGAATGGAAGTCTGAACGCTGATGGCGGGTAATGGTTTTTTTTTTCATTGTGTAGCGTTATGCAGATTGATGTTGGCCAACCTGAATATGGGCTGTTGCGCAATGTAATGTAGTTGATTGTTGTGATTGTTGGTTTCGTACGTAACGTCTTCAAATTGGATACATAGCGTCTGATACATTTTCAGATTTCATCACGTAAGTATTTGGTGTGTGTTGTAGCATGTGATTGATAAATTTGTTCCTTAAAAATATTAATTTGGCGGGTCGGAGTGTTAGCCGTTGTTCAATACAAAGATTCTGCAGAGTCGCTTTCAGCGAAAATTTATTGATGGTAGGTCTAAGTAAGCAAGTAAGGTTTAATTAATAATGTATTATAAAGTGCGTGGGTCTGTGGTCTGCTCCGGTACACATATTTACACCCATAAACTCTCCTGTGGATATAAAAATGTCATGGACATTGAGTGTTAAAATTCTGTGATTCCCATACATTTGGCAACGCTGCTGTCAGGGTGACGCTGAAATGGCGAATAATTTGGCGTTGGCGGGACGTGATGGTCTCGTGACCTGTGACGAAATTACGTTGAACGTACAGGGACTGACTGTGAAGTTCGTTGTGGACTGTTTGTGGCGTTTTGAGTACCGTAGCAGCTCTTCATCCTATACTACAGTGGTTATCAAGCAATTAGTTTACCAAGAAATTAATTCTTATTCATATCATTTCAGAGTTTGTTTTCGAATTTGTGCCCCTTTTACAAACGTATTCATGTAAGTAGGCTATTCCCTGTTTGTTTCTAAGAAATTGTGACCTGGATTTGTCAGCGCTTCTGGCTGCGAAACCAGGTGGCCCGGGTTCAAATCCCGGTCGGGGCAAGTTACCTGGTTGAGGTTTTTTCCGGGGTTTTCCCTCAACCCAATACGAGCAAATGCTGGATAACTTTCGGTGTTGGACCCCGGACTCATTTCACCGGCATTATCACCTTCATATCATTCAGACGCTAAATAACCTAGATGTTGATACAGCGTCGCAAAATAACCCAATAAAATAAATTTCTGATTCAGGTCGCCTTGAGTGGCGCAGTTGGTACAGCGCTGACCTTCTGTGCCCAGGGGGAAGGAAAAGGTAAACTGAGAAGCTTCCCTTCCTCGCTAGGTACACTTCGACTTGTTGCTAGCTAGCTCACTTAACCTCACCATAAGGTTCTTGCTATGGGCTACGACACACGAATGCATTTGGTTTAACGAGATAATGAATGACCTATAGCCCTGTAGGTTATACCTCGGCATTCAGCCATTTGGTACATATTACTACTCTGGTCGCATATTATGAAGAGGAATTTTACACAGTTCATGTAGTATTTGAGCAAAGTGAAGTGCCTGCGAAACAGACGTGGCCTTTAAAGTGACCAGTTTTTCAGGTCAGTGTAGAGAATCCACCGGCCACTGAACGAATATTACACACTTTTGTCACTGCCAATGTGGCGCTATAAACCAATTTTCAATACCTACTATTACTACATTAACACATTTAGTATATCACGAAATAGGCCTATGTAAAATGTAATTATTATGAAAGTCGCCATTGCTTCTTTAAATTAGGCCTAGTACTATTAATTAGTACGATCCACTTCCACTAGATGGAAACCGACACGATTGGCAGGGCCGGCAATACATGAAAACGAAATGATATTAAGTGTGAGGAATGTTACTACAGATGTGTAGTATTATGTGACAGGTTAGGTTTGATTAGGTGTGTAGCATTATTATGTGACAGGTTAGGTTAGGTTTGATTAGGTGTGTAGTATTATTATGGAAAAGATTAGGTTAGGTTTGGTGTATATTATTATTATGTTGGCAACACTGAAACACACTGTTACATTAAAGAAATATGGCGGTATTCTTCGTTCACGCACGACGATTTTCGTATATAAGTAAGGTACATATTTAGGGCGGGTTGAATGAGTGGGCTTACAGTTCTCCCAGTGATCACATCAATTATCTACTACTCAATACTTTAAATCCAAGGCATTTTGAAGGTATTTTAATAAGTTCCTGTAGTGGCCGGGATATAAGTAACATTCACCGTTTTTTTTTTTCAAATTCCGAAATAGGACCACCTCGCAAAGTGGGGATAGTAATTTAATGATGAATTTTTTTTATAATTCTGGAGAACAACCACTTACGATGTTCGAACTTAGTCCACACCTGTGGAGTAACGGTCAGCGCGTCTGGCCGCGAAACCAGGTGGCCCGGGTTCGAATCCCGGTCGGGACAAGTTACTTGGTTGAGATTTTTTCCGGGATTTTCCCTCAACCCAATACGAGCAAATGCTGGGTAACTTTCGGTGCTGGACCCCGGACTCATTTCACCGGCATTATCACCTTCATATCATTCAGACGCTAAATAACCTAGATGTTGATACAGCGTCGTAAAATAACCCAATAAAATAAAAAAATTTTCGAACTTTTTTTCACAAATGATTATTAAATAGGCCTAAGTTATGCTGGATTTTTTAAAAAAAGATAATAGAAAAAATTTCAGAAAAACACAATTTCGACTGTAACCAAACATAACCTATATGACAACCTAAATTGAGCTAATCTAACCTAACACAACATAACATTACCAAGTTAGCTTAGGTTAACTTAGTTTTGCTTGGGTTAGGGTTAGTTAGGTTAGTTGATAATTTTAAAGATAACACTGAATAACGAAATAACACTTTCGGTGGATATCTTGGTATCCAACAAGCGTTCTAAGACAACTGGAACATGCTGATTCCGAATATGCAAACAATTTGTCTCTATTACCCACCGTTATTGAGATATACGACATCAACCATTATGTTTAAGAACTCACAGACAGGAATTTCAGTAGAGCATTTATTGCTACATGGAGTAATAATGAACATGGCTTTAGCTAAGAAAATGATGCAAATGTGCCACATGGCACATTATTATAATAATAACATAGTTGAAGGTATAATACACATGTAAAATACATATGTACATATATAGAATATACTTCATTTGTGCTGAGCATTTGTCATGTTGCGCTCAAGCGTCCAGCAGTAGTCAGCCAACATCGCTGCACTTCCATCGACCCTGATAGCGTGACTCCATCACCGAGATGTCTTAATGAAAACGTTCATAATGTTCGTCGCTGACTAAACCTAGGTTCTCGGGGAAGAAATCAAGATGTGAGTCGAGGAGATGCATTTTGAGGGACGTGTTGCAATCTAGCTGTCTGTACGCACTAATGCACTTTTGCACAACATTCACATAGTCAGTTGATTTATTATTTGCAAGGAAATTGTCTACGACTGACTTCAATGCCACCCATGCATCTCTTTGAGTATCATCCAGCAAGTCTTGGAAGTGGCTGTCAATTATTTGTGGACCTATGAACACATCTTCTTTCATTTTCTCGTAACTCAACTTCGGAAATTTGTTACACAGGTACCCAAAAGCATCTGAGTCATTGTCTAGTGCCTTCATGAAAGTCTTCATGAGCTCCAGCTTTATATGAAGCTGTGGCATAATAACTTTGTCATGCTCAATCAACAGCACACGAAGGACGATTTTATTTCCTGTCTGCATTCTATCTCTGACTGGCCAATTTTTCTTTATATAGTGGTTCTTTCTGTCTCTGCTGTCCCACTCACAGATGAATTAGCAGTACTTGGTGTACCCTGTCTGCATTCGCATGAGAATTGTGATAACTTTTAAATCACCACAGATACGCCAATTGTACACTGCCTTCAAACTTGTCCTATATGAGTCTATGAATAGTCGCCATGCTTCAATGCTGTGTTCCACCCCGAGACTTGACATAAAACCTTGAACGTCCGTGGAGTAGCAAATAGTGTCACTCATTGCAAAGAACTTCACAAGTTCTTTGTGTCTGTGCCGAAACTGTGAATTCGTTGTGCAAGGAAATTAAATTCTTTAAGACCTACTGAGCAGTTCAGCTTGGCCTTTCGTTAGTGCCAGGTCCCGTATGAGATCGCATGATTCCGTATGAGTGTAATATTATTCATCAAATAAATATCTTCTCCAGGTTGGTAGTAATCAGAGTCTGAGTCGTTGGCAGGAGATGAAAGAGGACACTCTTCTTGCGTTTCTTCAGTAACTGTGTATTCTGCAGATGCTGTTGGTATTGGACAAGTGACGGCATCATATGGAATTGGTTTAGAAACTGAAGAAACGTCAGATTACTTTACAGATGCACGAGTTTTGGAGGAGAAGTGACGTTTGCCAAACAGAAATAACAGTCTGTGATGTGGTTGCTTCACTCACGCCATATCATAGGAACTCCAAATACCAGATGGTTGATCTTCTTTTCCTTACTTAATCAACCGCGCAAGTTGCATGCACAGGTCGAACAGATGAACTGTGGTGCCTACGACTTACCACTATCCACTTTCTAATCAAAGTATAGTTCATGTGCTTTCTTCGCAAACGACGTAAAAGTCTTCTGATGGGATTTGTCTATTACATAGCCGCACACGTAGCAAAACACTTCTGGTGAATTTCTACATCCTCTGGATGCCGTAATATCTACCGTCGACTGTCATTGTCAATGAAAATAGGTAAAAAAGAAACAAATGAAAGTATATTAATGCAACAGAACACAAACGACGAAATTTTCAGCATTGTATTAAGAATAACGAAAAAGACAAAGAAATTCGACTGCGTTCCATGTAAAAATCAAATTTCGTCGGTAATTTCAAAACCTGACGTGATAGAGCAAAACGGTTTTCAGATTTGAAATCAGCATGAAAAACTACATTAGAAACAGTAAACATCACTTCAGATATCTACCACTTGTTTATCAATGTAACTGGTACAATGGAAAGGTATGATGTCATATCACTTAAATAGTTCCCTCAACTAACCCACTAACCTTGTCACATATGTTCGTTATGGGTTGAATGTGGGGATAGCTGTGACATTAATATTTAAACATAATTTTATGGTTACGAGGCCTACTATGTTTCAGTTAAGAGGTATTTTATAACAGCACCAGCAGCAATCAGTTAGAAATTTTTTGGACTTCTATAGTCTTACATTATGCAGTAATTACATCTCACTTGACATGTGTCAGAGGAAGAACAATTGTTTGTGTGTATCTGAAGTCTGATTAGTGTAATATGTAGCTAATTGGCGATGTATGCAGTGGAGGGGGAAAGAAACTGGCCAGCCTACCCCATTATCTCCTGGCTTGGTTGCCTCATGAGCATGAGTGATGCCTTATTGGTCGCGCCTTCACAAAGTTTGGGAAGCACTGCTTTAAATCATTACCAGAATGTAGAAAAATCTAAATCAGGATAAATCATGGCATATTTGTAAATTCCAGCCCAAATTATATCCCGAAATGTATTAAAAATTTGGGACAGGGGGTCTAAATTTGGGACTACATCAGAAAAATCGGGATGGATGGTCACCTTACTTTAGAGCTGCAATAATATTCAAGTCAACATTTACATTGTATGTAGGATGAATGCAGTCAGTTTTAACGGAAGAAGGCTACAAGGGTCATTAAATTCTAAACATGATTTGAAACTTGGACTGTGGTCCTTCAGCAGATTGTTTCTCATGTCTGTGCAGGATGGCAAGTTCGAATCCCGTTGCTGAACTGCAGCAGCGATTCAAGGTGCTTGTGGGGCAGATGCGAGTGTTATTGCCACTTCTTGATCAAGTCAAGATCCCCATGGAGAAGCTGGATGCTCAGTCCCCAAGTGAGAAGGAAATAAGGAAGACAGACACAAAAGTAGACGAAAAGAATGTGTGTGAGGGGCTGAAAGCCAAACAGAAGAAATTCGAAGAGAAACTAGAAGAACTGGAGAAGCTGAAAGAAGAATTGGAAAAGGTAAGATATCTGTTAGGGAAAACACGGGAATTTTACTTGAAGCAAGTAATGAGATAGATTTGGAAGTAAATCCCGAAAAGACAAAGTATAGGCTATGATTATGCATCACTAAACACGAAAAAACAATTTTTCTGTCAAGCATTTCTCCACGATCGTTCAATTTAAATCCAAACATTTCACCGAGTTTACCTCTCAAATTCTCTTATGACATAATAGAGTTTACACTTTTCACAAATCACAGAAAACTGATTTCTTTTCTTTATCATACTAAACACACAACCTTCATATACAAACTCAGTACAGAAACTGCAACTGCAATACAGCGATCAAAACAGAAGACTGGCCCCTATTGTAATCGAATTACCAGATTTTAGAAAGAGAAGAAAGTAGTTACGCTCTCACTTGCACAGTGTAGACATGGCTATTTTATAAGGGATGAGGGGACGAATCCCAGAAAAGTATGTATTTCATGTGCTACGAAGATGAACTGACAACAAGGTGGAAGTTTTCTTGAAAAGCATAAAACTTAAGGGTTTCGCATTGTATTTCAACTTTGAATAGAGGTAGACTAGATCACTGTCCTTATATCTCCATCTCTTTCTTAAGTGTTTGTGAAAATATTTTCCCTACGCTACCTGGTTTACAGTTAGAAAATAACAGTACTATTGTACTTTTAAGTAAGCAATTTCCGAGAAAGAAATATTGACGGAATTTTTAGTATGAGTTTGTATTAACAAAATAATAATTAATATCAACTACAACTAATTAATTTTAATCGACTTGATTCGATTAATCTTACAACAGAAATTGATTAAATCCCACAACATGAATAATAATAATAATAATAATAGTAATATCATCATCATCATCATCATAAACAACACGGTTTAGGCCATAAGGCCTGTTCCGTCTCCATACGTATTCTAAATGTTAAAATTAAAATTGGTCACTCCAACTCTTCCTTGGTCGACCGATGTCTCTTCTACTTCTTGGTTGGTATTGATATATTATTTGTGGAATACGGTTTTGTTCCATTCTGGTAATATGGTCATGTCATCTATTTATATATTCATGTGTTGTTGTTATTACACTTGTCATATTCAATTCTTCACGTATTTCTGTATTTCTTTTATGGTGGAGTAGACTGTAACCTGCCAATGGTCCGAGCAGTCTCATTTCCGCTGCTTCCATTCTTTTCTTTTGTTTCTCAGTCGAAGTCCAGATCTCAGATCCATAGATTAATGACGGTATGGCAAGTACTTTATAAAATATTAAAACTCTTTCCTTTCTGACCTTGTTGCAGAGTGTTCTTTTAATGGTTCCTACTAGCTGTTGGAATTTAGGAAGTTTTATTTCTACATCAGATGTTTTATCATAAAGGTAAAAAAGGTAAAGGTATCCCTGTAACATGCTATGAAGGCACTTGGGGGGCATGGAGGTAGAGCCCCATGCTTTCCATGACCTCGGCACTAGAATGAGGTGGTGTGGTTGGCACCATGCTCTGACCGCCTTTTACCCCCGGGAAAGACCCGGTACTCAATTTTATAGGAGGCTGAGTGAACCTCGGGGCCATTCTGAAAGTTTGGCAACGAGAAAAAATCCTGTTACCACCTGGGATCGAACCCCGGACCTTCCAGTCTTTAGCCAGCTGCTCTACCAACTGAGCTACCCGGCTGCTGATGTTTTATCATAATAATAATAATAATAATAATAATAATAATAATAATAATAAAGGAAAGAATAATATCTAGCCACGCTGACTTTCTTGAGAGAAATTAAACTAATTGCTTAGTGCATAACTTTGTCTTCACTTCACGCTTCCTCACTGACTGATGCTGCCTCATGTTTGTAATTGTTTGCCCATCAGCTAGTTGAACTGTCACCTAGCTGACTGAGCTTCCTCTGACCATTGTGTTGTATGTTGCAGGGTTCCAGAGCCGCAGCAGTGCGGGTCCTCCGAGAGGTTGGTGCCGACCTAGAGAAGGCAGACAGCGAAGGGAGGACTCCGCTACACCGGGCAGCAGAGCGTGGGGACACGCGCACAGTGCAGGTTCTTCTGGATGCAGGCTGCGACGTGAATGCAGCAGATCCTGACGGCTGCACCCCGTTATACCTGACAGCTGAAAAAGGCCACCGAGATGCATGCAGGGTGCTGCTGGCTGCCGGTGCCCGACTGGATATGAAGGAACGACTATATGGCTGGACTGCTTTGCATCTAGCCGCGTACCATGGTCACCGTGCAGTGTGTCAGTTGTTGCTGGCAGCTGGGGCGCGGCCCAACGAGCCTGATGATGCAGACCTGTGGACTCCACTGCACCAAGCAGCGAGCGAGGGCCACGCCCCAGTGGTGCAGCTATTGTTGCAGCACGGTGCTGAGCCGGGGATGAGGAATCGTGAGGGGCAGACTGCCCTGGATCTGGTACTTGAATGGAAGCGGAAGCATGCAGAAGTGGCGGCCATGCTGCAGGCCTGAGCAGACGCAGTGCTGCCAACAACAGCAGTACCATTATTACTATTATTATTCATATATAGTAATGTACTGCATTCTTCACTTCTTTGTTTTACTGTTTATCTGACCCACTGTTATGTCTTTCTGCTAGCAGTGGTACCTAGTACAATACTCATTATAGTGTAGTACATTGTTCACTTTTTTTTTATTGCTTAACTAGCCCACTTTTTGTGTTTCAGAATAGTATCTAATGGCTATACCTATTAGTTTTGTAATCGAACAGTCGTTACTTTCTACAATTGAATGGCTGCGTAGAATAATGTAAGTCAGTTTTTACAATTTGTCAGGAAATTAAAAACACACTCAGGGACAAAAAAAACCGGACACTTCTATATTTGCTTGTATTTTGTTGCCAATTATTTCAAAATGAAACAAAACCCATTTAAATAAAATAATGTTTCATTTAGCACCTTATAGGACATTTGAAAAAAAAAAAATCTCTGGTGAGAAAATTTACAAAAAATTACAAAGGGCGTATAACTACGGCATCGTTTGGTCTAACTGTTTTTTTCATTTTATGGTGCCTTAAACATTAAAAACTCTTTTTAGTAACGGGTATTACCCCCTCTGGCTTGAATAACTACATCCATACGTCTTGGCATGCTCTCAATTTGGTTAGCAATGTCTTCTTGAGGAATAAGTTCCCATTCTTCGCCAAGTGCTCGCCTCAACTCTTGTAACGATTCTGGTCTCGGTCGTCTATTCTTAACACGCCGTCCCAGCATGTCCCACACGTGTTCAATTGGGTTCATGTCTGGACTCCTTGCTGGCCATGGAAGAACATGGATTCCCACTTCTTGGAGATAATCTCCGACTGCATGGGCAATATGCGGCCGTGCATTATCATGCATTAAAACAAAATTATCGCCTACAAATTGGCCAAATGGCACAACATGATCAGCCAAACATTCATTTATATACCTATCAGCTGTTAGTCTTCCATTTTCAACAAAAACCAACTCTGTACGAGCATCCGTACACACTCCTGCCCAAACCATCACTCTACCACCTCCATACGGCACATTTTCGGAAATGCAACACTGTGAAAATCGTTCTCCTCTCCTTCTCCAAACTCTTTCACGTCCATCAGGTGAGCACAGATTGAAACGGGACTCATCGGTGAACAGAACACAGCTCCACTGTCCATTTCTCCAATCCCTGTGATCATTTGCAAAACGCAGTCGTTCAACTCGACGCATCCTGAGAAGTCTGGGACCAGTTGCAGGTCTACTTGATATCAGTCCACTTGCTTTCAACCTCGTTCTAACTGTTTTGGCCGAAATTGGGCGTCCATGCTTGTTAACAAATTGCTGGGCTACACTAGTAGCTGGCAGGTTGCGCTCCCTAAGAACTCTCAACACCATATACCTGTCTTCATTTGGATTTGTAGCTCTTGGACGACCCGAACCTGGTCTTCTGGTATATTCCTATTCTAGGGTCTCTCTATACCGTTTTATGGCATCATGGGTTGTACTTCTAGCCATATTCATAACATTTGCAATGTAACGTACACTGCGTCCATCATCGTAAAGGGCTACAGCTCGAGCCACATCTTCAGGTCGCATCTTGTTTTAAGACAAATGTTACAACCCCACTTAAACTCAGAAAATGTAAAAATAAAGAAATAACGAATGATAACGATAATGAAGCACAAAATTGTTATAGCTGAGACTCCGAAAGCAAAATTGGAATATTTGGTTGTAATGGCTTGTTTATAAAACAAAAAACAATCAACAATGTATACACGTCTCCATAACAACAGATGGCTACCATAATATTGTATGAGAAGATAATGTTTTGCAAAATACCAGCAAATATTAAAGTGTCCGGTTTTTTTTTGTCCCTGAGTGTATGTTTATTCCATACTAACATTGTTAAAAATTACAAAATATGACAGTGTGAGGTCTGTATTAATACTCCCATAAGTATTCACACTATATATATATATATATATATATATATATATATATGTATTGTCTTCATCTTCCAAATAACACAACTTTTTAAACATTTACAGTAGAAAAACGTTGTATGCCAATCCAGAAGAACAACATTGTAAAGCAAAGAAGCTTAAATACTGTCCTTGTTTCGTGGTAGATTCTTTATGGTTGTTACATTTGTGTACATTAAATAATAATGATGATGATGATAATAATAATAATAGTAATAATAATAATAATAGACAAATTTATATCATAAGAACTTGAAACAAATTACACAACTTAGGTCATATGTTTAGGCATACAATATCAAAATTACACAGACAAGAATCCCTTTTTTCTTTCTTCTGTTATTAGGCCATGGTAGATTTCAGAGTAACCATGACCTTATTGCCTTTAACTATTCTCCTTTGGCACTCTATAGGCTTACATTGACTTACAGCATTATTCCACTCACCAGTTCAGTTCGTTTCACATCTGGTTTAATGTCACCTTTCTTCGAAGTATATTCTTTCCCCTGATCCTTTAGTGTCTTACGTACATTGTCCTTCCATTTTATGGTATTAATCTGACGTTTTCTCTTTCTTTTTACGTTTTTTTATGAGACCATGTGTCATGCTACAAGTATGTATGTCCGCCATTTTATTTGCGTTACAAAGTTATTCAGCTCAGCAACACAATCAAAATACTATGAGCGTATTCCGAATCTCACCGGTGAGCAATCCAATGGTATCACGGTGTTCCGAATTCCACCGATGACGTCATTGATGCTCCACCGGTGTCGCACCGGTGCCATCAGCTTGCAGAGGTGGTGGCAGTCTCCATCAGCCGCCATCAGTGAATCTGATTGGTTCTTGTATAGGGTGGGAATTAGCAGACGAATGACATCGTGCACTGTTGTGTCATGGCGGTGTGTTCTGCTGTATTGTTTGTAATGAGCACAACGTAAAAACAATATGTTAATGGCTTATGAGCGAACATGTCAACGGACCAGTTATTACTACCGGTTCAAGAAATAAATTGTTTATAATCTCTTTTCTTTGAACGAGATGGGAGTACGAAAATTTCTCAAAATTTTGCTAGCGTAGCACAGACAACAACTTGTACAGTCGCCATGACAGCCATCGATCCTTCCAGTAGTTTGTTCCTTATTTCGCTGCAACGTGACGTCATTGATGCCACCGGACCGGTGAGTTTCGGAATACACTGTATAGCTCTTGAAGTAGTGTGAATATCAGCAAGACGATGGCAGCACATGGTGCAAGATGTGCGATACAACATTTTTCAGCCAAAAACTCTGTTTGGCCAAAAACGGATTTACAACGTTATTCTAGGCAGCCATTCAATTAATAGTCTGTAACCCATATTACAAATGTCTTCTAACAATTGTCCTTCAAAATATGGCCCTAAAATATTAATAACTGCGACAGCACATTTTCCTCTATATATTTCATGTTCAGCTATGTTCAGCTACTCTGAAAAACAGTGTTTTGCAACATATAGGGCTAATACAATTCGAGCTTAAGCTAGTTTTGCTTCATCATTCACAGACTTGTATATCATCACTTGCCATTGAGGATTATTGAAAGATTCTTCCGCCTTTTTATATTTATTAGTGTATCTGTATTTTTCTATGTCAATTTTGCAGATAATTTAGCCTTATAGCACTTACCATAACACTTTGTGTTGTCCCTGTGAACTTTACACAACCACTTTTTATAAATTTTGTAATCATTCTTCGAAACGTTGAGTATACTGGTACCACAGTTTATCCATTGAATAATTGCACCATAATTCACAGTCACGGCTGAACTGACGACTTGACCCTAAGACACACACACACATCTACTTTAGAGCAGTGGTTCCCAAAGTGTGTTGCAACTCCCTGTATAGTCGTGTAAGGACCTAAGTTGGTTTGCGAGATGATTTACCAAATAAAACAAAAATGTCTTATTAACATACATTTATATATGCCACCACGGTGATCTAGTGGCTAAAACATTGGACTTTTAATCGGAAATACCCGCAAAGCCATGACTGTTTGAACTTCTATCTAAATTCTAAAATATCGGAACAGAGACATGTGTTCACAAGCAAAAGAAATGTGACTATAAGATCTGTGTATCGATATTATAAACATTAAATAAACTGTGATATGGTAAATTTTATACAAATTCCTCTGAATTTTATTGAGTGTATAGAGGCATATTTTATTACATAAATAAATCATAAAATGTAATACTTCAGCTCGAATTATTTCACCATGACCTGTAAATACCGGGTGGAAGTGATGCAGCTCCGAAGATTGAAGGTGACAATAGAAAACTTACTTACTTACTGGCTTTTAAGGAACCCGGAGGTTCATTGCCGCCCTCACATAAGCCCGACATTGATCCCTATCCTGAGCAAGATTAATCCAGTCTCTATCATCATATCCCACCTCCCTCAAATCCATTTTAATATTATCCTCCCATCTACGTTTCGGCCTCCCTAAAGGTCTTTTTCCCTCCGGTCTCTCAACTAACACACTATATGCATTTCTAGATTCGCCCATACGTGCTACATGCCCTGCCCATCTCAAACGTCTGGATTTAATGTTCCTAATTATGTCAGGTGAAGAATACAATGCGTGCAGTTCTGTGTTGTGTAACTTTCTCCATTCTCCTGTAACTTCATACCTTTTTAGCCCCAAATATTTTCCTAAGCACCTCATTCTCAAACACCCTTAACCTATGTTCTTCTCTCAAAGTGAGAGTCCAAGTTTCACAACCATAAAGAACAACGGGTTGGGGACAACTCACCACAGAAAATTGGCCACAGAGGCAATTCGCCGCATAATTGAAATTTGTATCAAAGACAATTAGCCACACATTAAAATTCAAGGCAATACTCAAATTCGCAACAATTTATAATATATTTCTATGGTAACACAAGACAAATCCAGAAGCTGTAAACTAATTTGGAACCAAGGTGGAAGAAATTAGCTTCACAAAATCAGAAAGAGGCTTTGACAAATTCACATATATTGGCTACATGTACATGAGACTTAGAGAAAATAAGAATGGAGTTCTTTGGTGCTGTAACATGCATGGCGGGTGTAATGCAACAGTCACGTTATCAGAAGATGGAAGCAGTGTCGTCAAAGAACCGTCTGAACACGAGAATCATTCTGCAGACTGGGGAAGGATTAAGGCAAAGGAATGTGTAGAGGACATGAAGGCAAGGGCGGGCACTTCTATTTGTGCAAGTTGTCTATCTGTGGCGAATTGTCCCCATTACCAATTTTCTGTGGCCAATTGTCCCAGTTACCAATTTTCTGTGGCCAATTGTCCGGAACCGAAGAACAACCGGTAATATAACTGTTTTATAAATTCTAACGTTCAGATTTTTTGACAGCAGACTGGAGGATAAAAGTTTCTCAACTGAATAATAACAGGCATTTCCCATATTTATTCTGTGTTTAATTTCCTCCCGAGTATCACTTAAATTTGTTACTGTTGCTCCAAGATATTTGAACTTCTCCATCTCTTCAAAAGATAAATTTCCAATTTTTATATTTCCATTTCGTACAATGTTCCCGTCACAAGACATAATCATATACTTTATCTTTTCGGGATTTACTTCCAAACCTATCTCTTTACTTGCTTCCAGTAAAATTCCAGTGTTTTCCCTAATTGTTTGTGGATTTTCTCCTAACATATTCACGTCATCTGCATAGACAAGCAGCTGATGTAACCCGTTCAATTCCAAACCCTCTCTGTTATCCTGGACTTTCCTAATGGGATACTCTAGAGCAAAGTTAAAAAGTAAAGGTGATAGTGCATCTCCTTGCTTTAGCCCACAGTGAATTGGAAACGCATCTGACACAAACTGACCTATACGGACTCTGCTATACGTTTCACTGAGACACATTTTAATTAATCGAACTAGTTTCTTGGGAATACCAAATTCAATAAGAATATCATATAAAACTTCTCTCTTAACCGAGTCATATGCCTTTTTGAAATCTATGAATAACTGATGCACTGTACCCTTATACTCCCATTTTTTCTCCATTATCTGTCAAATACAAAATATCTGGTCAATAGTTGATCTATTACGCCTAAAACCGCACTGATGATCCCCAATAATTTCATCTACATATGGAGTTAATCTTCTCAAAAGAATATTGGACAACATTTTGTACAACGTCAACAAAAGTGATATTCCTCGAAAGTTACTACAGTTAGTCTTGTCCCCCTTCTTAAAGATAGGTACGAAGGAAAACATTAAAATAAATTTAAAAACCTATTATGTAATAATAAAATAATCCGTGATGCTACAGCCCATTTTTTGTGACAGTCAAGTCATATGCAAATGGGATGTAATAAAATGTTGGAGGTCATTTTTCGTAAGTTTGTATTTTCTGTACAAAATACACCTTTCCTCATTTTCTATCTGTCAGAATTAATTCAGACTTCCAGGGAACATTAATATAGCTTAATGCATGACTAAACACGAACATTTTAAGAAATTTAAAGCTACAATAAATAGGGAAGGGGGAAAAGGGAAGCGGTGTAGCAGATGCTCCATAATACTTAAGGGTATTGTCTCAACAAATATTAAAGAAAGTGAAATAATAGAAACCTAAGAAGGAACATCCGGAAGGTTCAGCACTTCAACTTGTATAGTGTAAGTGTAACTAGATTTTAGAGCTGCCAAAAAATGTTACGTGGAATAACTAATCTTATTTCATAGCCTTTACAAGTGTCTATTATTTATAGGCCTTTGTACAATGACACCACATATGTTATTTATGCATTATTTGATAATCTAGTAAAAATAATATCTAAGGCAGTAAAATTGGTATAGGGAGGGGGACTCACCAGGTTGAAAGCCCTCCATTTTTTCAAGAGTATTCAAAAATTATATTAGATTCAGTGGCGGCTCGTGCCTTTCTTGGATGCGTGTTCACAATAAAAATATGAGTAATGAACACACTGATATATTCTCGTATAGCTGAGTTACACGTCAGAGATAAACGAGTTCTAAAATGCATGCACAAAAATCTACGCATATAAACCAAAATTAAAACCATTAAACAAGAGTACTTACAAATGGCTTTTAAGGAACCCGGAGGTTCATTGCTGCCCTCACATAAGCCCGCCATTGCTCCCTATCCTGTGCAAGATTAATCCAGTCTACATTTATACTCCACCTCCCTGAAATTCATTTTAATATTATCCTCCCATCTACGTCTCAGCCTCCCCAAAGGTCTTTTTCCCTCCGGTCTCCCAACTAACACACTATATGCATTTCTGAATTCGCCCGTATGTGCTACGTGTCCTGCCCATCTCAAACGTCTGGATTTAATGTTAATTATGTCAGGTGAAGAATACAATGCGTGCAATTCTGTGTTGTGTAACTTTCTCCATTCTCTTGTAGCTTCATCCCTCTTAGCCCCAAATATTTTCTCAAACACCCTTAACCTCTGTTTCTTCTCTCAAAGTGAGAGTCCAAGTTTCACAACCATACAGAACAACCAGTAATATAACTTTTATAAATTCTAACTTTCAGATTTTTTGACAGCAGACTGGATGATAAAAGCTTCTCAACCGAATAATAACAGGCATTTCCCATATTTATTTTGCGTATAATTTCCTCCCGAGTGGCATTTATATTTGTTACTGTTGCTCCAAGATATATGAATTTTTCCACCTCTTCGAAGGATAAATCTCCAATTTTTATATTTCCATTTCGTACAATATTCTGGTCACGAGACGTAATCATATACTTTGTCTTTTCGGGATTTACTTCCAAACCTCCAAACCTATCGCTTTACTTGCTTCCAGTAAAATTCCCGTGTT
The DNA here is from genome assembly GCF_040183065.1 of Periplaneta americana. Taxonomy (NCBI): domain Eukaryota; kingdom Metazoa; phylum Arthropoda; class Insecta; order Blattodea; family Blattidae; genus Periplaneta; species Periplaneta americana. Next base: position 6,196,460 of record NC_091118.1, read on the forward strand.
TTCCCTAATCGTTTGTGAATTTTCTCCCAACATATTCACATCATCCGCACAGACAAGAAGCTGATGTAACCCGTTCAATTCCAAACCCTGTCTGTTATCCTGAACTTTTCTAATGGCATATTCTAGAGCAAAGTTAAAAAGTAAAGAGTAAAATTAATTCATAGGAGTCACCTTCACTGCTGTTGTAGATGGTGTTGAAGATCTGGATTTATTTGTAGAGAAACTCCATTATTATTGAAGTCTCTAATGTTGTTAACAAGTTTTTTTTTTTTTTTTCCACTGGCAACATAGCCAATGTACTTACTTAATCGGTCTTCTATCATTGTGTTACGGAGGAATGTTTTAATCTTTTAATTTAACACATAATTTCACACATGTCCGTCTCCAAACTTCAAGTGTTACTGTTTCAACTTTCAGTACGCACCAATGCAGCTTGTATTTTCTTTACTTTGCTGAACAAAAGACAACAGAATCAGCCCCCGTGCATAACGGTATTTTGAAAAGAAAGAGTAAAGAGAGAAAACTAGAAAAGAGGGAGAAAGGAACAGGATGCCAAGAAAGATGGAGCATCTCTGTTTCTCTGTCACTAGCACGTTAAGACCTGTGCGAGCAGAGCTATTGTAAGCATTGTAACAAACCAGAAAATATTCTCGCCTCAGGCTATTCCACCCTGCTAGAGAAAAATTGTGCGAGCTGCTGTCAACCTGTCTAATGGAGATTTAAAGACACACGAACGGGACACTCTCTCGAGACGAAAAATGTAGGAACGTCATTGCACATTGGAAAGTGATAGATGTAGTAATATTAATACAGTAATATGTATGATTATTGTTGGTTTTTAAGGTGCTCCTGTGCTCATATAGAGGAACTGCCGCTGATTAGATTTTCAAACCATTAAGTAACAATCATCACTGGTGTTACTATTGCGACATTGAAAGAAAAAGTATGTTTGACTTTTTTTTATCGATAACGACCAATAATTTAGAATGAGGTGATCCTTTACATTTCTGGTTATTAGTTGTTTTAAATTGACCAATGATTTTCAAAGAAATTATGATGTTACTTTTTCGACACAATAAGGCTGGCATCTGTCCCATCACTTTGCAATGGCGGTGAATGGATTTTACTTTATAAAATTTTGAGGACTCTAAATTGATTTTAAATTTCATAGTACTAAGCAATTGAGGGGTGCTCTGCAATAACAAGATATGTACAGTAGTGGCAAAAAAAACCGGACCGACCGGATGTGGATGAGCCAATGGGAACAGTAGACAAGCTCACAGATTGTATCGGGCAAAGTACCCATGTAGGAGACATCCGGCCCATACCATCTTTCCACGACTGTTCCATAGGTTAAGGGAAGGAGGGCACGTGGTGCCAAATTACAATTTCATTTCTACACAACTATTTTTGCTTATAACTTTCGACTCAGTCATTTCCGGACCAGGGTTCCTTATCTCAAATTGATACAGGTGCCCTTCCCCATCATCCCTGAAAGTTAGTAACACCAGCCCGAAAACACCCTGTATATATATATATATAACTAATGGAGGGTACTTGACTTACATCATTCGCCCATATGAAGGCAGTTATGTAGACCAATTTACCGACAAAGTCGTTGACTAGGGTGCGCCATAGAAGGCTGGTCTACACTACACCCATGATGAGATGATTATGGAGATTTGTTGGGATGTCACAGGGGAACCAGAGCTTCCCGAAGAAAACCCCTGTGTTACCTGGATAACGGGCTTGCCCAGCACAAGTTATAAATCGGGGTTACGATTCCGGGTCCACAGGATTATAAGCCAGCGCTCTAGCCGTTAGACCACCGTGGCGGCATCATGTCAGATATAAACTCACAGAAAAACTAATAAAGAAAAAATTAAAAAAGAATGTCATCGGCCTAATTTCGCTAGTCAAAATCTTTAGTAGCCCAAAAATTCGCAGATCACCTGGAGTAAAAAATCTGTCGCATACAGGCCTCCGAAGTAGTACAATATTTGGTACAATCCGCGAATATTCGCTCATTCTGGCAATCCTGGAGTGACGAGGACAATGCGCAGGGTTGCCATACGTACGACTATAGTCAGTGTTGCCAAGTCAGCGGTTTTGTAGCTAAATCTAGTGTCTTCAGGACTATGGTCAGCTATAGAATTTTACCGTCAGCGGCTAGCTATTCATTTGGCGTTTTTTTATGATTCCGACAAGAGAGACGATATTTTTAAGTTTTTTTTGTAAAGATGTTATAATTGTTTTTATATGTACTTGCAAACAACAATATTAGTTAACCATAAACCAGAGTTTAATATGACATTATCATAATTTTTCACTGTGCGAGTATAAAAAGAAATATCAACGTTTTATGTTAACTCGACTTGGTACAACCACGTCCATTTCCTGCCTCACCCATTGTTGTTGTACAAATAAGGTATGCCACATTCTTTAAACTCTTAATCTAATCATGTATGCATTGTTTTTTTGTAAATGAATTGATATATTTAATCATAAAGATTAGATAAACTGAATTATTATTTTCACATATGATATAATATGTTATATTATTTAACTTATCATTCTGCATTATAGTTTATGTAACACAAACATACTTAAAACTTAAAGCCAGACTCATTGTAGGCAGGCACGTTATAGTCGTACGCACAGATTATTTTGACTAATTGTAAGAGGTACGACCGCACTCAACAGTATGTCGTACGTAATTTTGTACGACTATTTCACTGAAGGGAAAAAGTTATTTTGGATCTTTAATGTTAGTTTATAATTAAAATAAAGTTTATGGTTAATTCGTCCCTTTTAGACAAGTTTTCTTCAGTAAGTATATCCTTGACTAATATGAAAGAAACATGCTTTAAAGGAGGGAAATTCTTTGAAAATCGATCTGGTAACTATGCTTGACATGCAAGTCATAATTTGCCATCTTCAGCTCTAGGTTTCACGTACAGGCGCGGTTATATCAAAGTATTCATTCATTCATTCATAGTGTTCTGCCCAGGGACAATTCTTTCACTGCAAACCCAGCATTCTCCAGTCTTTTCTATTTTCTGTCTTCCTCTTTTTCTCGTCATATGACTCATAAATCTTCAATCATCTGATATCTTCTGCTGCATCAAAGTAATACAGGTTTAATTTTGTTAACTTCCTTGTTCGTTCGACAAAGGAAGTCTTTTATCATTGAAATAGTACCGCAGTAGCATTAAGAACGCGCCGACATTATAGAGGTGAGGGGTTTGAGTCGACTGTAGTTGAATTAATTTTATATAATTTCAGGGGCGGCTCGTCCATAAGAGCTACGGAGCTGCAGTACTCCCTGCTTTGACAGGAAAATAAAAATAATATTTATCTTAATTTGTAGAAGAATTGTTACAGCTTTTATTGGTAAATTGCTTTATATTTCATCTGGCCGAGAATATATACTATTATCTTATGCATAATCTTTTTGCGCGTCGACTGTATTGGAATTGACACTGCATTCAAAGTCGTCCTGGGATCTGCAGGGTGGGACAGCTCATAGCGAGTGTGTCTTGCTAGGTTAGGGGTAGAGAGGTGAAGGGAAGCAGAGGGAAACTGCCGCTGTTTAAAACCCATATTTCGCTGCAGTGGCTTGCAGAGCCAGGCCACAAGGGATCTTTCCTCTCCTCCCACACCGCTATTGTAATGCTGCGTCAAATGGATTCTCTATTCCCTTGAAACTTAATGACATAATTTTTATTTTCTCTTCACATACTTACTGTTGTAGAATCTTATCGAGTTAAAATGTTATGTTTTATTTAACGACGCTCGCAACTGCAGAGGTTATATCAGGACCTCCTATAAGGAGGTCCTGGGTTATATCAGCGTCGCCGGATGTGCCGGAATTTTGTCCCGCAGGAGTTCTTCTACCTGCCAGTAAATCTACTGACATGAGCCTGTCGCATTTAAGCACACTTAAATGCCATCGACCTGGCCCGGGATCGAACCCGCAAACTTGGACCTAGAAGGCAAGCGCTATACCAACTCGCCAACCAGGTCGACTATCGAGTTAATATAACGAAATCAATATTCTCTTTTGCCTTATTATTACGTATATATCCAGCCTCTAGCAGAACCTAATATTTGCCTTAACTCAAAATGATTGCACGAGAAGAATCCTTTTGATATAGCATGTAGAATACGAAAGAGACTTCTTTTCCAGTTTTAGAAAATTGTTGACCATCAGTATATCTGAGTGTTGCTTTGGTGTGACGTCTTAGTACCGTAACTTAGCCAGTGCAAATGTGCAAGCATGAGTGTGTGTGAATTATAGAATATTAATTTTATTTTTCTCAACTTTCCCTTGCGGAGAAGATTGATGTAATGAAGTGAAATTAAAGGGTCGTCCGTTACCCGACTTAAATCTTACTTAAGCTTCATCCAGCCGAAATAGTGCATATATGTAAGGAAGTATAACAATGAAATTTACGCTAAGCATTTGTGGTTACGTGGATGTGAACAAAAAAAAAAATTGTATTTTGTTTTCCTTGCCTCCTCTTCGGTGGTGATGCTGCATGGACTAGGAGTGGTGTGACAGATTTAGGACATTTGCCCCTAAAAATTAAAAAGTACGAATCTTTGCAGTCTCACCTGAAAAACTGCGCAATTAAGTGAAGCGAACAGAACAAACATTCTCAAACATAATTAAGAAGTGAGGAAAAATCGTGAAATTATTTTAAAAAATATATTAATTGTATCACATTTTGTGGCCAATATTAACTTTCCCATAGGGGACATGATGAAAAAACGATTTGAAGAACCCTGGTGTATTTCGTGGGTTGCTACAGTTCGTGAGTAATCCAAACGAGCCTCTCAAAAATCATTTGGAACATGCCACTGTTTAAAAGGTAGTTCTAAAACAATTCAGAATGAACTGCTAGATTGCATGTTGAGTGTCTGCCGATCTGAAATTCAGTCTGAAATCGATGGTATTATTATTATTATTTTTTTAGCGATTATGGCAAATGATGCCACAGACATCTCCCAACTAAGTCAGGAAGTTTTGGTTTTTCGATATGTAGTGCATTTATTTTTGTCCTATACTTATTAGTAATGATATCAAGATGTGAAATTTGTATGTACCAAAATCTACTGCAGCTCCCCCAATCCACAAGTTCACGAGCCGCCACTGTAATAATTTTGAGCGCCACATTGATTGATACTAAAATATCTGTCGCCAAAGATCAAATTCCTGCTGACTTTAAATATAACAAAGCTGTTTCTAACCGGTATCGTTCACGTTTTACGGCGATGACAGTATTGATGATGAAGACATGGGTGGTGATTTTTTTCATTACTGAATGTCATTGTGGATGTGAAATAGTATTCTTAATTAGAACTAAAATTTACTGGTAGAGATAACCTATATAAATATAGGTTTATTTTACGTTTCTTTATGAACTGCGATGCTTATCTGGCGTCAATGACATGAAGGTGATAAAGCCAGCGAAATGACTCCAGCGCTGAAAGTTACCCCAGCGAATAGAGATTATAAAGAATGGACACTCCGCGTCGGTACCTTTGATGTAGACGGATTGATTTCAATGACCTTCAAGCCAGCTAAAGCGTGAGATTCTGCTTTCTCCCTAGAGTTGGCGCTGACATCACACCAGCTAGCAGTCGACACAGCGGAAATATAACACATATAATTACTACATCTAGGTACATTATGTACTACATAAAATAAATTGGATCCATAAAATAATAAATCCGTCATTAACTTCATAATGAGAGTTGAGACGTTGACCCCCAACAACAACAATTAAAATATATAATGATTTCATAGCACTAAAAATGGAAAAAACAAAACTCTTACGAGAAGGAAAACCATATAGGCCTACCTATATTATATTATATACAGATATTAAACGAATTCGATACTTAATTTTATAATGTATTATATTATTTTATAATATAATGTATTATATCTGAAATATAAAATATTATTATTACAACTAGTTTGTCACTGAGAAATAAGCAAAAGCTGTTAACTTGAATTTATTTGAAGCAAAGCGTTACTGGATTATGCAATAAGGTAGGCGATGTTTGGATCCAGTGTCTCAACTCTATTCTCAATTATTATCTTAGCGTACGCTCGGTTACACTACCTCTAGCGCTTGAAAGTGGAACTAAACGCCGGCACACAGAGAAACACAACACAGGAAAATTCGCTCAGTGTCCATTCTTTATAATCTCTATTCGCTGGTTACCCAGCATTTGCTCTTAATGGGTTGAGGGAAAACCCCGAAAACAACCTCAACAACTAGGTAACTTGTCTCAACTAGGATTTGAATCCCGTCCTGCTTGTTTCACAGTCAGACAAGCTAAACATTACTATACGCGGTGGACTAGAATTATATACAGTATATCAGGAAGCTGAGAAATGTACGACAATTTTATGCTGAAGTACGACAATTTTCATATGCTGGTACGACGCGACGGTTCCAATTCCTGTATCTGGCAACCCTGACATTGCGTTATGCTGTTAGCTGATTCAGTTTGAAGTTTATGTTACACAATTTTGTTGTTACGCGTAATGTTATTGTACTGCAAGTGGTGTGATGTCAAGCATTTGTTTTAGCAAGAAGTTAAAATCTTATCCGGGTAATTTCAACTTTTTTTTTTTTTTCAGCTTTACAAGAAGCTAAACCTGTAAGCCAGATTCGCATAATTTCAACTTTGGTTTTCAAAACAAACTTCTAGTTCACGGTGAATAATTGTCGTTGGCGAACAGCTTTGGCATCATCATCATCATCATCATCATCATCATTATTATTATTATTATTATTATTATTATTATTATTCTCTTTACTTGTCCTGTTTTGTTTTTCTCTGTAATGCCCACTGCACGTATTATCAACACATTCAAAATGCACTCAATTTATGTGCCATTAAAATCGTAACGTTTCATTTATCCTCTCTTGGAGTGACGTCATAAACTTTATGGCTTTTCATTTGATCATGCGCAATTTCTTTGTTCTTTGTTCTTGCGACGTGGCCATTGCGTTCAGTTGGAAGAAGGTGGAGGGAGGCTGATATAGTGTTGAGTTCTTCGTAGACAGTTCTGGCGTTTTGCATAGCATCTTTTCATTTTGTGTTGTGTTATCAAGGAATCAGTTCAGCAAGAAATTAATTCGTATTGTATAATTTCAGCGCTTGTTTGTCCATTTACAGACGTCTTCATGTAAGTAGGATGTTCTCTGTTTTTCCTTTAAGAAATTGCGACTTGCATTGCTGATTCACTAATAAGATTGGTTTCTACCGGCCTAGATCTATGATCTAGGGTACCCGGTACCGGTATACTTCACCAAAGCGGTACCGGTACATAAAATTATGGTCGTTCAAAGTTAGGCCTATTTTCGGAAAATGCGAGATGTTTTCCCTGGACCAAAACAATGCCAAATTAGGCCTATTTACTGCTTTGACGAAGATTGCCAACACATTTCAAGGCAATCAACGCAGGACTTTAATGCTTTCCCGGCGTTGGATGTGGAATAATTCTTCTTGGGTTCTCAGCCAGGTGAGTTTGTTAGTTGCTTCCAAGCTTTCGATGACTCTGTCCTCCCCCCCCCCCCCCCCCAACGTTGTATGACATGAATGTCGTCTTTGCGGATACAGCAAGTATCGGTAAGTATGTCGATTTTTGACGGTTTAGGCATAGCTATTATAGGAGGATAATGGCGAATATTATAATGAGCAACGAGTTAGAAAGAGTTTATAGAGTGACTGTTGCACCGCCATATTTGATGCAAATTGAAAGTGCGTTCGCCATTTAATAAGCGCTCAAAACAAAGTGGGTGTGGTGATAAATAAGGCTAGGATTCTTAGGTAAATAAATATTTTATTTGCACTGTAATAAACTCGTAATTGTGTTTTAAGTTTCGAACAAGGTCACCTGAGCATCAATTTGGTCAATGTAGAGTATCCACCGGCCACTGAACGAATATTGCACACTTTTGTCACTGCCAATGTGGCGCTATAAACCAATTTTTTATTTATTCATTAAAGACATCAGCTCAAAGAATTTGAATGATCACAAGGGCCCTGAATACAATAAACATGTACAATATACTGTGATGTGATACATGAAAGAAAAAAGAAAGTTAAATGTTGAAGGCAAATATAAGTGGATTAATTGAAATAGCGATGATGATGTAATATTTGAAGAGAATCCTTGATAATATTTATAAGAATAAACATTACATAATCAAAAGGAATGTGAAGTTCCTTAAGTGAATTCCATGTGAATTTTGTAATTGAACCTCTACTGCCAAACAACAAACCAATGACAGACCATTGTTTAAGAGGGACGTTGTACTTTTGAGAAAGATAAGGCAGACAAGGTTCATATATGGACTTCTTCTCAATATCAACTTCGGTGGCCTGATTTAGGTTCCTTTCGAAACGGACAATAGGGCCATGAACAAGAGCCCGTTTTAAGCTTCCGTTAATAGCAATAATGTCTGCCCGTCAGAAAGAACCATCTGATGATACACAATGTTCTTCCTCATGAATCTCCCAATTTAAAGTTTTTAATGATGTCGCCAAAGCATGTTGTACATGATGATGTCTAGCATTGACCAACAGCTCGCCTTTAGGGCATTGTCCAAGCACGTGTCCAACCACAATTATCCATGCACCAGAAGGAGCTCCTCTCTGGATCAAATGATCGTATTTTAATTATTTACATAAATTACAATTAAGAAACATATTAAACAAAATTATTCTTGCTCCAAAAATGAATGCTCCCTGGACTACGAACGTATTTTAAATATCAAATTACTTCATAGTTTCATCTGTTAGGTTTTATGAGGTTGTTATGACCGAGATAAGTTATCTAGTTGATTTTATTGATAACAGTAGGCCTTGACAGGACTCTTACTCTGAGGGGTCGCTGTGGGGGTGAGTGTAACTCCAATCATCCAAGACTTGCGAGAAGAGAATATAAACAAAAACGTCTCATCAGATACGTTTTGATCAAATTAGGCTACTGTAGATTGAAACGTAAAGTATTGAATGAATTAATTACGCAAATTATTTGGATTTTAACATTCCTTATAACGTTATAATAACTCATTAATCCATTCATTCAGTGTTCTACCCAAAGCAGGTCTTTCACTGCAAACCCAGCTTCCTCAAATCTCTTTTATTTTGTGCCTTCCTCTTAGTCTCCTCATATGATCCATATATCTTAATGTCGTCTATCATCTGATATTTTCTTCTTCTCTTAACTCTTCTCCCGTTCACCATTCCTTCCAGTGCATCCTTCAGTAGGCAGTTTCTTCTCAGCCAGTGACCCAGACAATTCCTTTTCCTCTTCTTGATCAGTTTCAGCATCATTCTTTCTTCACCAACCCTCTCCAACACAGCTTCATTTCTTATTCTGTCTGTCCATTTCACATGCTCCATTTTTCTCTATATCCACATTTCAAATGCTTCTAGTCGCTTCTCTTCACTTCGTCGTAATGTTCATGTTTCTATCCCATTGCCACACTCCACACAAAGCACTTCACTAGCCTCTTCTTCAGCTCTTTGTCCAGAGGTCCGCAGAAGATGCTCCTTTTTCTATTAAAAGCTTCCTTGGTCATTGCTATCCTCCTTTTGACTTCCTGGCAGCAGCTCATGTTACTGCTTATAGTACACCCCAAGTATTTGAAGCTGTCCACTTGCTCTACTGCCTCATTTAGTATTCGCACGTTTACCTTCTTTATTTTTCTTCCTATGACCATGGTCTTCGTCTTGTTTGCATTTATCCTCATTCCATACTGCTCACAGCTGTCATTTATCTCCAGTAGCATATCCCTTAGTATCATCTCCTCTTCTGCTAACAACACCATATCATTAGCAAATCTTGTACACACTCCATGTGTGTAAACATGTACTGATGTTTAGATTACATTAAAACATGTTTTGAACTGAAAAAAAGTATTCTTGAAAATTTCACAAGTGTTACTGCGAAATTACCCGAGCAGTACTGCGAAGTTACACGAGTTTCTGAAACACATATATCATCTCATGTTTTAGATGGAACTATTTCCCTTTTGAGATATACTTAAAATAAAATTTTGAAACCAACCAATAAAATGGTGTTTAGTGATTAACTGCCACATGAAGGAAGTTTTTTAAAGCATATATATATATATATATATATATATATATATATAGACACACACACACACACACTTGTTGCTAGTGCGGATTTTTAAGGTATAAAAAGTAGGTTTACAGAATGTTTGATTTGGTAGATTAATGACTAAACGTTGTTACAATTTCCTACATCGAATTTTAGTAGTTGAAATGTATGACATGGTGAATGTGCGAGGAGGAAGCAGGCCATGGATTAAGTCTTAATTCCAGAGCAGAATTCCTTCTCATGTCTGTGCAGGATGAGGAAATGCGAGGAGGAACGTGAATTCTGGGATGAACAATACAAGCGATTCCGGATCGCACAGGAGAAGATTCGGCTGTCCATTGAAGCTCTGTCCCATCGTCCCAAGGGAGGAAAGGGGAGGAAACTGAAGACGAAGACATTAAGAAGGAAGAAGGCAGAAATGGAGAAGGCAATAAAAGAAGTACATGAGGTAAGAGATCTGTTGTTATCTTTGATTTGGTGGATAGTTCTTCACAGAACTATTTAGAATTGATAAGATATATCAAAATATGATTAATTATTATTCAGTCAATATGGCTTAAGCATTGCATTACATATGAAAGAAAAACATACGAGAAAAAATATTGATGTGTTACATCCTATTTAATCTTGATACAAACGTTTTTGCCCCTAATGGGGCATCTTCAGGTACAAATATAAGTATCATCTAAAATCAGTTACATTACAAGCTTTACATTTGAAACTGCCTTGACTAGAATAAAGTATGACATAGTGACAATATTATCTATACCAACATTAAATGTCCTGTCAAAATATTAAAAACAAATTCATTTTAAAACAATGTGAATGTGCTTCCCCATACTAAGTAGATCCCTTGTATGGTATCTCAAATGTATTGTGTTGTCAATAAAATCATTAAAAATACTAAAACTATATAAATTAAAATCCAATATTATCAAATGTGGAGTCAAATCCATGGTGTACCAACGATTTATACTTGTGTTGGGCAAGGCCATGGTTCAGGTAACAGGAATTTTCTTCTGGAGTTCCTCTATTCAATACCTAATTCCCTCTTTACCCTTTCCTATCCAGTCCTCTGACTGAACTCTTACTTTCTTCGACCCCGACGGCATTAGAGCATTTGAGGCCTAGGGGTTCATTTCCCTTTCCTTCCTCCTCTTTCTACTTTTCTGTTCCTAGTGCTGACCTGCTATGGCACTAAAATCGTGCTCCAGTGGCTCAAGGAGGGAAAGCTGGTGATCAACAAGATCTCCCAGCTAGGTCCAGTGGACCCGTCGACCAACAGCAGGTGTGGTCCTCCAGACATTCTGGGGGTTGTGTGTGAATGAAGTAGCCACCAAAACGTTAAAATATGGTGTTCACTTAAATCGGCTACAACTTGCCAGTTTCAAATATTGGAGTGCAAGAGGTCAAATGACTTTATTGTCAAACGCCTGGCATTAGAAAACAACAGCATATTTGTACCTGAAGATGCCCCATTAGGGGCGAAAACGTTTGTATCAAGATTAAATAGGATGTAACACATCAATATTTTTTCTCATATGTAATGCAATGCTTAAGCCATATTGACTGAATAATAATTAATCATATTTTGATATTTGTTATTAACACGAGGCTTAGCTGAACATTTTCCAACATGAATTGTAAATTATTTAGAATTGGTTCATTACTTCTGAAATCAACAAGCCAAACTTTAGCTGCTATGATCTTAACCATTTTGGCATGAGTGTAGGCCTATATTGCAGGCTGCTGTATTATATATGCAGAGTAACTGCAGTATCAGGTCCCCTACTTCTTGTAGTCTTCGTAAATTATCTCCCCCCCCCCCACCAAATCAAAGATGTAGGTCAGTCATGTCAATTGATGCTCACAGGAGCAAGTGAGCGCTTTGGAGCCCAGGAAAGCCTGAGCGCTTTACAGCGGAAAGCAAAGAGACAGATGAAAGAGGCGGTATATGTCGCTTGGTCGAGCTATATTCAGGGATGGCCAGCACTGATTCAATAGATAAAGGGAAGAGAACTTATTTTTTTATTTTTTTTAGTAGGTTATTTTACGACGCTTTATCAACATCTTAGCTTATTTAGCGTCTGAATGAGATGAAGGTGATAATGCCGGTGAAATGAGTCCGGGGTCCAACACCGAAAGTTACCCAGCATTTGCTCATATTGGGTTGAGGGAAAACCCCGGAAAAAACCTCAACCAGGTAACTTGCCCCAACTGGAAATCGAACCCGGGCCACCTGGTTTCCCGGCCAGACGCGCTGACCGCTACTCCACGAGAACTTATTAAAAACAATGGCTTCGCGGTGAATGAGACAATGATTATGAGATAGGCCTTCTTCACGTACTTTAGCCATGAATTCTTTAACTCGGCCAGTCATAGAAGCGGCTCCATCTCTAAAACACTAATGCAATCCCCCCATGTTAATTCACTACAGACCACATATTCATTAGTTGTACGAAACATTTCTTCACTGGTTGCTCGCTCGGGCAGTTTGTACAAAAAAAAAAATTGCAATTACATCCCCGTCAATGTATCGAATGTAGGGAAGAAGTTATGCTTGACCGCTAATATCGGTGGACTCGTCGGTCTGAAGTGAGAACTTCTGACTGGTCTTTATTTTATCCTTCATAATGTCTTGGATGTCATTGGCCATGTCACTAAGTGGGCGGTTAACTATGTCAGCAGAGGGAGGAATTTAATTTTAATTAATTTCTTACAATAATAAGTAAAAGTTCGCGTCACACCTTTCACCTTGTGGAGGCACACCGGTTGCAGGACATTGCTATAAACTATATTCTAGCTCCGAAAAAATCCCCTTTCAAGAAATCTCGCATTTGAGGAAAAACTGATTAATTCCCCAGGGATTTGTTTATTGTAATAACATTAGGTTAACCGGTATCTTGTGCTACCAAATAAGTTATTTTCTTCTAAACTGACTGTTTTTTTATTACAGTATACGGCCATATTGCGTGCAAAAATAGAAGAAAAGGGGGAAAAGGAAAAGGAGGAAAAGAAGATGGAGAAGAAGGAAGTTCCTGCAGCAGAAGGCTGTAGGCCTGAATGATTTGACGTGGTTACAGCTATGAGAGAGTTTTCGACGTTTATGCAGTTGTTTTTGTTCCATATTTTGCATGTGGCCTACATGAATGTCAAATTAATATTGTAAAGTTTTCGACTTTAATCTGTCAGACACTATTTAGAATGTTCTCAAACACGGAGAATAAATGACAAATCATTTTGTATACTTCTTACACTATATTTGAAGCAGTAGAAACATTTGTTACGATAGTAAAGTAGGCCCTTCTGTATCACAAAATGAGACATGGAATAAAGTTTATGGAATAACAGAAAATATGTATTATTCAAGTTTATTCAATACAAAGACTGCAGTGCTTAATATGAAATGTATTTTAAGAAGAGAAATGCAGTAATCAGATATTGAAGACTCAGTCACTTTCTGAACTTCAGATGTTTACTTTGTAGGTCTATTCACTTTATACCGTGTGTTATTCTGGGTATAGGATATAGAGATTTAACATTGTCATAAGAAACTCATGTATAAAAACAATGAAGAAATAACTTAATCAGTAGGCTGTGTTAAGAAATTAGCAGGCTTTGGAAATTTGTGAAACAAGAGAACATCAGACTTTGACTTAGCAACCATAAATTTAATGATGTTCCCTTGTTTTACATATTGTCAAAGCCTGTTATTTTCTAAACGTGGTCTATCGATTAAGAGTCCACACCTGTGGAGTAACGGTCAGCGCGTCTGGCCGCGAAACCAGGTGGCCTGGGTTCGATTCCCGGTCGGGGCAAGTTACCTGGTTGAGGTTTTTTTCCGGGGTTTTCCCTCAACCCAATATGAGCAAATGCTGGGTAACTTTCGGTGTTGGACCCCGGACTCATTTCAGTGGCATTATCACCTTCATCTCATTCAGATGCTAAATAACCTAGATGTTGATAAAGCATCGTAAAATAACCTACTAAAATAAAAAAAAATCTATTGATTAAGTTATATTTTCATTGTTTTTATATATTGGTTTCTTATGCCAATGTTAAATCCATATGTCCTATACCTGGAAAAACACAACGTCTCAGCGAGATTGAAACTCTTCCCCATATCCTTGACTTCTGCCCCTATAGTGAGGCCCTTCGCAACATCCGTCACCATGCTGGCTGAGGCACTGATGGAAGTAGGGTTTACAGTCCATCAAGAGGTGCAGGGACTAGCCACACAAGGAAGTGTTCGGCGAATTGAAATCATTGCCATTAAGAACAACTCGGCATACATTCTCGATCCCACCATCAGATTTGAGACACATGCAGATCAACCGCATGAGGTGGACAGTGAAAAGAAACGGATCTATGAACCAACAATCCCGTTCTATGAAGATAAATACAGCCTGTCCCACATTGATGTAATAGGTCTGATGGTGGGAGCACGAGGTACCATACCCTCCTTCTTCGCCAACAAATGTAAAAACCTGGGGCTAAAACACAGCATTGTGAAGGAAATAGCCATTAATGCCCTCAAAGGATCGGTTCACATATTGAGAAATCATTTGTATGGGAGTGATAATGGAAATTTCAAGTTATCTTAACCGATGGCTGTTGATTGGTTTAGATATCAATGCCAATCAATCCGTACTATTATTTTTCTTGCCGTATATGGCATTCAAATCATTCTAACCTCTCTAATAATTTTTTTTCCCCCCATTTCTTAACTGTAAATGAGCACAAACGCTACTTAGGTAAACATTTTTCTGACATTTTGTATATTCAATTCCCTAACCGTTTCAAATGTATATCATTTTACCTTTTAGGTGTGTTTCCAAATTATATGTAATACACTTTGTCAAATCTGGCAACCTTTTCATAAGGGAAGCTAAATTTATTATTATATAGGCAATTAATATACTCGTTCATATTTTGAGTTGTACCTGTTGTGATTTATCTCTATATTGATGGCCTTAATGTCACCAGATAAAGAAAATAATAGCCAAACAAATAAATAAAAACGTAAAACTCGAAACTGAATACTGGAAATAGACATTATAAACCAGTATGTGCATTGCATTAGGTTGGTGTATAAAATGATTTCTATTTTTTCTTCAGTGTGTTAAGTACCTAGTTATCTTGGCCATGACATGTGGTGATATTCTTGAAGCATCACTCTTATCCACAATGATCTTTTTAAATTGATCACACAACTCCAGGTCAATTACAGAAGAATTTTCAGAAACATTCACTTGGAACTATCTTATTAAAGAGAGATACGTGAAGTTTACACCTTTACAAGAAATGAACTACCCAGTGAGATGGCTCAGATAGTTATGTCTGGGACTTGCAATCAGGATGTCACGGGTTCAAACCCCATGGCTGGTCAATCTGACTTAGGTTTTTTTATTGTTTCCTTCACTTACAAAGGAAAATGCCAAATTGGAAATTTTCATGTCGTGATTAATCACCATCTCAATCACAAATATCATAAACAATAAAACAAAATCTGAAATCAGTTGTACCAGCAGAAACTGTTTATAACACACAACAGTAGAAACAGAAACTAAAGATCCTGGACATGTGATACGGCTGTAGATGTTAAAGCATGTATAAATAAACTTAACAAATCAATGAACTCTACCCAATGATTCTATACACACGATATGACCATATATGTTAAAGCATAATAAAAAGTTGTTTAGTAAACTGACAGGCCTGGACCTCACAAGTGATACCAAAAAGTACCACTTATAACACAGCTAGGCCAGGAGATAATGGGGTAGGGTGGCCAGTTCCTTTCCCCCTCCATTGCATACATCGCTCATTAGCTACATGTTACACTAATCAGACTTCAGATGCATACAAACAATTCTGCAGTGCTCGGGAAAAGTGACACAAGTCAGTTTCCACAAACCTTTTTTGATAATTTATTGACAACTTACGGAACATCTGCTCGCTTGGAAAAAAACACATAAGTATTTCTCCCATTACAATAATTCATACAGAAGAAAACCAAATCTACATAAACCAGTGTAAGTCGTCAATAAATTATCAAAAAAGGTTTGTGAAAACTGACTTGTGTCACTTTTCCCGAGCACTGCAAAATTGTGCTTCCTCTGGCACATATCGTCTAGTGAGATGTAAAGGTAAAAAAGGTAAAGGTATCCCCGTAACATGCCATGAAGGCACTTGGGGGGCATGGAGGTAGAGTCCCATGCTTTCCATGACCTCGGCACTAGAATGAGGTGGTGTGGTTGGCACCACGCTCTGACCGCCTTTTACCCCCGGGAAAGACACGGTACTCAATTTTATAGGAGGTGAGTGAACCTCGGGGCCGTTCTGAAAGTTTGACAACGAGAAAAAATCCTGTCACCATCTGGGATCGAATCCTGGACCTTCCAGTCTGTAGCCAGCTGCTCTACTAACTGAGCTATCCAGTGAGATGTACTGCCTGAAAATAGAGGTTCATATCAGCCAGAACCTCAGTAAGAGGTGGAATCCTGATTATTCGTCACTAGTATTTCTCCCTAAGACTTCGGACATATGTATATCATATGATGAAAGAGTAGTGGAACGGAGAAAAATTCTCTCCGGCACCGGGATTTGAACCCGGGTTTTCAGCTCTACGTGCTGATGCTTTATCCACTAAGCCACACCGGATTCCCATCCCGGTGTCGGATCGAATCCTCTCAGTTTAAGTCCCACCTCTTGGGTTCCTTCTGGTGGCCGCCCCCTGCACTACGTCATAGATGTCTATGAACGTAGGACTAATGTCCACATATGTGCGGAGGTGCACTTGTTATGAGTGACTGGTTGGCTGGGCTCCGACGGAATAAGCGTCGTCTTAAATCACAAGTGATTTACGCATATCATATATACTCCACTACTCTTTCATCGTACAATGATGCAGAATATCTGCATGGATACATATGTACTTCGGTATCAGTAGTGCCCTGCGGTTACGGTTCTACATGAAAAATAGTGTATTTAGCAAACGCAGCTGTTTATTGCATCTAAATCGGATAACGCGTGTAATTACAGCCCCTTCTCGAAGTTGACTGTGCACCCGAAATTGTACTCCAACCATCCGTGCGCTACACCTCTCCCACCTGGTACAACTAGTCACGTAGTGGAGATGTGCCCCACAAGCTTTTCTAGTTTTTTAAGTCAAATTAACTAAATCCTTCACTCCGGTGTTTGTCCATGTATTTTCTCCTCTAAACAGAATACAGAAAGCGTTTTCATGAGCGCAACAAAAAACCAATCGTTTCCATTACACATTTCGGTATAAAAATGACTAGTAGGCTACATGATTTCCTCGACTTTTTCCAGAAATTTCAATATTTAAATTTTGTGAAGGATGTAAATTTCTTACGTTAACATGCAATTTCTCTTTTAATTTCGAAAAGGGTTGGTCAATTAGGTTTTCATTTCATTCATTTTTAATATAAAATATTTCCTTAGACACACTGACTAATCACATCACACCCCCACAGTACTATAACACACTGGAACTGTAATGATATACAGCAGTCCAGAAGCCTGTGTGTTCTAACGCAGGTCATAAAGAGATGAGGGTGTTGGTGGTTCTTTTGTATATTCGGAGAGAGCTGCTTCGGCTGCAGCTCTAATGCAGTCTTATGGGACGGTGAAGAAAACCAGTTTTCTGCTGCCGAATACCGTACGTTGAGCTTCAGGAGCTGCCTATCACAGATCCGAAAAGTACACTGCAGCTAAAATTCTCGAGCAGTTCAAGGCTCCTACAGACAGTAAAATCTCGAATCGAAGGAGAATGAATTGGAAAAATAAATGAAACAATGAACTAGATTACATGAAAGCACGTTTTACATTTTTAATTTTTTCAAGTCCATTTAAATGGCGGTTCTGCAGTTCTTATTGTAGAGCCGCCCCTGTTCGGTACATTAAAATAATATATAAAATAATAATAATATATATAAATCAGGTTAAATCGATGTAGATTAAGCCAAACTACATTATCCTGAAGTATTTAAATTCCTCCTGAGACACCCTGTATATAGAGAACAAAACTCATACATGTACAGTAGTACCTCAGTAGGAGCTATGTATTCACTCATCATGTCGACAGCGTTATGTTGCCAACCAGAACCGAGCATAGACGACCTGACGGTTGTTGCAAGCAGACAAGATGAGCTAGAAGGAAGTCGACCAGCAGAAGTGGGAGCCATGGTGTCCAGTCAGCATTATAACCTTCGCCTAATGTAAGTTATAATATTATATCTTGTACCAATTGCTGCTACTGTCAGGAGATGTACCATAAAGTCATAATGTATTACTTACTGGCTTTTAAGGAACTCGGAGGTTCATTGCCGCCCTCACATAAGCCCGCCATTGGTCCCTATCCTGAGCAAGATTAATGCAGTCCCTACCATCATATCCCACCTCCCTCAAATCCATTTTAATATTATCCTCCCATCTACGTCTCGGCCCCCCCAAAGGTCTTTTTCCCTCCGGCCTCCCAACTAACACACTATATGCATTTCTGGATTTGCCCATATGTGCTACATGCCCTGCCCATCTCAAACGTCTGGATTTAATGTTCCTAATTATGTCAGGTGAAGAATACAATGTGTGCAGTTCTGCGTTGTGTAACTTTCTCCATTCTCCTGTAACTTCATCCCTCTTAGCCCCAAATATTTTCCTAAGCACCTTATTTTCAAAGACCCTTAACCTATGTTCTCTCTCAAAGTGAGAGTCCAAGTTTCACAACCATACAGAACAACCGGTAATATAACTGTTTTATAAATTCTAACTTTCAGATTTTTTGACAGCAGACTGGATGATAAAAGCTTCTCAACCGAATAATAACAGGCATTTCCCATATTTATTCTGTGTTTAATTTCCTCCTGAGTATCATTTATATTTGTTACTGTTGCTCCAAGATATTTGAACTTCTCCACCTCTTCAAAAAATAAATTTCCAATTTTTATATTTCCATTTCGTACAATATTCTCGTCACGAGACATAATCATATACTTTGTCTTTTCGGGATTTACTTCCAAACCTATCTCTTTACTTGCTTTCAATAAAATTCCCGTGTTTTCCCTAATCGTTTGTGGATTTTCTCCTAACATATTCACGTCATCCACATAGACAAGCAGCTGATGTAACCCGTTCAATTCCAAACCCTCTCTGTTATCCTGGACATTCCTAATGGCATACTGTAGAGCAAAGTTAAAAAGTAAAGGTGATAGTGCATCTCCCTGCTTTAGCCCGCAGTGAATTGGAAACGCATCTGACAGAAACTGACCTATACGGACTCTGCTGTAAGTTTCACTGAGACATTTTAATTAATCGAACTAGTTTCTTGGGAATACCAAATTCAATAAGAATATCATATAAAACTTCTCTCTTAATCGCTCTCATAACGAGGGTTAGCGCAATAAATCTCAACAGATCATACTGCTGGACCATCCGTGCCCCCCCGACTTAAATTCCATCCATTCCATACACACTGCAAGAATATGAAATGTATAATATTGTCTTATTATTTTACTAAATTCTGTAGCACAATCATTGTAAAACTGTTTCTTTAATCACCTCATCACAAGTGTAGCCTAGACCAGTCTATGGCGCACACTAGCATATAAAAACAAAGCTTGCTGGCTCTGTATTCGCCAGGACTATGTGACTTTGCTGTTTTATTGATATGAGTCTGTAATCTTAAGATCACTGATGTAAAGGGGCCACAGTCTTCACTGTCACATGACTGACATATTCCCCATATCCACAGCTGATCTTGAGGATTGTGGGAAATTATTGAAATGTATTCAGAATCATAAGACAAATTATGTAAAGTTAAAATGAATCTTTATTACATATCAAAGTAAACAAAAATACATACAAATCAAACTCGATAAAAAGAATACCATTTATAAATGTGTGTTACCTTACAATGCAGAATTATGTAATTAATTGTAATTTTGAGAGGCTCTGTACATTATTACGTACAAACCAGAACTACATGTAACTAGGTTATGTACAACCCCGGTATTATTGTAATAAAAATTTGATGCAAAAAATTCTGCAATACTGATGCAAAACATATTTAATGTAATATTCCTTTCCAAATGAACCATGGACATGTAACAATTCTTATGGAAAAGCATATGCTAAAATTAATGTGTAATCATTTTGTTTTGCTGTACTTCTTTTCTTCAAATATTTGTTGCATTTTAAACCATTTATAGATTAATACTGCATTTTTAACATGCAATGCAGTCGTAAAATTCACTTGCAGAATGAAAAGTTACACTTGTTTGGATCAAATTTCTGCTCATTTAAAGGACAAAACTACAATTCTTTGAATAATTAATTATTATAATACAGTGCTCTCTTAAATTGACTGAGCGTGTTGGTAATTAAATCTATGGCTTTCACAAAACACGCTATGAAATGTTTAATATAAAACCATTTTTATCTCTAAAAGGAAGCAAAAACGAGCAAAACTGTATTAAACATTTTTGTTTGAAATATCTCAAAGAATAACCCATTAAATTGACATTTCTTACGGTTCACCCTATGTATGAAATGAAAATTCTCTTCTAATGAGAAAAAATCATAAAGGGTTTTATTGTAATTGTAGTAGTAGTAGTAGTAGTAGTAATAATAATAATAATAATAATAATAATAATAATAATAATAATAATAATAATAATAATAATCATAATTACCGTTTCTCGTTTACTTCATACAACTTTCAGTTCAAAGTAGTGCTATCAAATAAGTTACCTTCTTCTAAACGTGATTTTTTGTTACAGAATAAGGACGAAGAAGGAAATGGAGAACAGAAGACGAGCAGAATGTCAACAGGAAGTTGTAAATGAGGCTGTTGCCATGGATACAGTCACGAGAAAAACATCTGAGATTCATGTAGCCATTGCATGATTTTGTGTATGGCCTACATGAAATTCAAATTAGTGATGTGAAATTGACAATCTGTCAAATACTATTCTGAAGAATATTCTGAAAACTGGACAATTGAGACTGAAGTGGATTAACCATTTGGTCCAAATCCATGAAAAGTGTTATGATGATGAGTTAAATAACTATAATTTTCATGTAATTACTTTTCCGTAGTTTCCTTCATACAACCTCTAGCTCCAAGTTAATCACTTGACAAACTCAGCTTTGTTTAACCCAGAACTGTTTTTCTCAGCAAGATACGAGGAACAGCTGGCAAACCTCAGACAAGAACTAGAGGTTGAGCGGGAGGAGTCATCAGCAGGAAGTGGTAAGTGGGAGCTGTTACCATGGTTACAGTTACAAAGCAATTTACAGAGCTCCTTTAGTTATACTGATATCATGTGTGTATCTAATGCCTACCCACTTCACTTGCGTGATTCGGGTTCCACATATTGCGGACAGATGGCAGGATTGTGACCCATTTTCAAGTTGCACACCACTTCGGTAGGTCACGCTGTGGATGATGCGTATCTGTGAAGAGTTATGTCGTGTAATAGGGTGAGTGTATGTGTAAAAGTGTTCGTGTAGGGAATGGGTGAAGATGAAAAGAGAAGGGGAAACCCGGTGCCGGCATGTAGCCTACTCCTATCGAATAGCACCAAGGGAGCCGCCAGACTTTAACGTCCCCATCCGACGGACGAATCACTATTAACAGTGACATATGCCTTCTCTTCATATGCACTGCGGAGAGATTTGGGATTTAACCCAGGAATATTGATTAGTGATTAGAAGTTGATATCATTATAGTCATTTGTTTTTAACAGAAGTTTGACTTTATTACATTTCTAACTGAGCTTCCTCTGAACCAGATTTGTTTTTAATTATAGAGTAAAGAAGAAGAACTCCGAGTCCTCAGAGCAGAACTACAGGCAGAGGAAGAATTGAGGAAGATGGCAGAGGAACTGCAAGCAGAGTGCCAGGAGGCAGCAGTAAGTGTGAGCTGTTGCTATGGTTACAGTTACTAGACTCACAACTGATTGAGACCAACTGAAGGTGAAGCTGTATTCAGCTTCATGTGAATGAAGATTTTGTTGAGTAAAGCAATTGTATATTGCTACAGATGTGAAATGAGACCTGTACATTACAAGTAAATTCTCTAGTAAGTAGTACAAATACCACAGTTTCTCTTTCACAAAAGAGTTTCCTACAGTTGTACTTTACTGCTCCATAGTTATAGATTACCAGTGAAGTTCCAAGACTTTGTTCTGCAAAAGTATTAGTACTTGTAACTTACCAGTGAATTGTCAAGTATTCTCTACCAATGAAAGGAGGCTAATGTACTAGTGATATTTAAACATATTTAGTTTATAATATTAAAAGATAATTTAATAAAAATGTGGTCTAGCATATCTTTTCTGACTTTTATTTCCTTAAAAAAAATCGTCTCCTTTGATACCATTTTAACAATATTGCAGTGTTTTTGCAATTCCGTAACAATTAAATTTCGCGGATGAATATAAGTATTAGTGACATCTATTGGCTAATATGAGAAACTATCTTGGAGCATATGCAGTGATTAGGGACGAACATGATAATAACAAGAAAGCAATTTTTCATTATCAAAAAGTAAACTAAAATAATATTACAGGATCACGTAATATGTCATAGAAATATTACAACACTACAGATCTTTGCTGTAACCTACCTTAAAATATAACATTACAATCGAGACAAACATAACCTAATTCGACAAATGAAATACGAAGATAAACAGCCATTTCATGATATGACGTATGTTTATTGATATGATTTCACTTGTAATGATTAACTGGTAATGTACAAGACACAAATTCTTTCGTGGAACAGAAAGATACTCCATAATTTACAACAACTTTCACCAGTATCTTGTAATGTACAACATGATATGTTGTGGAATAGACCCTTCTCTCGAGATATATAGAAAATCGTGAGACACTTAATTAGAGCATTCATATATTAAGACAACTTTGTTTATTCTTCCTGGTATAATGGGTCATTACTTATCAAATCAACACAGTTCACAACACGACCCTTTTAATAAATTTTTGTCTGTTCATAGAAGACATGGAGGTATGTACCCATATACACTTTAACATTGTAAATGAAACAGCTCTGATACAATGCTGTTGCAGAGTTTAAACATTTTTCAGTATACCGGTACCCCACTGACAAGTACCTTAAAATACTAAAGAGAGCAGATTTGCCTGTTTGTCGAATGTGCATCATCATGCTTGAGAAAAGACATTT
This sequence comes from Periplaneta americana, assembly GCF_040183065.1. Classification (NCBI taxonomy): domain Eukaryota; kingdom Metazoa; phylum Arthropoda; class Insecta; order Blattodea; family Blattidae; genus Periplaneta; species Periplaneta americana. The sequence continues at coordinate 6,219,852 of NC_091118.1, forward strand.
TTCAGTGTCAGTAATTTATTTTGTGTGCACAAGGTTTCAATTTTGGAGTAAGAGGCAAAGGAAGCTATCCGTGTTCTGAAATTTATCCCCAAATTCAAACTAGGAACATAGTTAAATGATGCATCAAATATATTTTTTCAAAGAAAATTTAAGGACCGCATTTTATTCTGCTCTTTCTTAAAAATTATGTTGAATGACCTTGAAAAGATAAACAATTTTTTTCTGGTCATGTCATCGTATGTTTAAAACTGGAACACATTAAGTCAAAAATATTACTTTTGAGAAAAAGGCGTATATAGTGAACATCATATATGACTATAAACTTATAATAACTGGAAAATTAAATTCATATAAAGATAAACAACTTACTAAATATATTATTTTGAGGATTTAGTTTTTTCAGAATAAAAACATCTTTTTGTCAGAAGTCATATTTAATGTGCTTGATTTATAAACTCAGAATACTTCATTTGAAAGCTACACTTCATTAGCTTTCCAATGAGAGCTGTTCCACACCTGTATTTCAAAGAGCCGTACCTTGAAAACCAGCCACTAAAAAATCTAAAACCGACTATAGTCCGGGTCAGCTTACTTCATACCCTAAGGGTGAAACATAACCATTTTTCCCCCCATTACTACATATGCTAGTGGATTATGGTGATTTTTTAGTTTGCAGGTTGAATTTTCTTTTGCCAACTTCGTTTCGAATTTCGATACTGACAAATACTACAAATGGTAGTGATTTTGTAACTGGTATGTTGGCAGCTGAGACAAATATCGACAAAATTTGTCGATACTGGAGTTCCATGAAATTAAAATTGTACTAGATTTTTGAGCCTATTACTGGAAGCTAATGAAATTTGAACATACTAATAATTACTTAATATCAGTATTAATATTAATACATAATAGTTTATGTGTTGCGTTGTGGTTATAATTCAAGACTATAGTCAAGTAAGTTTTTGGAGTTAGTACTAATAATTTCATGTGGTCAAACAAAATACATTTTTAGGTTAGGTCACCTGAGTCAATTGTTTAGTCAAACCAATGAATTTCGTAATGCCAGACAAAATACTTGACATGTTGATCCCTTTCCCGTATAGTTTGCTATGAAAATATGTTACAAACTATTGAATTATTTAGAATAACCTTCCAACATAAAGTACAGTAAGTAAATAAGTCATTTAGTACGTAGGATTGTGTGATCTGGTAACAGTTGGCATTACTGACAAAACGGCAATATTTGCTGTTTAGGAACTGTTGTTCTGTGATTCTCACTATATTATGCATTTAAAATTACATCTTCTCAATGTAGAATAAATTTTGTTAAAATAAAAAATACAAAGGCTGGGAATTGCACTTTTTTGTAATGATTTGATATGCAATGACCCTTATTGAATTATTATATCAGTGTAACATTTCTCTCGCAGTTACTACCGACATTTATACTACTGCCATTTCTGCTGACATTAGTAATGATTGCTCCTTCGTGCTGGTAATTGTGTGTAATCCTTCACACAGCCTAATAGAACTGTCACCTAGCTGACAGCTTCCTCTAGAAGACTGTTTTGTCAGCTGCAGTTGAGGTTGGGCCCAACCTGGAGTAGAGAGACAGCAGAGGCAGGACTCCGCTACACCGGGCAGTCCAGCGGGGGTACTACATGGTGCAGATGCTCCTGAATGCAGGCAGTCAAGTGAATGCTGTGGATTCTGACAGCAGCACTCCCTTGCACCTGGCAGCCGAGGGACGCCACCAGGATGCATGCAGGGCGCTGCTGGCTGTCGGGGCATGACTGGATGTGAAGGTAAGACCATATGGCTGCACACCGTGCAGTGTGTCAGCTGCTGCTGTCAGCTGGGGCGCAGCCCGAGTCTAGTGGACCCCACTGCACTATGCAGCACATTGGGGCCACGCTCCAGTGGTGCAGCTGTTGTTGCAGCATGGCGCAGAGCAGGGGGGTGAGGGCTTGTTATGGAAAGACTCCCCTGGACCTGGCGCAGTCAGATGTGGCGGCCATGCTGCAGGGCTGAACAGGCGTAGTGCTGCCAACACAACAGCAACACCATCACAGTATTGTCTCGATATAGTGGACTTTAGTTTAGCTCACTTTTCACTTTTGCGTACGTTTTTTTAAATTCATACTAAAATCCCATTACATTATAATGTACAGATGTTTAATTTTTAAGTTATCATTACTTTTATAGGTTATTCTATGTTTATATAAATTGTCATTTAGGCCTATCACAAAGTGGAATTAGGATATAGGTTCGTTCCAACAGTCAGGAACTATCCGTAACTATTGTGAGCATGCGCAGTAGAGAAAAAGCGTTCCATCACAATCCGAACCAGTCCTGAACCGAAAACATGTACTGCAGTCAGGCATTCCAACAAACTTTTGACACGGGTTCGGAACGGTCAAAAGTAGTGAGTGGATTGAGGCATGTATGGAAGAGTACGCACATGTGCATAAGCTCACCGTCTCCTGGATAGTGAAGAAAGACATGATCGACTGTTCACATCAATGAGGTTAAGATGAAAATTGACAGTGCAGACGAATAATAAAACTAGAGATTTAATTTAAATTTTCGCCAAAAAGGAAGGGATTAAAAGTATAATAAATAACGTACATAAATTAATAATTAAAAAAGAACTATTTTTAGATGAAAATCCCCACATTGAATTATCGGAATTCTTGCCTTCCATATTTTTTGTCATCTTTTTATAGAAAATGATCGAAATTCTATTTTCTGCAATTAAAATTAGCTGCGAAACGATAATTAAGCATCTCGTTCTTATCAAAGATGACCACAGTTATAGCATCTCTGGATTTAGTACATAACGATCCGCGAAAGTGTTCCAACAACATCAAGTCCAGTTTCAATCCCACAGCAGATGCTCAACTAGCGCAAGCACATAAGATGGTACAGGAACCGTACATGAACTGATCCATGAACCGCTTGTTGGAACGAACCTTGTAATAAATTGTGATTACTTAATTATGTATCGTGTTTTGTCAATATTTCATTATACAGTATGCAAGCTCCTTAATGTGCATGATAATGATTTTATATTGTATTGTATTTATTAACATTCCATGGTATTCATACATTGCTTACAGCTAGAATATATGGAACAAGTCAAAAAACTTAGTACTATTATAAAGTCTTAATTTATAGTCACAGTCTAGATGAAATATATACAGATCAGATTTACAATATAGTCTACTAGTACAACACAAAGTTTTAGTATCAATTTCATGAAGTGTTATTGAATGTCATGAATTCACCTACAGAATAGAAGGCGTGAGAAATTAGGTACTTCTTTAATTTGGCCCTAAATAATCTTATGTTTCGAGTTTCATTTTTTATATTGATAGGGAGGCTATTAACATTTTTTACTGCCATATAATGCACTCCTTTTTGATAGCACGACAGACTTGGTGATGGAGTATGAAAATCATTTTTTGACGTGTATTTATGCTATGAACTGTTAAATTAGTTACAAAGTTTTCACGATTACATACGAGGAAGATTATTAATGAAAAGATATACTGACAAGCCATGGCATTATTTGTAGACTATTTAACTATTACTACGTTTTATTGTTTCAATGTATATTTCACTTCTGGCAGTGTGGAAGAGAAGGCTTCATGGCCTTAATTCCACCAGAATAAATATATAAAGAAACTTGTGATCATTTAATTACCTATTACGTACGAAAATTTTCAAACTACATAATTTTTAACTTTTGAATCCTATTTTATCTATGGTTGTTGCAGATTTTATGCATTATGTGCATCTCTTTTTATTTTTAACATGTTCACTGGAAACATATTATTGAATGTGAAGTGTAGCATCTTGAGTGTATATGATCTTTGTCGTATGTTCTATCAAGCAAGAATGATTGATTCTCATGTCATTGGGTGACCTCAATAGTTCGTAGAAGATAACCGAGATAAACAAGGCAAACTGAAGATAAGAACTACTTCAGATATTGATTGCATTGTGGTACCATATCTACATTATTTTCTGTACGTAACTTACCTGAAATAATCTGTGTTATAATTTCAAAATTGATTAATATACAGAGTGGCACATGAAATGTCACACCATTTATTTTACATGTAACACGTATTGATTTGTATTAAAGCTTTACAAAATTATACAGAATTAATAATTAGGATTTGGAATTTTATCTCTAATGCAGAACTTGTTCCATATGACCGCTGTTTTGCCTCACAACCTCTTGCAAACGAGCCCTTACATTCGTCACCACTTTTCGACACAAGTCTTCAGATAGCGCACGGCACAACTCCACTAGAAGGGCTCTGAGCTGCACCACATTTTCTGGCCTCTTTTGGTACACTTTCTCTTTAAGGAATCCCCATAAAAAGAAATCGCACGGATTAATGTCCGGCCTACGAACTATGAAGCGGCCACATTTTGCCGCACCATGTCGATGTGACATCACACGAAGATCAAACTTCTCGTGCAGGTAATCCAGAGCGGTGTTTGCAGTGTGTGGACGGGATCCATCCTACATGAACCACTGACTTTCCATAGTGAGACCTTTTGCATGAGATGGGGGATAAAACTGCTTTCCAACATGGTTTTGTATCGAACTTGGTTGACAGTTTCATCGAAGAAAATTGGACCGATGATTCCGTAAATCCAAATTGCGGCCCATACAGAAACTTTTGCCCCAAACATTTCTTTTTCATGCAGCATGCGAGGAGGTTCCCTAGACCATAATCAAACGTTTTGTTTACTCACAACACAGAATAACTTTCACCTTGTGTTCAACAGTCAATCGCCCGTTGTCCGCCATTTCACAAATTGATGTTTGTGCTCGTAGCTATGGTTACATCCGAATTGTGATGCTACCTATCGGATTTTCCATGAATTTTGGCATCCACTAGCGCAGTTAGAAACATCGAAACAACAATATTAAAATTTTTATATGATAATTAAATGGTATGACATTTTTTGTGCCACCCTGTATTTAGGCCGTGTCTCAAAGCTACATTTTCAGCTGAAGTGAACTAGACTGTTGACTAAATAGCCGGATGTGACGTCAGAGGTTATGATCCAAAGCTACATAGTGCATAGCTATCAAGTCCGTAGTAGCTAGTAAACGAAAATGTTTGTTCACTAAAGAAACATGGATACCTCATCAGCAATTGGGGTTATGAAATCTGAATATGCTTTGGAAGTTAAATAATGTAAATATAATGTAGAATAACACGTTAACTTTAAACACTGACATTGTTAGTACCTTCTGTACAATGTTTTAAACATTATTGTAATATATTAAGCCCTTATGTTTTCCCATAACTCGTAATGAAACTGCATTAGGACACTGCCTTCTTAATTCAATTCTGCACCGTGATGTCATAGTTTTTAGGAAAATAGTCTATGAAGAAGGCCATGTTTCAAGCATACATGTCCAAAGCTCCCTAGTGTGTAGCATGGACTAGAGCTCTGAGACACGGCCTTACATGGACTATGAACACAGAATGGTGTGGAATAAGTCTGCATTATCGAATGTAAAATCAAGACAGCTTTGTTTGGACAAAACTTCCTTTTTATATTATAACGTACATCTAAAAATAAAGTATAAATTATATTTTCTGATGTACGTTATACTGAGGCCATGTCTCAAAGCTCAAGTCCATACTACACGGGCTGTCTTTCAAAGCTACATTTTTTAGCTGAAGTAAACTAGATACTGTAGTTGTTTAAAAAGTCGGATGTGACGTCAGGAGTCATGACCCAAAGCTACATAATGCATAGCAATCAAGCCCGCAGTAGCTATACTAAAAGCCGGGTTATGAACCGACTAAACCGGAAGCAACGCTCTGTTGCTCTCTTTCTGAGCTCTGTTGCCACATAGTGGCGCGAGATTCAAAGCGTGTTCAGCATTTGTCACCGATATGTTTAAAGTAACTACTGTACATAGTTCTCGATAACACTATCTACAATATTAGTAATTAAAATTACCGTTTTTAAGAAAGCACGAGCTAATGACGCTGGTACGAAATGAGACTCGTAATGCACGTGGTACTGCAAATGAACTGGCTACACTGTCTCCGTAATTCCGTTGCCAGATTTTCGTTAGCAGACATTTTCACGCGAGGTCCAATGAAATGCTCCGTTCTCGTTCTCCCCTCCATCCCCCACACTCAATGTGGCATCACTGCACAGAATGCCCCTCTAACCAGCACTTTCCTCTCGCCCATCCAACTACTTCCTGTTTCGTCGGTTCATAACCTGGCTTTTAGTATAGTAAACGAAAATACTTGCTTGATTGATGACTTGTTCACTAAACATATACAATGCATATACTATATGTTAATACTTGTGTAATAGAAGGTATTTTCCTTTTGTGATTATGTATTCAGTCTTTTTTTATCATATATTTTTTTATTATTATTATTTTAAAGTTAATACTGATTGTGTATATGTATTCAATCTCTCTCTTTTACTTTATTATGTTTATTATTATTTACAAGTTAAAATTTGTATAAGTACCGGTTGTATTTTTCTGTATCTGATTTGATGCTGGTTGAGTGGAAGAGAAGGCCTGATGGCCAGGGAAAATAAAAACTATTATTATTATTATTATTATTATTATTATTATTATGCAGCTTTTTAGACAACTATCTAGTTCACTTCAGCTGAAAATGTAGCTTTGAGACACAGCCACAGATTTCACTGTATTACTAGACTAGACGGCAATTCGGAAGGCGGGTGGCCACCAGATACGCCGTAGCCTGTAAGGCATGTGACGTCACAAGCTTAACAGGAGAACCAATCAGAATCAGTTAGTAACAAGTGCTTCTCGAGTTGCTTTGTTCACATGCGAGTGTTTTAAAACATCGAATAAGTAAAACTAACATATACTGTGTATGTGTAAGATAAATAAATGGAAGGAGATACTATAAAAAGACAAGTGCTGCACAGGCAGGCGCGGGAAATAGTGTTTAAGATGTATAATTATTTTAAAAACATTAACGAGCAGAACTCTGCCGGGCATCATGGTGCTGGCCGCAACGTTGCCAACGAGCAGGAGATGACTGCAGAAGCATGTGGTGTGGGTTTGCGAACCGTGCAAAGAATTGTTAGTGAAGGAAACAAATCTTTTAATGTGAGCGGAACTGCGACATTTCGTTCTCCTGGAAAACATCCTCGTCGTGGGAAAAACAGTGTCTGAATTAGATGATTTTAATAAAAGTGTGCTGCGACGTACAGTATTAGATATGTACCTTCGAGAATCCGACTCTGGAGAATCTGACGGGACTGATGAGAGAATCAGCGACTTCGATTAAAACCAGGTACTGAATATTTATTAAATCCTAATTTATATTAAATGTGACCAAAATGTGGCAATATAACATGGTACTCATAGTTAATGTTTTCGGGTATTTAACTAGCTAAAATAATTTGCGCCTAGAAACAGACCTATATACAATTTCTACTTAAATAGTGTATCATTTTTTCTAGTAATACACCGTATACATTTCGTATTAAAACTGTGTGATAACATAATAATAATAATAATAATAATAATAATAATAATAATAATACCACACATAAAAATCTTAAAACTTGGTATAAGCATTATTAATAGAACGTAAGATTTGATAATGTTCTGATAAAAGGTTTGTCATGCTTGCAGTAATCAACGGCTAAGGTCATTATTGTCTTTTTAAAATTGAAATTCTCTCCTCACTACTTGTATTGCGCGCGCGAGTGAAGTACGATGTGGCAATGCTGTACATTGCCTTTCTCTCACTGTCTGTCTCATCGACGCAAACGCTAGCAGCCGACCGCCTTCCGAACTGGCGTCTAGTCTAGCATTATTTTTGCATAAATGTATTTTTAACTTCAAAATAAAATAGTTAGCAGCAATGTACTGTGTTGGCATCACTGCAATGCAATGCTGCAATGTAATAAATGTTTCACAATCCTGCTGTGCAGAAAATAGGAAAGATTGAAGAAAGCTGGATTTGCAGTGTAAGACCTATCCTTGGGCAGAACACTGAATGAATAAATCCTGTTACTGACATTTGCTGCACAACTTACATAGGCAATAGTAAGCGTTTCGTAATTAAATACATGTGTGCTATTATTATTATTATTATTATTATTATTATTATTATTATTATTGTGTGCAAAGGTTACCATGTTAACAATTAATAAAATGTTCAAATAGATATTCATATCACTGTTCCTGGGTATTACGAAAATTAGATATAAGTTTATACCCTGATATGCCACTAATACCTTCATGTCAGTCTTTGTCAATAATAATATTTTAATAAAAATTATAATAATAATAATAATAATAATAATAATAATAATATCAGTATTTGATTAGTATTATTGGTATATTATTGTTCAAACACATTGCTATTGCTTAATTAAACATACCCAAAAAATGTTTACGTTGTTAGCACTGTCCGTGGAAAAAAACTGAAATTTTTTAGTTATCCTATGATGTACGCCAATATCATCATGCCATGTATTTCAACAAGAATACACACACTGTAATGTTATATCACTCAGTGGCGCATCTATAAATATAGTTTGTAAGAGGGGTCGGGGGGGAGAGAGGGCGAGCACACTGCAGACAAAGCTGCTGTCGTGCGAGAAGCGGTAAGAGTGGGGATAAATTCCCCTACCGCTGTTCCGATTTTTCATAACCAGCCCAGACACGCTCAGAAATAGAAGTTCCAGAACTTCCAACATTATCGAGTTTTTTAAAATAAAAATTACGGTATGCTGCAAAATGCCTATTCACATATAGGTGTGTTTAAAAAGAAGACAATGGCTATAATTTTCACAATATAGGTTCGTTCCAACAACAGTCAGGAACCGTCCGTAACCATCGTGAGCATGCGCAGTACAGAAAAAGCGTTCCAACACAATCCGAACCAGAAACATGTACTGCAGTCGGGCGTTTCAACAAGCTTTTGACACGGGTTCGGAACGGTCAGAAATAGTCCGCGGATTGAGGCAAGTATGGAAGAGTATGCAAGACGCGCATGCGCATAAGCTCACCAACGTCTCCTGGATACTGAAGAAAGACATGATCGACTGTTCACATCAATGAGGTTAAAGATGAAGTGACAGTGCAGACAAATAATAAAACTAGAGATTTAATTTAAATTTTCGCCAGAAAGAAAGGGAATGGAAATTATTTGGGTATTTAAATAGTTAATTACAATTTCAACATGCAGCTTTGATTAAAAGTATAATAAATAACGTACATGCATTAATAATTAAAAAAAAAAGAACTATTTTTAGATGACAGTACCCCAGTACACGACATTGAATTAGCGGAATTCTTGCCTTCCATATTTTTTGTAATCTTTTTATAGAAAACGATCGAAGTTCTATTTTCTGCAATTAGAATTAACTGCGAAACGATAATAATTAAGCATTCCTTTCTTAGCAAAGATGATCACAGTTATAGCATCTCTGGATTTAGTACATAACGATCCGCGAAAGCGTTCCAACAGCGTCCAGTCCCATAGCAGATGTTCAACTAGCGCATGCGCGTAAGAAGGTACAGGAACCGTACATGAACTGATCCATGAACCGCTTGTTGGAACGAACCTTATATTGACACGTAAAGATTCCCCCCCCCTTTCATTTCATTTGGAGGGTGGGGGGGGGACTTGAACCCCATGAGTCTCACCTCCCCCACTACGGGTGCGCCACAGATATCGCGACGCTAAGTCTGCTTAATTCCTAAATATGGCTGACTGATTAAGTTATTTCTTAATTCTTTTTAAACATAGGTTTGTTACGGCAATGTTAAATTTTGGCCTATAACCCAGAAAAAAAAACACGGTATACATATATACATCCTAGAAAATTCCACACTCTTGGATGCGCCACTGATGTCTCCAAGCTAAGTCAAAGTCTGTTTATTTCTAAACATGGCTTATGATTAAGTTATTTCTTTATTGTTTTTATACATACGTTTGTTACGGCAATGTTATTTTTTTTCCATGACCCAGGGAAAAAACCCGGTATCTAGAAAATTCCACCCCCTTAGATGCGCCACTGATTTCACCACGCTAATCGGTTTGCTTAATTTCTAAACTTGACTCGCTCATTAATTTATTTAATTCTTGCTTTTAAACAGGTTTTATGCCAAGAAAAACACAGTATGCATTCTGCAATATACTATTTGTTATTTATTCTTTAAAATATCAGGTCTAGTTTCCAAGATAATTATAGCTTACCTTTATGCAGACGTACACGTATGGATCAATATCCTCTCTGTCATGATGGCGGTGGGTGAATGGACGGACGCAGGGACAAGGCAGAAGCACAACCCTCTTGCGCAGGAACCTGAGGTGACGCAGGTAGACAGTAATTCCTCGTATTGGCAGCAGATGTCGAGCAAATCGAAGCAGGTTGCCATCTATTACAAAAAATAATTATTGATACTTATTGGGGAGAGGTAATAAATCTGAAATACAGATATTAGCATTTTTTGTTACTTTTTTTTGTTATTTTGCTTTAATTACTCGAAAAGGATAAATCGCATTTTAGTGTTTTCTACTTTTCTCTTCGAATTCTTTACATACATCGTTGGCGTTGGCAGCATTGTATCAACGTTTTCTATCTGCGTGTAAACTGCTAATTGTGGATCAATACAAAATATATACAGCATTTTATATTTTTTTTCTTTTGTGGCAATCGATAGCGTGTTTTCAGATTATATGATCACCTTCGCGGATTATTAGATCGCAGAAATAATTTGTCAGATAGTTTTGTTTTAGAAGACTACAATACTTCGTGTCTTCCTAACCTTCCAGGTAGACCAGAGTACTACTGTATTTGGATATTGGTTGTTAACAAATGATTGTTGTTATTTTAAAGTGTATGAAATAATGTCCTTGACCCTATTATCCATTTCGAAGGGAACCTAAATCAGGCCACCGATGTTGATTTGACAAGTCTGTATATGAGCCTTATTTGCCTTTGACAAAAGTACAACATCCTCGAACAGTGGTCTGTTATTGGTTTGCTGTTTGGCAGTAGATGTTCTATTACAAAATTCACATGGAATTATCTTAAGGACCTTCACATTCATTTTGATTATGTAATGTCTATTCTTATAAATATTATCAAGGATTCTCTTAAAATATTACATAATCATCTCTATTTCAATTAGTTCACTTAACTTACAGGCTTATTTGCCTTCAACAAACAACTTTCTTTTGAATGTTTCAAATATCACATTGTTGTACAGGTTTTTTGTATTCAGGACCCTTGTGGTCACTCAAATTTTTTGAGTTGATGTATTTAATGAATAAATGAAAAAGAAAAATAGTTACTGTTCTTAATAATGGTAAAGATAGTGGCACAGCTAGGATTTGGCGACACTATCGCACAGAAAGTTTAGGTAATTATGTAAGACAAATCATAATTATTTATAGTTTTTTGAGCTGAAATTCAATAGGAGCTACACTTAAGTGAGCCACGATAGTTTTTTTTCGTAAAAGCTAGTATTTCCCCTGCACCAAAAATATGATTTTCATTTCCACAATCATCTGAACTTCCAGTGCGCTAGTTTCTCCCAGGATTTTAATTTGGTGCAGGAGTGCTACAATAAAATGTGCTTCTGAGAACATTACACTGCTTGGAACTGTATAAAACAGATAAGCAAACTATTCCAGCTTTAGTAACCATGCCATGTCGAGCCTCGAACCAAAGGAGAGGAGAAATGAGTGAAGATTAATAAAGCTAGATACAGTACGTAGATTGCGAATAATCATCCCTGGACCTAAGACTATAGGTAGCTTAGTAGATGTTGCAAAATATCAAGTTAATGTCGGTATTCGTTTCATCAGCGAATAAGATGAGTATTTTCCCATTATTATAGTATTTTCCCTGGATTAATTACTTCACAAAGTCCTCTGTACAGTTGGCTTTGATTTCTCGCATCATTACGATACAATTCTTAGCTTCTTACCAGTATTCTAGAAGCTGTTCCTATTCTTTTGTGTTGTTTATAAATCGAATGAATCAAATCAGAGAATCAATGATTGGATTGATCATAAGGCTGATGCATGTGAAACCTTCACTGAATTTTGCATGATGACTAGAAATTATTAATACAAACAATGTTAATTATGTAGTAAGCATCGGCCAGGTCACCATGTTCCCACAGTTGGGGTCCAGGGCACATACTTTCTCGTTAAGAGTGCAAAGAGACTGACATTGTCAGTTATAAGAAAAGGTTGAAAATGAAATAAAAAAGTATATAGGTATATCTATTTAGTAATGTATGTGTCCTGGATCACTATTGTGGGAAGATGACCTGGCTGGTGCTTACTACTGGGTGTTCAGTTCAAAGTGTGTCATGGCTCGCTGTATGCCGTCATATGGCTAGCCGATGAGCCTAGAGAATTCAATCTTCCTACACTTCCACAGAAGCGTATTACCTATGTGCCAGAGAAGTTGCCTAGCAAGTACGGCGTTCGGTAATTTCCTAGAAGACGGGCAAAATCCAACATGGCTGACGAAAACTACCAAAAACGTTCTGCCAACTATGAAGTCCAAATGTCACCAAACATTGCAAAATCAAAGATGAAAAACCAAATATGAGGGGTTTGGTGCAAGAACCTGATAAGTCCAGAAAAACACTTTTAGAGCAAATGCAAAAACAAAGTTTGACATCCATTAAAGGCATGTATTTTTAGGAATTTTGAAATTGTAATTGTACTGGACGATTTCTGTATGTGTTATGTGTGTTACATATGAATATCAATTATAAAATTATATATGTGCATTTTAAAATTAATTATATATTTATTTGGACTTGCCTGGTTTTTGCACCAAACATTTAAAATCTGACATATGATTTGGGAAAGATCATTATTATGTAAGTAAATATCATGAAACACAAAATATAAACAATAGTGAATCATTTTTTATTAGTACCTATCAATAATCTTACAATATCTTTTACATGTGAATCATATTATATTACCAAAGTGCAAATTTTTACAGTTACAATAACTTCTGTTGAATATTTAGATACTTAAATGTACAAATGCCATCCGAATTATTATTAAATTACAGTGTTTACATTCTCAATAAGTTCTGTTGAATTGGATGATTAATTTATATGCATGGTTTCATGCTGCACTTAATACGAACCATAATACTAATAATCATAAATTTATCAGAATACCAGGACGTACAGAATTGGTAATATTGTACATAAATAAATATAGTACATTACAATATATAAGAAAATAGTAGCTTGAGAATTTAGTAGAAAGAAAGATGCATTATATGAAGAAAACGCCAGTATTGTGTTTAGTAGGTTATTCAATATTAGTAAGAAGTTAATGAAAAAATTGTGGGTTAACTTGACAATGAAATAGAGCAAACAGGAAATAAAATTAATTGGAGTACAATATCCAGTCTAAGTCTTTGACTTCTTATTCAGAATCATATGAGCTATGTTCACTAGCTTCATTGGCACTACCTTGAGAATTATACAGTTTAGAACCCCATGTCTGCTGAAGCAATGTATTTCGTTGCCAGTTTCATCACATCTTCATATTTAGCCTTTTTAATAGGCAATGGCCCATTGCACAATAATATCTCTGGAAAACCAAGGTCTCCATTGGTTGTTTTCTTCAGTGGACAGAACTCTGAAATAACAGTTGTCTGTTGATGTTGGCTGACTTTCAATATGTATTTGTGCTGGGAACTGTATTGGAATACTTTATACTGAGAAATTTTGAAAAGCTCATTGTGTCTTGTTTTCATGTTTCCTTTAAAAAACGGTTTGAAGTGGTCTCTGTAGTTTTTGAACATGGTTTGAGTGACAGGAACAACTGTAAATAATTTAGATGATTTCCTGACAAGTGAATGCCGTTCTTCAGGACTATGTAATCTAGTTATAAGCCTTTTTTTCTTTTCAATATTGCCAAAGTCCCTGTCACAGGGCAAAAACGAGTGCCCTCGTTCAGGAAAATGATGTGTAATTATCTGAAATCTATTTGAATGTGTAAGACTGAAAAGATATTGTACCAGTATTTTATTTTTGTTTTGTGAAGCACAGTTGTCTGAAAAAAAGTACAAGTTCAGTAGTATTGGGGGAAACTACAACTGGTACATTTTTTCCACTGCTTGAGACATATAATTCACCTCTTAATCTTTTCAGTTTGTCCCTATTTCTTTTCAGTTTACTGGGATCACGTTCTCTTTTCCTGGAATGTTCACCATTATCACTATCACTGCTTCAATTATCAGATGACATCTTTGAAAAACACAATAAACTGGAAAGACTACACTACATCTCGTTCATGCAGTCATTTCACTAACAGGAAACAGCTGCTACGCTTGTGCTGCCATCTTTTGGTGCAACAACCAGACAAGTCCAGGACTGGTCTGATTCTTGCTCCAAACACAACCATGGTCTCTGTTGGCAACTAAGCGTATCTCATTCAGATAAGTCCACACAACTCTGGTTCTTGCATCAAAAGATGTGCACTGTCGTATTATATATCATGCATACTTTATCTCATTTTTGACCAAAAGTGGACTTATCTGGTTTTTGCACCAAACCCCTCATATATATTCATATTTTTAAAGAAGTACAAGCCCTCCAAAAAAATGAAAATATATTTAATTTTTCGCCTTTGATTTTTTTGGCGTTTCTTGACATTCGAACATCATAGTTGGTAGTACTTTTCTGGCAGTTTTCGTCCGCACTTTACCCCCAAAAATCACCAAAACACAAAACAAAACATTATAATTTATCACCTTATCAAATAAAATTCAATTCTCATTGACGTCTTCATCGACAACCACTTCACTTCCAGTATAAATGACACAGGCTTTAAGGCAATCTAAACTTAAACCATGCAAGCAACAAAGAACTAAACCAACACTTTGTCGTACAGTCAACTGTGCATAAATAAACCACGTCTTTACACTGAATGAAATTCTCTTCGAACACTTATTACACCTTAACATCTACAGAAAATTCAGTAAATAATTCCTTTAAACCACAGTAAAAACAGTTTTCTCCTCAACATTCAACACAATCCTTATTCACCAGCGAAAGAACTAAACCAAAATCGACACAAAATTTAATAAATAATTTCAGGACACGGATTTCTTCCTTTCCCTCTTACTTCAAAATTCCAACCTTGTGCACACAAAATAAATTATTGGCACTGAAAAGTGCCTTTTAGTAAATATAATGATGCGCATTCGACAAATGCAGACAAATCTACAATGTAACATCACTCACGTCAAACAACCAAGAACTGACAACGTCATTATTCATTCAAAATTAATGAAAATTCTAGAATAAATTACAACTATAATCAATCAAATCGAAAGAAAATCACAAAAATAATAAAATGACAAACTTTCAATAGCTTTAGCCATCAGACACAACATAACACCACTCACGTCAAACAACCAAGAAAAACTGATAACGTTATTATCCATTCAAAATTAACGAAAATTCTAGAACAAATAACAACTATAACCAATCAAATTAAAAGAAAATCACGGCGACACCTAGTATAAAAACCTAGAACTAACATGTAAAAGTCACTAAAAGATCACTAACATTTAACTCTGAAATAAAAAAGTTGGTCTTACTTACTATATTCAACAAAGTGCCCGTCTTCTATGAAATTACCTGGTGTTCATTCAGAAGAGAACTTACCAATACGTACCGTAACGCTGGTAGTGGCAGGAATGTGAACTGTTTGGAAACACGTACTGAGGTGAGTTTTTTCTTACTGTCGGGATATGGGGAGAGGGTTAAGACGATTACTTACGTATTTGTTGACATTAACTTCGACGGTCAACATGGCCACGGAGCATTTGATTTGTGTTGTGGAATGTTGCCATACGCAACCGATGATAACAAATACCCTGCGTACGACTTGCCTGCGCAAAACACACTTCGAAAGAGGTTATGGTAGCACACAGACCGTACAGATCGCCATCTGTTGCTACGACGTTCAAGTTATACCATACACGTTCTCAAGTTCAGATTGAACGCCTGGATTAATAGGCAACTTCTCTGACATAAAAGCTGAAACTCTCTTCAAATTGCTGACTCACAACAGTGACGTCATAACACACTTTGAAATGAACACCCAGTATGCAATTACCTATCACAGGTTGTACTACAGTGAATATTAGCCACTAATTGGAAAAAATGAAAGGCACTTGTGCTTGGGAGGGGAGGCTTTGGCCCCATTAGCCCTCCCTTCTATGGCTGCACCACTGGATAAAGGCGAAACTGTTTCTGAATAAGTATTATGTTCCTACTTTTCTGCTTGTTAATGGTGATCGATGTTGTGGGTTCTTGATTTCTGGTGTGCAGTATGGCAGAACACAATCTGAAGGAGCGAGTGAAGATCCTGGAGGGACAGATCCAACTGTTGCTGCCTGCCCTCAAGAAGAGGCTGGACTTACAGCCAGAGACAATAAAGAAAGAAATAAAAACAGAAGACAGTAACAAGGTTCAGGAGCTCAAGGTGAGATTGAAGTCGAAAAAGAAATTAAAAGAGAATCGAGCTGAACTGGAAAAGTTGCAAGAATCGGAAAGAGTAAAGGCCCATTCACAATGAAAATTAAACATAACCGTAACATAAACACAGAAGTTTGCACCCAGGCTACCAAATGGGATCATTCACAATGATTCACATAAGCATTGACATAAACATTACCGTAAGACGTTAACATGAAAGTTTGCAAACTCCAAACTTTCATGCTTATGCTTACGTGATTTGCAAACAGTACACAATCGTGGAGCGCTGATGTATATGACAGAATATGAGGAAATGGCGTCGTTGTTATGTTTCCATGGTTACCAAGTATCTTTGCGGTTATATTTATGTTCCCATCGTGAATGTTCTTGATTTTACCGTAACGTTTACATTTTTAAGTTAACACTTACGTTATGTTTAATTTTCATTGTGAATGAGCCTTAAGAGGTTTACTGTTGCCATATTTACAGTTACTACTGAACACAATTAGATTCGGCAACCAGTTAAGGGTTTATTTCACACAGAACTATTTGCTCGTGCCAGGCATTCACAAGATGGGTGACGAGGGAAGTTGAAAAAGAGTTAGGACTAGGGTTGTCAACTTTTTTCTAAGAAAATAAGGGAGATTAAGGAATCATCAAAATTTCACATAGAAAATAGACAACTCACTTCAGTTACTAAAACACAACTGCATTCTACACTTTGGCGCTAGGCTTAAATTAAGAGCATTTTGAGACAGATTTTTTGTCATGTAATAGTTGAAGTCGACTGCAGTTTTCAGCTCTGATTTGATTAGATGTGTCGTGGTCCTGTTTTGAACATCTGTCCAATTATGTTGTTGTTTTCTAATGCCAGGCGTTTGACAATAAACTCATTTGACCTCTTGCACTCCAATATTTTTCAAAGATATTATCATGGCCAGCCACTCAAGCACAGATTTTGAGGTGTTCCGAATCCATTTCTTGGTTTGAGTTGCACAATGGGCAGTTAGGGGACTGATATATTCCAATTCTATGCAGTGTTTGGCCAAACAGTCATGGCCTGTTGCCAATCTAAATGCAGCTACAGACGATTTTCGTGGTAAATCGGGAATCAACTGTGGATTATGATGCAGAGAGTTCCATTTTTTCCCTTGAGATTGTGTTATCAAATTTTGTTTGTTGAAGTCTAAGTATGTAGATTTAATAAATCTTTTCACAAAGTAGGCTAATATGTTGAGTTATTGTTCATGAGATAAAACATCTTCTTTGTATGAGTGTTATTACCTGGTGTGCTTAGAACAAAAATAGCTAATTTTTATTTGTTCATAGTTTTAATATTGTTTGATTTTAAATGGGTGCTCACTGAAATCCATTTGCAAGCATTACCTCCTTTAAACGCTGCACATTTCAATCCCTGTCTTGAACAACAAAATTCATGCAAATCTAGTCTTTCAGGTAAGACTCCCTGTAGAGCAGAGTTGAATAATTTCAAGGGAAAAATTGTTCCAGGGCCGGGTATCGATCCTGGGACCTCTGGTTGAGCGTACCAGTGCTCTGCCAATTGAGCTACCTGGGAACTCCACCCGATACCGTCCCAACTTTTCCCTTTATATCCACACAACTCGCGTGGGCTGACGAAACGCCAGAGACCCACATCGAGTGCACACAATCTCTGTGTGATACCCAGCCCCGGAACAATTTTTCCATGTGAATGCAAGGTAATCTATGGCGAATCCTCGGCCTCATCTCGCCAAATATATCGCTATCACCAATCTCATCGACGCTAAATAACCTAGTAGTTGATACAGCGTCGTTAAATAACGAACTAAAAAAAAAAACAATTTTTCCCTTGAAATTATTCAAATCTGCTTTACAGGGAGCCTTACCTGAAAGACTAGATTTGCATAATATATACGTCACTGTGTACGTTAACAGAAAACCACAATTTCAAGTCACACAGAGATTGTGTGCACTCGATGTGGGTCTCTGGTGTTTCGTCAGCCCACGCAAGTTGTGTGGATATAAAGGGAAAAGTTGGGACGGTGTCGGGTGGAGTTCCCGGGTAGCTCAGTTGGCAGAGCGCTGGTACGTCAACCAGAAGTCCTGGGATTGATACCCGGCCCCGGAACAATTTTTCCCCTGAAATTATTCAACAAAATTCATCATATAAACAATTATCATTCACTACAAAATGAAATGTTTAGAATAATGATTTTTACATTATACAAAAATAAGGGAGGAAAATCCTTGAAGATAAGAAAAATATGGGAGCTGAGAGACTTAAAAATTAGGGGCAAATACAGGACATCTCAGAAAATACGAGAAGGTTGGCAATCCTAGTTAAGACCAATCTGTAACCGTGGAGAAAATGCAAAGATAGAATTAGAAATGTCGTGGTGTTCAGTAGTTGGCAGTACTTGTGAGTTATTGTGCTTCACATCACACTATCACTTTACTGACTGAGCTACGTCTGAACCTGATTCCTTTGTGCTTACAGGAAGAACTGAGACAGCTGAAGAAGGCATATGAAGACGAGCATAATTTGCGGCTTCAGCAAGAAGAGGTAAGTGATGAGTTGTTGCCATGGTTACAAATGAAATAAAAGTTCAGGGTTCATTAAAGGTGAGACCAGTAAGCACGAAAAACTTCAAAATAGGCCGACATGCACGCACTTAACATGTTAAATATGAATACTTATTTTTTAATTGGTTTATTTTGCAATGCTGTATGAACTAGTATGGGGCAGTAATTGAATGATAAGTATGGGTACACCATTCTATATTACTGTGTAGTAACAGTAAAAGTACTGAGACCATCTGAAAGACAGAAAGAGTGATATCTAAGTGATTATTTAACCCATGCGGTGGATGAGTGGTCAGACCTCCGGCCTGTTACACAGGTGGCCTGGGTTTGAGTGCTGGTTAGGTCTAACCTGTGCTCAGGTCTGTTTATGTTGTTGGTACAATTGCTACAACTAATAACTTTGCTATTTCTTTCTGCTCCTGTTTGTAATAAAATTTATTCATTTTAATCCATTAACGGTATCGTTGCTTCATTACTCCTGTTTCTGGTAAAATTTTTCGAACTATAGTCGCGACGCTGTTATTCCCAGCGTGACTCCTCCTCTTTGCTTACGTCTTAGGAAGTGAAGGCTCTATAAAGTCTAGGTAGGTAGTATCGTTCTTTCGTTGCCGAGGTACCATACGAGGAATCTATTTGCCATACCGTTAAACATTATCATGTCATAGCTCCTATGATAATAAATCAAACGCACTGCAATTCAGCAAATAATTGGGCGGCAAATAACGTCCTCGTGTGCTTTCTGCGAACACCAACGAAAGAGCTAAAATGGCGGGCGATTATATTAAGTATTTATCGAGCCTTAGGAAATTCATAATGTCTTCATCAGCGAATCACAAGACGCACACGTTTAAATGTAGGCGACCTGCAATGTGATTGGCTGCCAGAAATTAGAGCGACGGGACTATAATATTGTTGTTATCTGCTCATATTTCTAGTACAATTAATACTAGTGCCGTATACTATGACATTTGCGGCAAACAAAGTCGCAGTTGGGGTTTTTCTCGGGGTTCTCCCATTTTTCCCCATATTAGGTACCTACATGATTCTGTCAACATTTCTCCATTTCGTCATCATTCCATAGCATTCCCTGAACACCGGCTGGCCTAGAGACAAGGGGGTTGCCTGCTCGACACCTGGGTATGTAGTGAACCTTAGTCTAGTCAGCCGGTGTGGGTTTGGGAATGCGCCTAGCTTGAGAGTTGGTGCAATAGATCGTAACAGGTCGTAATGCTGGGTGATAGTGGTCCTCCCTATCGTTAATTCCATTCCATTTCAAGTGATTATTTATTGGGTCAGTTCAGGAATTATTGTGACATTTTTTATTGCATGTTTTTCCACTTTTTTATTATAGTTTTTGCTGTTTGGACATCTCAGTCTAGTCATTAGTATTGACAGGACGAATAGAAGAATTAGTGTACGCACTTGTATGCTTTCCCATTGTCGGTGGCGGACCTGACAACTAATGGTGCTTCGATCGTTAGGATCCATCTGTTGTCTGAAGTCAGATACCTCTAAAATATATTTCTCGCGCATTTAATGATGAAGGTTGCTTGGGATTGTTGATACTCTTTGTTGTTGAGGGTTGTGTAGTTGTCTTCAATTTGTTGTGCTTTGAATTAACCAGTGACAAAAGGATATTTTGTGGTGGTTTATAAAATGATTACAAAAATGCCGTACTGTTTTGTTCCGGGTTGTAGATCAGAATGCAATAGAAATAGTGTAACAAGACATTTCTTTTCATCTTCCAAAGAAAAAGATGAGTTTGGGAAATAGGCCAGAATGAATCCGTGGAAAAATAGGCAGCTTTCGGTAAATAACCGTACTTGTGATGTGCATTTTCTGAATACATTATTATAAAATCAGACTGTTTTATTATAAAAAGGCATAAGACAGAAATACTGCGAGTGAGTTGAAAATTACAAACAGGAGCTGTACCTCACATTTTCCCTAATTTATCGAAATGATGAAATATATTAAAATAAACGTTATGGAGGTCAAACTCAGAGAAGAAATTCAATTTAATAATTATTACCTTAAAGTGGACGAATTTGTTGATTTCGGATATCTCACGACTGATGTCCAAAAAAAAAAATTAGCAAATCATGCATTAGTGTTTCTGTTTATGCCATTGACACAAGATTGGATTCAACCAATTGTTATTTACTCTAGCAGAAACGCTACTCCAGGTGATACTCTCGCTAAAATTCTTATACAAGTTATACTAAAATTAGAAGCAGGCAACTAATCATGGTGAGTAATTTAATTCATTTATAGACACGTAAAATATCAATCAGCTCTTTATGTGCCTAATAACATTTTGTAGGTTTTGTTTTCTGTCCCTGAATTCGCAATTTGTTACGAAAATATTATTTAAATACTGAACTTATAAATTGCTTTCGCAACGTTTCAGATTTTAGTATATTTTCTGTTACAAACGTTCTTATTAGTATTACCTGATAGAAGACTTATTAACTATGAATAAGGGACTATAAAGGTATTTCTTAAGTTATTAATAGCCGGGTAAATGGAAGAAATTTGCTTTTAAAAAGGACTACATTCAGCATAACAAATACTGTGAACTTCTTCCGAGTCACGCTCATAGCTGTAGCAGCGCCACGTTGTGGCGGATTCGTGTAAACTCACAGAGTGCATACACTATTTCTTTATTCGTCCTGGTATTGATGTTACTAAAGGGTGCGGCAAAACATCCTCCATAATTTAAAGTTTAAATAAAGAACAGTTGGATCAAAATAAGGAAACTGTATTAATATGAATTGTATCTAAACAGTGGGAAATTTAGGTTTACATGCGTTGCCATAGCGATATCAAATGACATGTGCAAAACAACAACGAATTGAATAGGACATTGAATACACGGAATTAACATTCAATTAGTGCAAATTGTAATCTGTAACGAATTGCAACTATGCCGTGGACGGGTGAAGAATGTGCTTACACTGTAGTATCGTTTCTGGTAAGTGGTAATTCCGTTGCCGCTGCTCAGATGTTTCCCGGACGCTTAATTTCTTCACGTGGCGACGTCCCCTGGCCAGCACGATCACCAGACCTTGCACCCTGCGATTTTTTTCTATGGGGGCAACTTAAGGCTGAGGTGTTCAAACATCGGCCGAGGACTTTGTCAGACCTAAGAAATGTAATACAGGAAGAAATTGGTCTTATTCCTCAAGAAATGCTAGTTAGAGCGATGCAGAATTTCCGAAGTCGCATGCAACAATGCATTGATAGTGAAGGACACTACGTGAGAGACACGTTATTCAAAAAATGAAAAATTCCCACTGTTAAGATACCATTCATATTAATAAATTTCCCTTATTTTAATCCATCTGTTTTTTAGTTAAACTTTAAATTAGGGAGGATGTTTTGCCGCACCCTTTATAATGATTGCTGCTGCGACTTGTATTGATTTTTTAACAGTTGATGTTACTACTACTGACAATTCTCACTACTACTGCCATTTGTATTTCTGCCTCGTGCCCCATCAGCTGGTCAGCTTCACTCAACCTAGTGAACTGTCACCTAGCTGACTGAGCTTCCAGATTGTTTTTCTGCTGTAGGAGCACAGAGCTGCAGCTGTACGGGTCCTGCGTGATGTCGGAGCCGACCTGGAGACGAGGGACAGCATTGGGAGGACGCCGCTACACCGGGCAGCGGAGTGGGGGGACACGCACACGGTGCAGATGCTCCTAGACGCAGGCAGCCAGGTGAACGCCAACGATCGTGATGGCCGCACGCCCCTGTACCTGGCGGCAGAGAGAGGCCACCACGACGCATGTGGGATGCTGCTGGCTGCCGGGGCGTGGCTGGACGTGAAGGAAGGACCACACAATTGGACTGCTCTGCATGCAGCTGCTTCCCGTGGGCGCCTTGAGGTGTGTCAGCTGTTGCTGGCAGCTGGGGCTTGGCCCAACGAGCCTGATGTAATCCAGAGTACTCCATTACACTGGGCAGCATTTGGAGGGCACGCCCCGCTAGTGCAGCTGTTATTACAGCACGGCGCTCAGCAGGGAGCGAGGGATTGTGAGGGGAGGACGGCCCTAGATCTGGCTCTTCAGTATGAGCACAGATCAGTGGCAGCCTTGCTGCAGTTCTGAACAGGCGCGTGCTGCCAACACGACAGCAATACCATTATAATAATAATAATAATAATAATAATGGCTTTATTTAACCTGGCAGAGTTAAGGCCGTAAGGCCTTCTCCAGGATTAAAACTTGCTTACATAGTTGAACATAAAACTGGATCGGAATTAAGTAATTACATACTGATACAATTTAGGTACATAATGAGATCAAAAGAGGTAGTTACATAAAAGTTTACCTCTTAACATAAAAATAAACTTAGTGGAATAAAAAGGTAAAAAGGTAAAGGTATCCCCGTAACATGCCATGAAGGCACTTGGGGGGCATGGAGGTAGAGCCCCATGCTTTCCATGACCTCGGCACTAGAATGAGGTGGTGTGGTCGGCACCACGCTCTGACCGCCTTTTACCCCCGGGAAAGACCCAGTACTCAATTTTATAGAAGGCTGAGTGAACCTTGGGGCCGTTCTGAAAGTTTGGCAACGAGAAAAAATCCTGTCACCACCTGGGATCGAACCCCGGACCTTCCAGTCCGTAGCCAGCTGCATACATATTAATATTGTTAGAATCAAATACGAATCACATAAAAGCAGAAGCCAATAATTCAATAAAAAATGTACAGTGTAAAAATAAAAATAAACACATTAGTATACATATTAGTATTAGATTAGAATTAAGTAGGATTCACGTAATTAAACCAGAAACCGACAATTGAATAAAATGTACACAGAAAAATAGATTAATAATAAAAAAAACAACACAGTGGGATACATATTGGCGTTAAGTGATAAATAAACACAATTTAGATAAAAAAACAAAACAAAGAAATACAGTGGAATGCATTCCATTAAATATGTTGTTGTTATTATTGTTGTTGTTTTCTAATGCCAGGTGTTTGACAATAAAGTCATTTGACCTCTTGCACTCCAATACTTTTCAAAGATATTATCATGACCAGCCACTGAAGCACAGATTTTGAGGTGTCCCGAATCCATTTCTTGGGTTCAGTTGCACAATGGGCAGTTAGGGGACTGATATATTCCTATTCTATGCAGGTGTTTGGCCAAACAATCCTGGCCTGTTGCCAATCTAAATGCAGCTACAGACGATTTTCGTGGTAAATCGGGAATCAACTGTGGATTTTGATGCAGAGAGTTCCATTTTTTCCCTTAGGATTGAATTATCAAATTTTGTTGGTTGAAGTCTAAGTATGTAGATTTAATAAATCTCTTCACAGAGTAATACGTAGATTTAGTAACAGGTCTGTAAGTAGCAGTGCTGCCCTTCTTTGCTAAAGCATCCGCATTCTCGTTAAATATTTGCAATGCGTTAGGTCTGGCAACTCATCATAAGATATTTTTCTAATTTACATTTAAAGGAAATTAAAGTTCGGCAGCCCTTGACTTCAGGCGGCAGAGAATTCCAGTGATGAGAAGTAGCAACAGTGAAAGATGAAGAAAAATATTACTATTTTATTAATTTTATTGTTGTATTAATGTATTATTAGTAAGTATTACAGTAACAAGCAGAAAGTTTACTGTTTAAAGCTTCATATCTAATACATATAATTAACATTTTTGACAGTTTAAATGTTTGGAAAAAGTAATATCGAGGTCAGTATGCATTAGCAACTCGATTATTAACTGGAATCAGGTTGTGGAATACTTGCTGGCTCCTCAAATGTGAGAAAATTTCTACACCCCTGCCCTATTTTATGTATTTGGTATTAAAATTTTGCAATTTTCGGTTATTAGCAGAGAGAACCGATTGTTACAAAATTAAAATGACACCATTGAGTAAGAACATGTGCGCCATTGTTATTATTAGGGAGCGTATTTTGTATGTGCTAAAAAGTACGAAAATATTTGCTAAAAATAAAAAAATATTTTTTTTTTAATATGACAAAAATACCTTACTTAGCTTGAAAAAAAAAAATGTTACTATATACTCACCAATCACACTTGAGTATCAGTTGCTAGTAGTTGGCCGAGAATTGCAGTGAACAACAAAGGTAATCTTCAAATTCTCCATTACAAATGCATGCCGATTATCTCTGAACAACAACTTATACTGTGAAAACGATCTTTCCACATCACAGGACGTCAGACGTGCATATTTAAAGAGAAGAATGTCACAAAAACCTACACCGTCAATTTCACCTACAGGCACACCCTCCAATACTTGAGCAACTTTACACATTTTTTTATATCCATTGTTTTGCCGTGAATGCACACGTGAAGCAGCGGCAATGTGCTTGTTTCCAGACAAATGTTGGATTACCTGAGAGCTCTGATCTGATTGCTGTAGACACGATCTTAAACTAGATTTGATTTTAGGCATC
This sequence comes from Periplaneta americana, assembly GCF_040183065.1. Taxonomy (NCBI): domain Eukaryota; kingdom Metazoa; phylum Arthropoda; class Insecta; order Blattodea; family Blattidae; genus Periplaneta; species Periplaneta americana. The sequence goes on from NC_091118.1 coordinate 6,245,412, forward strand.
TTAAGAGGCTAATATACACACGTCTTATTGTAAAAAAATGTTTCTAGCTACTGACTGACATTGTCAGAGAAAAGCTTCCTATAGCAACACCACCACGTCTACACTACGCAGCTTATGCTTATGGTCCAATAACGGGGAATCAGAACAACATGTATTTCCTCACTTCATAGGCATGAACGAGAGGCGAGAGATTTGTTTAAATTAAATAATGTTTATACCCGAGCTCTTATCTGTTGTGTTTCACAAACAAAGCGCGGAATGAAATCATCTTTAGCAACAATAAACATTCCTAATTATGTGTTGCAAAATCTCTCCTTCTTGTCCATGTTAATTTATTCTCATATAATAACACTGATATGCTACCTAGCAGTTCTCAGAACTTGAGGCGATACTATTACAAAAATGCATCACGGATACATCACACAACCCATAGAAACACGAAGCAACCAAGAATTCTTAAAAAGATAACGTACTTCTGAGTGATATAATTGATTTAGTTTTAAAATATTTAAAAGTTCTTGTAAAAAATTATTTAAGTAAAAAAACTCCAAGATTTATGTGTTTATAATAGATTTCCTGAAAATATGTACAGTAGAACTTGGTTATAACGACATCCAAGGGACCTTAAACATTATGTTGTTATAAACGAGTGTTGTAGTAACCGAGATTCACATTATCAATCTAGTGAGGTGGAAAATGAAAAATAATGAACATAATTAGACTTATTTTAGATTTATGTATTGACTTTTGAGCCTACAATGAACATAATAAAATACACATAGGCTTACAATTATAAATACAGTATTCTGTATTAAAACAGTTTGTTCAGTACTCACCAAACTACTTTACTTAGAAGTGAAGTAATCAGTCATTTTACTCTGTTGTCTTCTACTTGCCCAATACACACTTTCTAGGGCTAAATTACGTTCTATGTTCATAATTTCAGTTGCAATTTCACTGCTCCCTTCCCTAGCTTCATAGAACATGTTCATAATTCTAATGACTTCTAAAGCGTCACTCACTCCTTTTAGTGGCCATACTGTGTTAAAATGCGTGCACTTAGTGAAAACTTCCTGTCGAAACTGATCTAATACCGCATGAATTCGGGCAGGTTACAATGGGGTGGGGAATCCGCCTGCATTCCAGAGGTCTATGACAGAAGGAGACTGTAAAGAATTTGTCAGGGTCAGATTTCGACAAAATATTTCTTAAAATACTTTGGTTCTTAGAAAATCTTATTCCAAACTGAGGTTGAAAATGACGTTATATGCGAGGTAGACGCATATGCGTTTGTCGTATTAAGCAAGGTAGGAAAGCATATGTCTTATGGGGAATTAGTTGGGACCACAGAATATTTGACATTATAGGCGAGGTGTCACACAAAACGAGGTCACTATAACCAAGTTCTACTGTATTTACATAAATTTTTTGTGAAAATATGTGTTTTTATGTGAAATAAAATTCGGGTTTTAAACTTGAAACTTGACATTCGGAATTTTTAAATTTGTTAATTGTGTTTTATCACACGCAAGAAAAATATTTAATTACATGGGAATCCGCTCCTTCGTTATTATTATTGTCTGCTTAGCTTTTCGTGTTAGTAATACATAGTTAAATTTCCTTGTCACTGTTCCTACATGTCAGAAAACTGAAAATTACAGCCAGATACACCATGACACATTATTACGTATTTTGCAACACTTGCAATCTGACACTTTTTACAACAAAACTGTCAATAGGAGGTTGCCAATATTTTAACAAACTACCACAAAATGTTGTTTTCTAATGCCAGGCTTTTGACAATAAAGTCATTTGACCTCTTGCACTCCAATATTTTTCAAAGATATTATCATGGCCAGCCACTGAAGCACAGATTTTGAGGTGTTCCGAATCCATTGCTTGGTTTGAGTTGCACAATGGGCAGTTAGGGGACTGATATATTCCAATTCTATGCAGTGTTTGGCCAAACAATCATGGCCTGTTGCCAATCTAAATGCAGCTACAGACGATTTTCGTGGTAAATCGGGAATTAACTGTGGATTATGATGCAGAGAGTTCCATTTTTTTCCTTGAGATTGTGTTATCAAATTTTGTTTGTTGAAGTCTAAGTATGTAGATTTAATAAATCTCTTCACAGAGTAATACGTAGATTTAGTAACAGGTCTGTAAGTAGCAGTGCTGCCCTTCTTTGCTAAAACATCCACATTCTCGTTTTCCAGGATTCCACAATGGGATGGTATCCATTGGAATACAATTAGAGTTAACCCTAAAATTAAAAATGTAGAGAGTATATAAATTCCTAAAATGTATTTAAACGCATATTAAATGAGTAAGTGCCTAATTTGTAACTGTTATTGTTACTAGTAAAAGAACTTTTGAAACAATAAATAAACTCCTGTTGTCTTTTTAATTAAATTATGTATTATATTGTTCATTTTTTTGTTTATATTATTGATTAACGCACTATGTTTTGAAAAAATTTTTAGTAGGTTATTTTACAACGCTTTATTAACATCTCGCTATTTAGCGTCTGAATGAGATGAAGGTGATAATGTCGGTGAAATGAGTCCTGGGTCCAGCACCAATAGTTACCCAGCATTTGCTGGTATTGGGTTGAAGGAAAACCTCAGAAAAAACTTCAACCAGATAACTTGCCCTGACCGGGAATCGAACCCAGGCCACCTTGTTTCACGGCCAGACACGCTAGCCGTTACTCCACAGGTGTGGACATGTTTTGAAAAATAGAAAAAGAGTCTTGGGTATACACCCGGTGGCAGTGATATATAATATACAATAATTACAATTACATGAAATAAAATAAAAGAAAACCTAAATGAAATAAAATAAAATAAACGTAAATCTATAAATAGTAGATGCAATAAACCTAGGACTATAATTAAAAACAATATTGCGAATTGAATAAAATTTTGATGCATATTTCATAGCTTTTGCGGTGGAGGGAGCTTATTTCGTGGTTATTGATATAATTCGCACAGTGATCCGAATTTCGCGAGTTTATTTTGCTTAAATGCGATATTTTAGGTATCTACATATAATGTAAATTTAACAAATTAATTAAGGAAAATTTCGTGTGTATGGCTATTACCAAAATAATATTGTTATTATTTCTCGATCATCGAATTTTTTTTTTTTCGTTGTTGGTAACCCTATAGCATCTATTAAATACCTTATGGTTGCTAACAGATGGAGTTACTTGTCAACAATGTGACGCTGAAACGTGTGTTCAGGTTACTGCCCAGCAACAGTCCTGATGTATTTTTATATTTGTGATGATTGGTTAATTAATATTAACCCGGCACACTCACAGTCATACAAATATCCAGACTCTAGACACCCAGGGAATTCTTCTTCTTCAATAAAAATTCACCGAGAGTCGTACCCGGGACCTCCTGATCTGGAAGCCAGCATGCTGACCAACAGACCACGGAGGCAGTCAATGGATTTAATATCTTTATTAAATCGGAAACAAATTCTCTAATTTTTTTTTCCCCCCTGCTCTTAATGTTTTTCTCAGTATTTAGCTGTAGGCCGAGGTTGCATATTTTTCGAATGAATACAATAAATAAACAACTGTAAAATTAGGCCTCCTGTAGAAAAGAGTGATTTTACATTTTTTTTTAAGAGCTTCAGTGAGTCACTAGTGAATTCGTTCACTTTGAATCATACCTCAGCTATGACTATCTTCTAAGTGCAATCACAGTGAAAACATAAATCTGAAAAGTTTATAGTAAATATTCATTTTTGGTGCAAAGACTTGTGTTGTAGTAATAAAAATTATTGAGAAGTTGCTAGCCAACATACACTTCAGATGACACGATCACAGCATTGTGTTCAAATAAGAATAAATGCGAGGATGCGATGTTGAAACCAGGTAAGAAACCAATGGGGTGGGCATTATATTTTTCCTTACAGAATACCAGAACAAAGTTCATTTGCAGGGTTATTTTAAAATCTTGAAAGTGAAGAAAACTGTGTCGGCAGAAATGAAGATTTCGTGCAGTAATTAAGAAAGACAGAACCTTTATCACGAGGTGTGTCGATTGTTGTGAAACCTCTCTGGACACGATAAGAAGCTCTTGACTTGTGATCCCAGTCATGTGATTTATCTTAACTGATATCTTGTTAATATTTATCTTAAAATGAAAAACATTGCATTATCTTATCATTACATTGACGCTACATATAAATAATAATCCTTTCTCCTATTTTCTGTCTTCAGGTGCTATTTGTATGATCCCCTCTTCCATGTTTCTGTAAGCTGTCTAACAATATTATTTCATAGATAAGGCACTATATAACTCCTCGGAAGCAGGAATGTATCACTACTCATTCTCCTTTTCAACGGAATTTTTTTTTTTGGTTCAAACTTCTTCACTTTTCTCGCCGTGTACAAAGTCTGTGGGTGATTGTGTTCGGAATTGACCAGAACTCCGTCACTGTTGGTAGCACCGTCGTCCTTTGTTTCATTGAGTGTTGACATAAATTCGTTTTCAATTCACAAGGTAAGTTTTGGCTTTATAACAACTTCTACATAATCGGTAATCATATATCTCGGAATTTTAAGTCCTTGAATGACAAAAAAAAAGGAACTTCTTACATTACGAGTATTGCATAATGGAAGCATTTATTTATTTATTTAAACTAGCGATACCATAACGAATAGAAAGAAGTAGTGGTCGCACTCTGTTAATTCAAACGGCCGATACCACGCGGCGCTAGTGCAGAGTTCGCTCAGTCTGTTCCGTGTGTAAGTACGTAAATACATTTAACGTAAGTTGCACTGTTTACCTTTCGCTCCATATACGTACGTAACTGGCATTGTACTTACAACATTAAGACTATTTGAAAGAAAAACACATTCATATACATCACACTGTAAAACAAATAGTAGTTTAATATGTAAAACTTAACTTAGGGCTGCTTGTAGGCATGCAATATGTACTCACCAACAGTTACTTGTCCGACACTTTGGAGAATTTACGAGATGATTTGGCGGCTCTCGGAGCTTGGAGTTCTCATCAGATTTGTTTCGTCCGGAAGAAGAACCGACATTTCATGTAGTGAAAAATAAGTTTCGGTATGATATCCATGGCATGATCCAAGCAGCATCCTGTTCCCGGTGGCTGAATTACAATTGAGGTAATACTGTCTATGCACTTGCGAAATATGTCGCCCCACATTCCATCGCTCAATTTTTCTTTTATTGTCTGTTCTGTTTGCATAAGCAAATGAAACACGCACGCCCTACAACCCGGAACAAAACACGAAGGCATTGCTTCAAATATAACACGACAAAAACATAATAATCTCGTCCTTTAATAAATAAATCGTGAGAGCTACTCACTTGTCACTCTTGTACGAATAATTGCAGATTAGTGTATTGGCACTTAAAGTATTTAACGCACTTAATTACACTAAAAAAGCAAACGAAATGAACGAACACTCTACGGCTTCTTTTATGGATATTCGCTTCCAACTGAGCACTACCGATCGCAGCGCCACTAATTCTCTTGGTCACCGTCGACAATGCTGAACAGATAGGAGTGCGCACACTTCTTCTTTCTATTCGTTATGGCGATACTATAAAACTTGTACTGTTTTTACAACAATGACAGACAACTATTATTTTTCATGGCCCACTATATTGATCACTTTATGATTTAACTTTGTATACAGATTTAACCGTAAGTACTGTCATTAATTTCAGGAATTTATTCCTTGAGATATTTAAAAAAAAGTTTAATGCAGTTTTTATCGTTCTTTCTTCCTTTTCGAGATAAAAATTGTTTTATATGAAACATTTGATAGCGCATTTTGGAAAACCCATTGATGCAATTCCCGATATGCTCAGTCAGTTTAAGAGAGCAATGTTTTGTGATAATAAATTATTAAAATAATTTCAGTTTTGTCCTCTAAATATACATAAATTTGACCAGACCAAATGTAACGTACCGTTCTGAAAAAAATTTTAAATGTTACATTTTTAGCAAATTGATTTGATTTATGGGTCAAGTGTAGGACAGTTTTTCTTTAGGTTTCCTCAAAACGGTCTGATTGACTGAGGCCATTTCAGCATATGCAGATTCAATTTATAAAACGTCTGGGCACTGCATAAATGACCAATGCACACTGAAAAGTTGACCATACGGTGTGCTATTTCAGGTAGTTATAATTAGTCCATACTGTACTTTTTTTCAAGATGGAAATGAGAGCGCTATTGCAGTAAATAGTGAAAGATATCAGTAAATGTTACAGACATAATCCAGAAACGCACTGGACGGGGATGGAATTGGTTTCAACAAGACGGGACTTGACCCATACTGCCAGAAACATTGCGGTTCTTGATAAATATTTTCTCTGGACACTTAATTTCTCTGTTTGGCAGTATAAACTGGCCGCTTCGATCCCCAGACCTTATAGTTGCCGGTTTTTTTCCTATGGTGATATTTCAAAGAAAGGGCGTTTCAAACCAATCACGCTGTATCCAGAATATCAAGAACAAGATGTGGACAGAAGTCTCAGTTTTATAATATTTTTTATGCTCGACCATGCCGAAATGTAGTAATTATATATCTGGTAGTAGCCCTTTAATGCACCTCATTAAAGTACACCTATTCATTATAATTCAGTTGTTCAGCCAATGATAAATCATCATTGTATCATTATAAAACCGCAAGTATCGATTATTCTCGGATATGCAATCGAAAGACAATTAGCGAAAAGTCACGGAGGCTGGAAATTCAATACTGTCGCAGAAGGTTATGTTCTGTTGCTATAATAATTAGCGTTAATTGTAAATAATATTCAAATAAATTCAATTTGTCGTCTCATTTTTCAATTCTAAATCAATTTCCAGGTTATATCAAGCCTAATGTTCATGTTATTCTCTAGATTATATCAAGGTCAATGATATTCGTGTTTCGGAAAAAATCAATACTTTCGCGTCTGCGCTCATCTCACAATTCAGAAGGTCAGTTCCACTCCTCAGTTACATAACCATAACATGAATACTTCTGAATAACTTCAAGTTAGAAATATGGCCTAGCATAAAAAGTCGTATGAAACTTGCCTATAATGGTAATTAAGACGCTCGTATGAAAAACAAACATACTCGCGTCTTAATTACTACTATTATAGGCTCGTTGCATAATGTACTATTCTGGGCTCATTTTTCAACATAAGCATCAGAAAATATTTTAGCAATATCAGATGTAAAATTTTCAGGAAAATTGTAGAAATTATAAAACTCAGTCATGTATACATACATACTGTACATACATACATACATACATACATACATACATACATACATACATACATACATACATACATACATACATAGTGTTCTACTCAAGAGCAGGCCTTTTACTGCAAACCCAGCATTCTCCAGTCTTTCCTATTTTCTGCCTTTCTCTTTGTCTCCTCATATTATGATCCATATATTATCTTAATATCATTTTATGATCTGATATCTTCTTCTCCCGTTCACCATTCCTCCCAGTGCATCCTTCAGTAGACAATTTATTCTCAGCGAATGACCCAACCAATTCCTTTTTCTCTTCCTTCTGTCCATATTTCTGCCACATACAATGCCATACTCCACACAAAGCACTTCACTAGTCTCTTCCTCTGTTATTTTTCCAGAGATCCGCAGAAGATGCTCCATTTTCTATTAAAAGCTTCCTTGGCCATTGCTATCCTCCTTTTGACTTCCTGGCAGCAGCTCATGTTACTGCTTATAGTACACCCCAAGTATTTGAAGCTGTCCACTTGCTCTACTGCCTCATTTAGAATTCGCACGTTTACTTTCTGTAGTTTTCTTCCGACAACCATAGTCTTCGTTTTGTTTGTCGGAAGAAAATTTTGTTCCCTTAATAGTATATTACTTTAATATATTATTATTATTATTATTATTATTATTATTATTATCATTAATATTATTTTATCCGTAGCCTATTTCAATCCGTTCATTAGACACTAAAATCTTACAGCAAATTGTGTTTATTTATCCTAATTCCATTACCTCCTCTGATTGAGGTTCTGGCTGATATGTACATCTATTATCAGGCAGTACATCTCACTTGACGATATGTGTCAGAGGAGGAACAATTGTTTGTATGCGGCTGAAGTCTGACTAGTGTAATATGTATAGCGATATATGCAATAGAGGGGGAAAGGAAGTGGTCATCCTACCTCATTATGTCCTGGCCTAGTTGCCTCATGAGTGATTTCTTAGTGGTATCACTTATGAGGGTCAGACCTGTCATCGGACAATTGACTAAACCACAACAACATTTTCGTTGCTCTGGTCTGTATAGAGGTCATACAATAATCCTTTACAACTTTTTCCATTTCCTTCCATCCGTAGTGTTGTATTACCTCTTCTTTACTCTGTTTTACTGTGTTCCTTCTCCTCTCCTTTTGTATACCTTCCTTGCTCTTTCCTCTAATTTGATTTCGTATTCTTCTTACACTTTCTCTTTCAGTCTTTCTTGTCTCCAACTCTATGTGCATTCATGCGTTAACCCGTCGGTCCCTCATCGTCCGCTTTTACCTCTTTTTTACATTCCATCTCGTTGTTTCTTCATCTTTTCGTCTACCTTCTGTTAAAACATTCTTGGCAACACTCGCTTGACGCTCTTGAATCTTACCGACAAATGAAGACTTATCACTACTCCATGATAAACCCCGTGTTGGGGGAGCAACTTCTCCTGTACCGGAGTAGTGCGGATCAGTATGCGCTCCAGGCGACTCTAACTCGTTCGACAGCAAACGGAAATGAACTATTTCTTGTTGTGTTGCATTACATATTGTGGACAATGCCACGTCTGTGGCTCCTTCATTCAGGCGTCCTGGGTTCGATCCCAGGCAAGGTTATGATGGAATTTATGTTGCACAAAGCAGACATTGCAGACGGTTTTTCTAGGGGAACTCCTGTTTTCGTGTATCATTCCACCAATATTTTCCACCTGCCCCTCATTTTATCTATCATCTGCAATAGTAAAAATAAACTGGGGGTGAGTTATACTAATTCCCTTAACCCGTCACTGGTCGTTATAGTTATGATCACTTTGCTAAGTACCCAGTTCAAATACCAATCACACCAAAATGTACGGGATTGCAAGTTTGTCTCTCTGTCTCTAGTTGAATTTATTTATAAAGTGGTGGCTATTACCTGCTAGAAGAATTTTATCGAATAATAGCGGTACTCTGTAAAGAAAATACGAGTATTTGTCAGACCAGCAGCTAAGTTGTGATGTAATAAATAGTCGGTTTACAAGGAAAACACATTAAGTCAAAAATATTACTTCTGAGAAAAAGGGATTCGAAAATTTTTGACATACGAATTCACAAGATATTATGATTAGTAAATTGTTTCTCTTTACGTGGATTTAATTTCCCGATTCTATGTTTATACATATAGCCTACGTTGACATGCAAAAGAAATGTCGATATGAAATTATATCGTTTTCCGAGGACTTTAGCAAACATGGCAAGGTGAAAAGCTATTTTCCTGAGATTAGTTTTTTTAAAAACATGTAAATACGACTTTTATAACATGTTCACGTTATTATTTAACATGAATTGATTTTAAATTATTCATATACTTTTACTTTACAACTTTAATAAGAATACTACACGAAAACAGTGAAACTGCATTTTATATGATATTCCACAGCCTTCCTTATTATCCATGGATGCTGTCATTGTTACAATCGATATATGCGGCCAGTTACGTTTCATACTGTATTAAAAAAGTATCAATTTTATTATAAACTAGCCGTACCTGTGCGCTCCGCTGCACCCGTTAGAAATAAATATAAAGTAATTACATAATTAAAATAGGACGTTTGATCCAGGGAACATTTGTGTTTGATAGAAGGATAAATCGTTTAATACGTTACTTAATTTAAATTGTATTCAAATAATTCAAATGCTATAATTTTGGACCAGAGAGCACTCATTTGGTGCATTGACAATTCCTTTAACATGTTTCTTAATTTTTACTACATGCAACCATAGTTTAATGAACATTGACATCATTTAGATTTAATGTGTATACTTTATTTTTATGTGTATAGGTTAATGTGTATACTTTATCTTCGATGCTACTTACCCATTAGAGTTCTACGAAATGTTTATTTGGCTATTATTCAGTCTATCATTCAATATGGTATAATTGTTTGGGGTGGAAGTACAAAAATTAATCTTAGTCCGTTAAATTTACTACAAAAACGAATAATTAAAATTTGTTTGAAGAAACGTTTCGATTATCCAACTAAATTAATTTATTCTGAATTTAATGTATTTAATATTGAACAAATTTATAAGTATACGCTGTTAAAATTTTATCATAAAAATCGTAATAAGTTTGTATTACAGACACACAATTATGACACAAGACGAAATATTAATTCAACTTTAGTAGAACCTAAATGTCTCACATCTGCTGGTCTAAAGCATAGCATTAATTTTGGCCCTCGGTTATACAATGCTTTAACTAAATAACACCCAGAACTTCTAACATGTAACCCACTAACATATAACAAGAAAATTAGAAACGTGTTAATATCTTCAATTTGATTAAATAAATTTATAGCCTATGTGTACGAATTAATCAACCTATATTATATGTGTATTCTATAATTTTGAAATATATATTAGTCCTACTTTTCACGTGCGATATTATTCTTCTCTAGTGTTAATATTATATTATATAATTCCATTGCCGCTGTAATTATATCTTAGTTCCTATTTTATTTTACTTATCTATTTTTATTATTATTATTTTTTATTTTAATATTATATCTGAACTGCGACCGAACACGAGCGCTGCTCATTCGGTCTCAAATTTTGTTAACACTACTGTATCTTCTTTTTATATTGCTTGTATTAATTTATTTCTATTTCTCTTGTTTGTTTTGTAATTATATTCTTTATTCTGTATATTTAAATTTAAATAAATAAATAAATTTTTTACTTTCTATATGTTTCCATTGAATTATGGTAATAACTTAATTTTAACCCTAGTTTTCCACGTATTCAGTAAATGGCGCTTGGCCCACTATGGTTCTAAACCCTTCAAATAACTTAAATTATATTATATTATATTATATTATATTATATTATATTATATTATATTATATTATATTATATTATATTATATTATATTATATTATATTATATTATATTATATTATATTATATTATATTATACTATATATTATATTATATTATATTATATTATATAAAAAGTGGGGGCTCTTGAATCTCAGGAGGAACAACTTTTATAATAGCGCAACATAATCTGCTTGGCTTATTACCCAATTTCTTTGCATTGCATTTAATGTATATGTATTTTATGTATTTTAACACGTTTCAATTGAGCATAGTTAAAACTTGGATTATAAAATAATGGAATGCTAAGCTAACCTACATTACTGCGTACTAAATCAATACACTCTCGTTGTTCGTTAATTCTCTGAGATTTAAATGAATGTGTACATAAACATTATTTTAAGAAATACAGGAAACGAATATACAGAATAGCCTATCAAGTTTTCTGTGCATAAGAAGCTATTTTAATCTTACCTGTCCTCAATTCACTCAGAAGTTACTGTAATAACATTATAGCATTATGTCCATCTAGAGAAACTACACTTTCCAATGGTGAATTAATAATTAATTATACAAATCGGTTAATTTAGCTTGCGATATTACTTCATACAAACAGAGAAACATTCTCTGTAGCTATCTTTCATAGCTTTCGATTGTTGGTTTCCAAGGCCCCTTATAGAAGAAGTCATTTGTTTTTTATTTCATCACATGGCCTTAGATGGCAATTATTTTAATTTAAAAAAATATCTCATTAAATATCAGTAATATCAACATTTTTCATAGAATAAAACTTATCGGAAATGTTTTTAAAGAAACTTTTGTTATGTAACATTTTTCACAAAAATCAATAATAAGCGAGATATTTCGATTTATTTAATTCAGGCCCCCTTATAAACCCCCGTTTAAGTAATGTATTTTGAATGCCATATAGCCTAAAATCTAAGTTACAACGAACTTAATTTATATTCCAATTTTCATCGAAATCCGTTCAGCCATTATTGCGTGAAAAGGTAACAAACATCCAGACAGACAGACAGACAGACATACAAACAAAAATTTCAAAACAGCGATTTTCGGTTTCACTGTGGTTAATTATATATGTTAGGACCAATTATTTGTGGAAAATCGAAAATTACCAGAAAAATTTCGGCTACAGATTTATTATTAGTATAGATAGAATGAAAATTTCACGAAATATTATCCAAAACTCCATAATTTCAAGAAAAATTAACCTATAGTATGAAAATTTCACGAAATATTAAACCAAAACCTCATATTTTCAAGATATATTAACCTATCGTATGAAAATTTCACGAAATATTAACCCAAACCTTCATATTTTCAAGAAATATTAACTTAAAGTATGAAAATTTCACGAAATATTAAACCAAATCTTCATATTTTCAAGAAATGTTAACATGTAGTATGAACATTTCACAAAATATTAACCCAAACCTTAATATTTTCAAGAAATACTAACCTAAAGTATTAAAATTTCACGAAATATTATCCAAAACTTCATAATTTCAAGAAATATTAACCTTTAGTATGAAACGTTCACGAAATATTAAACCAAAACCTCATTTTCAAGAAATATCAACCTATCGTGTGAAAATGTCACGAAATATTAAGTCAAAAGTTCATATTTTCAAGAAAATTAATATTTAGAATGCAAATTTCACGAAATATTAACCCCAACTTTCATATTTTCAAGAAATATTAAATTAAAGTATGAAAATTTCACGAAATATTGAACCAAATCTTCATATTTTCAAGAAATATTAACCTAAACTGTGATAATTTCACGAAACATTCAACCAAAACTTCACATTTTGAAGAAATGTTAACCTAAAATTTGAAAATTTCACGAAATATTAACCCAAATCTTCATATTTTCAAGAAATATTAACCAAAACTTTAATATAATTTCAAGAAATATTGACTTATACTATGAAAATTTCACGAAATATTAACCCAAACCTTCATATTTTCAAGAAATCTTAACTTATAGTATGAAAATTTCACGAAATATTAGCACAAACCGTCATATTTTCAAGAACGATTAAACTATTGTATGAAAATTTCGCGAAATATTAACCGGAGCCTTCATATTTTCAATAAACATTAACGTAAAATATGAAAATTTCACGAAATATTAACCCAAACCTTAATATTTTCAAGAAATACTAACCTAAATTATTAATATTACACGAAATATTATCCAAAACTTCATAGTTTCAAGAAAAATTAATCTATAATACGAAAATTTCACGAAATATTAATCCAAACCTTTATATATTTTCCAGAAATACTAGCCTAAAGTATTAAAATTTCACGAAATACTACCCAAAACTTCATATTTTCAAGAAAAATTAATATTCAGTATGCAAATTTCACGAAATATTAAACCAAACCTTCATATTCTCAAAAAATATTAACATAAAGTATGAAAATTTCACGAAATATTAAACCAAATCTTCATATTTCCAAGAAATATTAACATATAGAATGAAAATTTCACTAAATATTACCCCAAAACATGGATATTTTCAAGAGATATTAACCTATAGTATGAAAATTTCATGAAATAGTAACACATCCGTTTGTATTTTCAAGAAATATTAATGTATAGTATGAAAATTTCACGAAATATCAACCCAAACCTTCATATTTTCTAGAAATATTAACTTATAATTTAAACATTTTACGAAATATTAACCCAAACCTTCATATTTTCAACAAATATTAATCTATAATACGAAAATTTCACGAATAATTAACCCAAACCCTCATATTTTCAAGAAACATTAACCTAAACTATGAAAATTTTACTTAATATTATCCAAAATTTCATATTTTCAAGAAATATTAACTGAAATAAGAAAATTTCACGAAATGTTAACCTAAACATAATATTTTCTAGAAATATTAGCCTATAGTGTGAAAATTACGCGAAATATTAAACCAAGGCTTCATATTTTCAATAAATAATAACCTATAATATTAAATTGTCACGAAATATTAACCCAAAACTTCATATTTTCAAGAAAAATTAATCTTTAGCATTAAAATTTAACGGAAAATTAACCCAACTTGCTAACGCTCCTCAGTATTCCAGCTAACACTTGTAAGTAGTTCTGCTAACGCTGGACATTGGTCCAGCTAATGCTCGTCAGTGGTCCAGCTAACGCTCGTCAGTGGTCCAGCCAACGCTCGTCTGTGGTCAAGTTGACGCTCGTCTGTGGTCAAGCTAACGCTCGTCAGTCGTCCAGCTAACGCTCGTCAGTGGTCCAGCTAACGCTCGTCTGTGGTTCAGCTAACGTTCGTCTGTGGTCCAGCTAACGCTCGTCTGTGGTCCTGCTAACGCTCGTCTGTTGCCCAGCTAACGCTCGTCTGCGGTTCAGCTAACGCTCGTCTGTGGTTCAGCTAACGTTCGTCTGTGGTCCAGCTAACGCTCGTCTGTGGTCCTGCTAACGCTCGTCTGTTGCCCAGCTAACGCTCGTCTGTGGTTCAGCTAACGCTCGTATGTGGTCCAGCTAACGCTCGTCTGTGGTCCAGCTAACGCTCGTCAGTGGTCCAGCTAACGGTCGTCAGTTGCCCAGCTGACGCTCGTCTGTGGTCCAGCTAACGCTCGTCAGTGGTCCAGCTAACGCTCGTCAGTGGTCCAGCTAACGCTCGTCTGTGGTTCAGCTAACGCTCGTCTGAGGTCCTGCTAACGCTCGTCAGTTGCCCAGCTAACGCTCGTCTGTGGTCCAGCTAACGCTCGTCAGTGGTCCAGCTAACTCTCGTCTGTGGTCCAGCTAACGCTCGTCAGTGGTCCAGCTAACGTTCATTAGTTGCCCAGCTAACGCTCGTCTGTGATCCAGCAAACGCTCGTCTGTGGTTCAGCTAACGCTCATCTGTGGTCCTGCTAATGCTCATCTGTTGCCCAGATAACGCTCTTCTGTGGTTCAGCTAACGCTCGTCTGTGGTGAAGCTAACGCTCGTCTGTGGTCAAGCTAATGCTCGACAGTGGTTCAGCTAACGCTCGTCAGTCGTCTAGCTAACGCTCGTCTGTGGTCCAGCTAACGCTCGTCTGTCGTCCAGCTAATGCTCATCTGTGGTCCAGCTAACGCTCAACTGTGGTCGAGCTAACGCTCGTCTGTGGTGAAGCTAACGCTCGTCTGTGGTCAAGCTAACGCTCGACAGTGGTTCAGCTAACGCTCGTCAGTCGTCTAGCTAACGCTCGTCTCTGGTCCAGCTAACGCTCGTCTGTGGTTCAGCTAACGCTCGTCTGTGGTCCAGCTAACGCTCGTCTGTGGTCCAGCTAACGCTCGTCTGTGGTTCAGCTAACGCTCGTCTGTGGTTCAGCTAACGCTCGTCTGTGGTTCAGCTAACGCTCGTCTGTGGTCCAGGTAACGCTCGTCTGTGGTCCAGCTAACGCTCGTCTGTTGCCCAGCTAGCGCTCGTCAGTGGCCCAGCTAAAGCTCGTCAGTCGTCCAGCTAACGCTCGTCTGTGGTCCAGCTAACGCTCGCCAGTTGTCCAGCTAACGCTCGTCAGTCGTCCAACTAACGCTCATCTGTGGTCAAGCTAACGCTCGTCTGTGGTCCAGCTAACGCTCTTCTGTGGTCCAGCTAACGCTCGTCTGTGGTTCAGCTAACGCTAGTCTATGGTTCAGCTAACGCTCGTCTGTTGCCCAGCTAACGCTCGTCTGTGGTTCAGCTAACGCTCGTCTGTGGTCAAGCTAATGCTCGACAGTGGTTCAGCTAACGCTCGTCAGTCGTCTAGCTAACGCTCGTCTGTGGTCCTGCTAACCCTCGTCTGTTGCCCAGCTAACGCTCGTCTGTTGCCCAGGCTAATGCTCGTCTGTGGTCCAGCTAACGGTCGTCAGTAGTCACGAAATATTAACCCAAACCTTCATATTTTCAAGAAATATTAACAAATAGTATGAAAAGGTAACGAAATATTAACCCAAATCTTGGTAGTTGGTTAACGTATAGTATGAAAATTTCACGAAATATTAACACATACCTTCATATTTTAAAGGAATATTAACCTAAGGTATTAAAATTTCACGAAATATTATCCCAAACCTTCATATATTCAAGAAATATTAAACTAAACTATGAAAATTTCAGGAAATATTAACCCAAAACTTCATATTTACAAGAAATATTAACATATAGTATGAAAATTTCAAGAAATATTAACCCAATCCCTCATATTTTCAATAAATATTAATCTATTGTATGAGCATTTCACGAAATATTAACCCAAACATTCATATTTTCAAGAAATATTAACCTACTAGCCATACCCATGCGCTCCGCTGCACCCGTTAGAAATAAATATGAAGTAATTACATAATAAAAATAGGACGTTTGATCCAGGGAACATTCGTGTTTGATAGAAGGATAAATCGTTTAATATGTTACTTAATTTAAATTGCATCCAAATAATTAAAATGCGATCATTTTGGTCCAGAGACACTCATTTGGTGCAATGACAATTCCTTTAACATGTTTCTTAATTTTTATTACATGCAACCATAGTTTAATGAAGATTGACATCATTTACATTTAATGTGTATACTTTATTTTACTTGCTATATGTTTCCATTGAATTATGGTAATAACTTAATTTTAACCCTTGTTTTCCACGTATTCAGTAAATGGCGCTTGGCCCACTATGGTTCTGAACCCTTCAAATAACTTATATTATATTGTATTATATTATATTATATTATATTATATTATATTATATTATATTATATTATATAAAATCCACACCTGTGGAGTAACGGTCAGCGCGTCTGGCCGCGAAACCAGGTGACCCGGGTTCGAATCCCGGTCGGGGCAAGTTACCTAGTTGAGGTTTTTTCCGGGGTTTTCCCATAACCCAATACGAGGAAATGCTGCTCTTGAATCTCAGGAGGAACAACTTTTACAATAGCGCAACATAATCTGCTTGGCTCATTACCCAATTTCTTTGCATTGCATTTAAGTATACGGTATGTATTTTATGTATTTTAACACGTTTCAATTGAGCATAGTTAAAACTTGGATTATAAAATAATGGAATGCTAAGCTAACGTACTATTACTGCATACTAAATCAATACACTCTCGTTGTTCGTTAATTCTCTGAGATTTAAATGAATGTGTACATAAACATTATTTTAAGAAATACAGGAAACGAATATACAGAATAACCTATCAAGTTTTCTGTGCATAAGAAGCTATTTTAATCTTACCTGTCCTCAATTCACTCAGAAGTTACTGTAATAACATTATAGCATTATGTCCATCTAGAGAAACTACACTTTCCAATGGTGAATTAATAATTAATTATACACATCGGTTAATTTAGCTTGCGATATTACTTCATACAAACAGAGAAACATTCTCTGTAGGTATCTTTCATAGCTTTCGATTGTTGGTTTCCAAGGCCTCTTATAGACGAAGTCATTTGTTTTTTATTTCATCACATGGCCTTAGATGGCAATTATTTTAATTTAAAAAATATCTCATTAAATATCAGTAATATCAAAATTTTTCATAGAATAAAACTTATCGGAAATGTTAAAAAAAAAAAACCTTTGTTATGTAACATTTTTCATAAAAATCAATAATAAGCGAGATATTTCGATTTATTTAATTCAGGCCCCCTTATAACCCCCCTTTTAAATAACGTATTTTGAATGCTATATAGCCTAAAATCTAAGTTACAACGAACTTAATTTATATTCCAATTTTCATCGAAATCCGTTCAGCCATTATTGCGTGAAAAGGTAACAAACATCCAGACAGACAGACATACAACCAAAAATTTCAAAAAAGGGATTTTCGGTTTCACGGTGGTTAATTATATATGTTAGGACCAATTATTTGTGGAAAATCGAAAATTACCAGAAAAATTTCGGCTACAGATTTATTATTAGTATAGTTATAAAATTGTATTAAACATACAGATGCAGAACTAAAAATTGAATCTAATGTAAACTTTGAACTACACATCTCTCCTTTGCATGGAATAAAAAGTCTTTAGAAACTTCAGGCCAGTATATAGTTTATTGAAGACATACACGAACATGCTGAATGATGTAGTGATAACAGAGCAATAATAGATTTTATATGCAATGCCTTCTGTGTATCTCTATTTCTATTGTTTGCTAAGCGATGTCCTGGTAACGTGATTATATTTCAAATAGATAGCGACTTCGACTTGGCACTTCTTTTCCAGCTCAGTGTACCTAGTATGTTCCTTTTTCTTATAAATAATATTAATGATTTAATATGTTTTGTTTGTAAACAGACGAAATACTTGATAAAGTTAATGAACTTCTAATCCCATTCCGGTTTATTATTTACATTTAAGGGGACACTATGGTTAAATAATGCTAAAAATTAAGAAAATCTAATTTTTGTTTTTACATTCGCATTAATGTTTGAAACGTTTAAATTATCTAATCAAATGTGGCCAAATATTCGGTGCGTGAGTGAGTTGGGACAAGTGTTTTTTTGTTTTGTTTTTTAATGCTGTTTTCTCGACTTTAAAATTTTAAGTACGGTATTTTATTAAATAAAAAAAAGCTCCTTTAACAACAGTTGTTCCCAGATTGGTTTGAAACTTCTCACAAAGGTCAATTAAATAGTCTATTGATAAATATAAAATTGAATTAGCATTTGTAAGAAATATTAATATTAAGTTTCTTCTGAGCATATTCATAATATTACACTTAGGTTAAAATATAATGTAATGGTAAATTCATGAAATTAAAAAATATATATATTGTGACTCTCTATTTAGATTGAGCTCAAAAAGCTAATTCATTTTTATTCCCATGATTATTTTCAAGCTTTCGAGCAAATATGAACTAAAAATTTTTAAAACTTCGTCGAAAGGAGCCTTTTTATTGACGTCAATATAAAATAAATTTAAAAAATATATAATTTCAAAACTATTGGCTCTAATGACACCAAATTTTGTACAGATGGTAGTATCGTTGGCCTGTTTATATAGTTTAAATTTTCAAGTTTTGGGTGAAAAATGTGGAACTTTTAAAAATCATGTGTGTCCCCTTAAACGTTCCTAAACCTTTCTTTGAATGCAGGCATTTCGCAGGAAAACTTAACCTTTTATAAACTAAAATAGAAATATATACTTTGCAGTACAAAATCCAGTTGAACATAAAAGAGTTGGTAAGTATTAAAGCAGGTGTAGACATTTCGAAGAAAGTCCCAAGTTTTCAGAAAACACTTGTTTTCATTTCAGCATAGTATTTGAACCCCCTGACAAGTTTTAACAGGGAAAATTCAGGGCTGCACTAGCTTCAGAAAAGTGCCTGGTATGCGATCACACGAACACGAAATTTCTATATAGCGATCTCTCCCTGGTTAAGGGGGGGGGCAGCAGCTGGGATTGCCCTCACACGCAGGCCGCTTGGTTGGACCCATGGTACTACCCGGAATGAAATGATGTCCATGCCCTGAGGCCTCCTCTTTACAGATTCCCCTATAGACCACTACCGGACTTCCATACAGCCTACAGAATCCTTTTTCCTTTCCACGTAGGCATCACCGCAGTGCCTGAACCCACACGGTACCGTGAGATAAAAATAAAGCGCGTTTTGGTGTAAGAAGGTGACAATTGATTCATTATAAGGTAGGTATTTCTGAGTTCGCCAGATCTCCTAAGTTCGCGCTCGTCATTTTTGTTAAGTTACTATATTTGGCTAACAGTTGGCAGCAGTAACTTGATGCATGACGCGTTAGATGCTATGAGGTAAACGCCATATTGTGTTAACTGTAGTTGCCGGTATAAGATTTGCTCCGTAAATATTCGTTTCATACAACGGAATAAGTAATTCATTTACAGACTGCAACAGGGGCGGCCCGTCCCTATGTGCTACAGTGCTACAGCACAATGATAATTTTTGCTCAAATAATGTATTTGTAATACCATAGTATCTGATCTGTCATTTAACAATTTCCCGTGGTTATATTCACGACGCATTATCGAGTGTTTAGTCTTCGCTCTTCGCTCTTTGGTGCCTCAGGGGGGTTCGTTGTGCTACTCAAAACTCCACATGAGAATGTAGACATTTATTGGCATGTGCGAAGCTGAAATCACTGCTCTGATTGGCTATTTTTACGCGGGAAAGTGCTGTAGTCAGCTTCAGCACAACACAGCTTGGAGATTGCAAAAGTAAAGCGTAACGAAAGAATGCTTGTTTGTGGAAGAACTGGGAACTATTTACAATGTACAAACATCGGACTGCTGCTGCCATCTACCTGTAGGCCTATGAGGTTCCTCCTGAATCAGCTAGCAAGCGACGGAAAATGGAATCCTAGTAAATTGAAGCCAAGGAAGTATGTGACTGTATAATTCAGAAAACTACTCACCGTTTTCAGTCTTTAAGCTACCTAGACGCAACAAAATTGTTAAACAGCAAAATTTTTGAGATTTTTTCGTATAATTTTCGTGAACGCGAACTTGAAGTTGCTGTCAACAGCTATACTATACTGAAAAAAAGAGTGTTAAAGACACAACTTGGAGTTCTATACGGAAGACCAGTCTTCCAAAATATAGATGTCTGTTCAATTGTTACAATACATAGTCTCCAACAATTTACAGGATCTATTGCGTGAAGTAACGAAGTTGTTAAATATTTTGGTTACAACACCAATGGCCACTGCTGAGCCAGAAAGATGTTTTTCTTGCTTGAAACGCATAAAAACGGTTTTTAAGGAACACTATGTCCCAGGATCTCTCACTGCTCTTGCAATACTATCAATAGAAAAGAGTATGATGTCCAAGATGGAGGGGTTTAACTCCAGGGTAATTGACAAGTTCTGCAGTAGGAAGTAACGTCGTATGGACTTCATATTTCGTCACTAGGCGAGTCTCAAATTAAGATAAATACATATAAGTGTATACAGTAGGCCGATATAGAGATTGTAGCACACTCATTATTTTGACCACCAGCCGCTACTGGACTGCAATATATCATTTTAAAGCCTATTTTGTGTACTTCCTGGCCGTATTTTTAGAATTACATTTACTGTAGTGATGTCCTTACTTTATGACATTATTATTAAATGTTCTTAAGTCCGCCACTGCAGCTTCTTCCATGGCCAACTTAGAATCATTTGTTGCTGTTTCTCTGAGATCGTTTTAAACAGTTGACAGTTAAAATAACTGATTACATTTTAATTTTAGTATTTAAATGAGTTATATTTTAGATATTTTATAGGTAAAGAAATAATAAAATTATTAATTCTGTGATAATGTATTAAGGGGAGGCAGAGGTGAATATTTCAAAATCCACAAAATTTATCCGATTTGTTTGAAATTGATCATGGATACTAAGTATGTTATTAGTAATGGGCATACCAAGTTTCAACGTTCTAAGTACAATAGTTCTGTAAATATTAATAATTTTATAAAACTTTATATCGTTTGATATAAAATGCTCCATGCACCATATTGTAAGAAATTTTCAATATTTCTTTTTATTTATATGTTCAGAGAAGGTATATAAATAATGATAAGTATTAGTTTATTATGGGAATAATATAGTAATACAGTTATCTTGGTTTTAATTTCATACTTTTAAGGGCACAAAATCAAAAACTAACATCGGAATATGAAAATAAAGATAATAAAAATGGAAAAAACCAAATTTTCATTTTTTCTTCAGTTTTGTTCGAAAATTTCACCTCTGCCTCCCCTTAATGGTAAAACTTTGCTAAATTCCTACTATCCTGTTTTTGTATTAATAGTACATTATGCAACGAGCCTATAATGATAGTAATTAAGAAGCGAGTATGGATGTTTATGAAACGAGCGCAAGCGAGTTTCATAATTTTCATACGAGCTTCTTAATTACCATTACAGGCGAGTTTCATACGACTTTTTATGCTCGACCATATTTCTACCTTGAAATTATTCAGATGTATACATTTTATTTGTATCTGACAAGATCGGAAGTGACCTTGTTCTAGGTCGTGAATTGTGAGATGTGCGCAGACGCGAAAGTATTGATTTTTTCCGAGGAACAATAATGTCATTGACCTTGATGTAATCCCGTTAAACTTGATATAACCTTGATTATTGAATTCTACATTGAAAGACGAGATGACAAATTGAAGTTATTTGAATATTATTTACAATTAACGCTAATTATTATAGTAACAGAACATAACCTTCTGCGATACTATTGGATTTCCAGCCTCCGTGACTTTTCGCTAATTCTCTTTCGATTGCATATCCGAGAATAATCGATACTTGCGGTTTTATAACGGTACAAAGCTGACTTGTCATTGGCTGAACACCTGTAAGCTGAGTTGTCATTGGCTGAACACCTGTACTTTAATGAGTAGGTGTACTTTAATGACATGCATTAAAGGACTGCTACCAGGTGTATAATTACTACATTTCGGCATGGTCGAGCATAAAATATATTGCGGTACATCTATACTCTGATGATATTAAAATACTATTTGAATTTACAACACGCACACAAGCGGCGAACTTAGAGAACACATGCGTTCTAACTTCGTTAGTTGCATCCCCCTGTATATTTTGTTTTTGTACGAAAAGTGGTACCTTATTCTTTACGAAATTTTTATTTAAGATTCTCTTTAGTATGAATATTGCAACGCAGTTTTTTTTTTATACTTTCGAAATATGACTTCATCGTCGATTTAAAAATAAATTTGCTTAAGGTGGCGAACTTTGGGACACTTACCTTATTATATCGGCCGACTGTTTGAAGTCTGTTGTGTGATTCTAGCGCAGAGTAGTGCAGGATGGCAAAACCTAACCCCATCCCCGAGTTGAAGCAGCGAGTGAAGACCCTGGAGGGACAGGTTCGACTGTTACTACCACTCCTTGAGGAGGTTAGAATCCTTAAGGAGAGGTTGGACTCTCGTCCCCTACTTAGCACCGGAGCTGGGAAGGAGGACAAAGAAGTTGAGAGGAAGAATGACTCTGAGGGGCTAGGAATGGCGCAGGACAGTCTGATATCTGAACAGAAGGAATTAGAAGAAACGCAGCAAAATCTTGTTAAGCTGGAAGTAGAATTGGAAAGGGTAAGAGATCTGTTGTTGTCATAGTTACAGTTAAAATGTTCACTTAATAACCTCTTCTTTCGGTAGGCAGTTGTTAATGTTTCCATCACATGACTTATATTATAGAAACGACAACATTTGTTTCTACAGCAAACTTGTCTTTTGTTTGTTTGTGCTTCCAGGAGAAAGAAAAACTGAGACAGCAGCGGAAGAAATTTGAAGAAGGGAACAAATTGCGGCTACAGCTGGCAACAGTAAGTGTTGAGCTGTTACCATGGTTACAGAAAAAGTTTCCCTGATTTTATAATATTGTAGATGTGGTATGGATGGATTACTAGGAATACATTATACAGTACTAGTTACTGTTGCATACTTTCTTTATAAAACCTTTCGACCTTTCATCTAATTCTAATAATTTAAATTCCTCTGATCGAATATTTTCATTACAGAGAAGAGAGGAAGAACTGAGAAACCTCATACAGCAACTAGAGGACGAACGCCAGATGCGACGCCAGCAGGAAGCAGTAAGTGATGAGCTGTTACCATGGTTACAGTTTTGAGAGAGTTTGTGAGATCCATTCACTCATCACTTATCTCATACATCAAATACACTGTCCCTGTCTTCATCAGTGTTGTCGTAGTCATTTTGTCCCTTGAGTACCTTCATTCGCCAAACTAGCTGATCATCCTCTGACCAAGTTTTATTCCTGTTACAGTGTATGGGACAAGAACTGGCGACGATCAGACAACAACTAGAGGCCCAGCTCGAGGGGCGACGTCAGGAGGAAGCAGTAAGTGATGAGCTGTTGCCATCGTTACAGTTTTGAGAGATTTTTAGATCAATTCTGTCCGTACAAATACAGTGCCCCCTTTTCATCAATATTATCTTTGTAATTTTCTCCATAGATATCCTTCATCCACCTTTATGTTTCAAGAAAAACTTCCCCTAACAAACTGATATTCCTCTGATGAGGTTTTGTTCCTGTTACAGAGTAAGGGACAAGAACTGGCGAAGCTCAGACAACAACTAGAGGCTGAGCGCGAGGGACGACGTCAGGAGGAAGCAGTAAGTGATGAGCTGTTACCATGGTTACAGTTAGAGAGTGTTTTTGGAGATTCTTTCCATTAGTCCGTTCAAAAAACATCAAATACACTGTCCCCGTCCTTTTCAGTGTTATCGTTGATATTTTCTACCTAGAATACCTTCATTCACTTTATGTTTCAGGTAAGACTTTCGCCTAACCAACTGATCTATCTCTGACCAAGTTTTCTATCTGTTACAGAGTAAAGGACAAGAACTGACGAAGCTCAGACAACAACTAGAGGCTCAGCTCGAGGGGCGACGTCAGCAGGAAGCAGTAAGTGTTGTGCTGTTAAACTATGAGAGATTTTTGAGATCCATTCACTGATTCCGTATCTTATATTATACATCAAATACTCTGTCCCTGTCTTTATCAGTGTTGTCTTAATCATTTTCTACCTCGGTTTCCTTCATTCACCTTTATGTTGAGTCAAAAGTTTCGTCGAACAAACTGAAATTCTTCTGATGAGATTTTGTTCCTGTTACAGAGCAAGGGACAAGAACTGGCGAAGCTCAGACAACAACTAGAGGCTCAGATCGAGGGGCGACGTCAGCAGGAAGCAGTAAGTGATGAGCTGTTACCATCGTTACAGTTTTGAGAGATTTTTAGATCACTTCAGTCCGTAAAAATACAGTGCCCCCTTTTCATCAATATTATCTTTGTAATTTTCTCCATAGATATCCTTCATCCACCTTTATGTTTCAAGAAAAACTTCCCCTAACAAACTGATATTCCTCTGATGAGGTTTTGTTCCTGTTACAGAGTAAGGGACAAGAACTGGCGAAGCTCAGACAACAACTTGAGGCTGAGCGCGAGGGGCGACGTCAGGAGGAAGCAGTAAGTGATGAACTGTTACCATGGTTACAGTTAGAGAGTGTTTTTGGAGATTCTTTCCATTAGTCCGTTCAAAAAACATCAAATACACTGTCCTCGTCCTCTTCAGTGTTATCGTTGATATTTTCTACCTAGAATACCTTCATTCACTTTATATTTCAGGTAAGATTTTCGCCTAACCAACTGATCTATCTCTGACCAAGTTTTGTTCCTGTTACAGAGTAAAGGACAAGAACTGACGAAGCTCAGACAACAACTAGAGGCTCAGCTCGAGGGGCGACGTCAGCAGGAAGCAGTAAGTGTTGTGCTGTTACAACTATGAGAGAGTTTTTGAGATCCATTCACTGATTCCGTATCTTATATTATACATCAAATACTCTGTCCCTGTCTTTATCAGTGTTGTCTTAATCATTTTCTATCTCGGTTTCCTTCATTCACCTTTATGTTGAGTCAAAAGTTTCGTCGAACAAACTGAAATTCTTCTGATGAGATTTTGTTCCTGTTACAGAGCAAGGGACAAGAACTGGCGAAGCTCAGACAACAACTAGAGGCTCAGATCGAGGGGCGACGTCAGCAGGAAGCAGTAAGTGATGACCTGTTACCATCGTTACAGTTTTGAGAGATTTTTAGATCACTTCAGTCCGTACAAATACAGTGCCTCCTTTTCATCAATATTATCCTTGTAATTTTCTCCATAGATATCCTTCATCCACCTTCCCCTAACAAACTGATATTCCTCTGATGAGGTTTTGTTCCTGTTACAGAGTAAGGGACAAGAACTGGCGAAGCTCAGACAACAACTTGAGGCTGAGCGCGAGGGGCGACGTCAGGAGGAAGCAGTAAGTGATGAACTGTTACCATGGTTACAGTTAGAGAGTGTTTTTGGAGATTCTTTCCATTAGTCCGTTCAAAAAACATCAAATACACTGTCCCCGTCCTTTTCAGTGTTATCGTTGATAGTTTATACCTAGAATACCTATATTCACTTTATGTTTCAGGTAAAACTTTCGCCTAACCAACTGATCTATCTCTGACCAAGTTTTGTTCCTGTTACAGAGTAAAGGACAAGAACTGACGAAGCTCAGACAACAACTAGAGGCTCAGTTCGAGGGGCGACGTCAGCAGGAAGCAGTAAGTGATGCGCTGTTACAACTATGAGAGAGTTTTTGGAATCCATTCACTCATTCCTTATCTTATATTAAACATCAAATACTCTGTCTCCATCATTGTTGTCTTAATCATTTTCTACCTCGGTTTCCTTCATTCACCTTTATGTTGAAGCAATACTTTCGCCTAACAAACTGATATTCCTCTGATGAGGTTTTGTTCCTGTTACAGAGTAAGGGACAAGAACTGGCGAAACTCAGACAACAACTTGAGACTGAGCGCGAGCGGCGACGTCAGCAGGAAGCAGTAAGTGATAAGCTGTTACCATGGTTACAGTTTTGAGAGATTTATTAGATCAATTCAGTCCGTACAAATACAGTGCCCCCTTTCGTAAATATTGTCTTTGTAATTTTCTGCATAGATTTCTTTCATCTACCTTCATGTTTCGAGTAAAACTTCCCCTAACAAACTGATATTCCTCTGATGAGGTTTTGTTCCTGTTACAGAGTAAGGGACAAGAACTGGCGAAGCTCAGACAACAACTAGAGGCTGAGCGCGAGGGACGACGTCAGCAGGAAGCAGTGAGTGATGAACTGATACCATGGTTACAGTTAGAGAGTGTTTTTGGAGATTCTTTCCATTAGTCCGTTCAAAAGACATCAAATACACTGTCCCCGTCCTCATCAGTGTTATCGTTGATATTGTCTCCCTAGAATACCTTCATTCACTTTATGTTTCAGGTAAAACTTTCGCCTAACCAACTGATCTATCTCTGACCAAGTTTTGTTTCTGTTACAGAGTAAAGGACAAGAACTGACGAAGCTCAGACAACAACTAGAGGCTCAGCTCGAGGGGCGACGTCAGCAGGAAGCAGTAAGTGTTGTGCTGTTACAACTATGAGAGAGTTTTTGAGATCCATTCACTCATTCCATATCTTATATTATACATAAAATATTCTGTCCCTGTCTTCATCAGTGTTGTCTTAATCATTTTCTACCTAGGTTTCCTTCATTCACCTTTATGTTGAAGCAATACTTTTCCCTAACGAACTGATATTCCTCTGACCAAGTCTTGTTCCTGTTCCAGAGTAAGGGACAAGAACTGGCGAAGCTCAGGCAACAAGTAGAAGCTGAGCGCGAGGAGCGACGTCAGCAAGAAGCAGTAAGTGATGAGCTGTTACCATGGTTACAATTTTGAGAAAGTTTCTGAGATCCATTCGTTCATTCCTTATCTTAGGTATCAAACAAACTGACCCTGTCTTCATCAGTGTTATCGTGGTGATTTTCTCCCTAGATTTCCTTCATTAACCTTTATTTTTCAGAACTATTCCATAAACTGAAATTCTTCTGATGAGGTTTTGTTCCTCTTACAGAGTAAGGGACAAGAACTGGCGAAGCTCAGACAACAACTAGAGGCTGAGCGCGAGGGGCGACGTCAGCAAGAAGCAGTAAGTGATGAGCTGTTACCATGGTTACAGTTTTGAGAATTTTTTTCGAAATCCATTCGCTCATTCTGTACCTTAGATATCAAAAACACTGACTCCGTCTTCATCAGTGTTCGTGTAGTCATTTTCTCCCTAGAATACCTACATTACCTTTATGTTTCAGGTAAAACTTTCCCCTAAGGAACTGATATTCTTCTGACTAGGTTTTGTTCCTGTTACAGAGTAAGGGACAAGAACTGGCGACGCTCAAACAAGAACTAGAGCTGAATATCTTTATAAAATCTGTACAACTGGAGGCTGAGCGCGAGGAGCGTCGTCGGCAGGAAGCAGTAAGTGATGAGCTGTTACCATGGTTACAATTATGGGAGAGTTTTTGGAGATCCATTCGCTCGTTCTGTACCTTAGGTATCAAATACACTGACTCCGTCTTCATCAGTGTTGGCGTAGTGATTTTCTCCTAGAATACCTACATTACCTTTATGTTCCAGGCACGACTTTCCCCTAACGAACTGATATTCTTC
The DNA here is from genome assembly GCF_040183065.1 of Periplaneta americana. NCBI lineage: Eukaryota > Metazoa > Arthropoda > Insecta > Blattodea > Blattidae > Periplaneta > Periplaneta americana. Next base: position 6,273,591 of record NC_091118.1, read on the forward strand.
TCACCACGTTTTGTTTCTGTTACAGAGTAAGGAACAAGAACTGGCGAAGCTCAGTCAAGAACTGGAGGCTGAACGCGAGAGGCAACGTCAGCACGAAGCAGTAAGTGATGAGCTGTAACCATGGTTACAGTTACGAGGGGATTTTCCGTACAGTTTTTCATTTTATTTACTACACACAATAATAGCACAGTATCTTCACAGACATTGTCTAATGTTAACTAAACTGTATTTATTCCAGTGCAATGCTGCCATTAGTAGTGGCCAGTGACGTTACATACTTATGGCTTTTAAGGAACCCGAAGGTTCATTGCTGCCCTCACATAAGCCCGCCATTGATCCCTATCCTGAGCAAGATTAATCCAGTCTCTACCATCATATCCCACCTACCTCAAATCCATTTTAATATTATCTTCCCATCTACGTCTCGGCCTCCCCAAAGGTCTTATTCCCTCTGGCCTCCCAACTAACACTCGATATGCATTTCTAGATTCGCCCATACTTTTTTTTATTTGGTTATTTAACGACGTTGTATCAACTACGAGGTTATTTAGCGTCGATAAGATTGTTGATAGCGAGATGGTATTTGGCGAGATGAGGCCGAGGATTTGCCATAGATTACCTGTCATTCACCTTACGGTTGGGGAAAGCCTCGAAAAAAACCAACCATGTAATCAACCCTGCTCATCTCAAACATCTGAATTTAATGTTCTTAATTATGTCAGGTGAAGAATAAAATGCGTTCAGTTCTGTGTTGTGTAACTTTCTCCATTCTCCTGTAACTTCATCCCTCTTAGCCCCAAATATTTTCCTAAGCACTTATTCTCAAACACCCTTAACCTCTGTTCCTTTCTTAAAGTAAGAGTCCAGGTTTCATAACCATACAGAACAACCGGTAATATAACTGTTTAATAAATTCTAACTTTCAGATTTTTTGACAGCAGACTGGATGATAAAAGCTTCTCAACCGAATAATAACAGGCATTTCCCATTCTGCGTTTAATTTCCTCCCGAGCATCATTTATACTAATTACCTTTGCTTCAAAATATTTTAATTTTTCCACCTCTTCAAAGGATAAATTTCCAATTTGCATTTCGTACAATATTCTGGTCACGAGACATAATCTTATACTTTGTCTTTTCGGGACCAGTAACGTTACTGTAATAAATCTTTATTGCCACTTTTACTACAATTCTTACTACTGATATTGCTGTAATTATTTCTACTTCCACTTGTACTGTTTTATTACTGGCATTACTCTCCCGGTAATTAATCCTAGTGCCACTAATTGTACTATTGACTTTTATTACTGATTTTTTTTAATTATTCCTAATGCCACTTGTGGTACTAGAGTCATTAGTACTGACATTATTGTAATTTTCCTACTGCCATTTGTACAACTATTGTTATTAGTATTGACATTACTGTAATAATGACTACTGCTAGTTGTATTGCTATTGTTACCGCTACTGACATTTCACTTTCACCACAGTCTAATATATACAATCGCGCAACTTCAACACTTTTTTTGCCAACATTCACGACACTAGCGCTCATGCGGCAGGCAAGGCACTGGTCGTAAGGTTGATACAGCCAGCACGTGCTTTAAAAGTATGCGAGATGTTATAATAATGTTTTAATCATGCGTCGGAATAAAGGCAATGTGTGCAATGACGAAAATTGCAGTAACAACAAGTTTAAATCTCCGAATTTATCGTTCTTTAGATTCCCTAAAGACCAAGAGAAAATCATAACTCAGTCATAACCTATAATCCACGTTGTAGGTAGCCTACGTATTGTGTTCTATAAAACATTTATTAGTTATCAATTACCTATTTGTATGTCAGGAAGGAGAGTTTAAATAAAAACAAAGTAAATACCTGTTACAGTATATTATTGTTTTGCAGAGATCATGTGTAAATGTGTAACCATTCCGATTTTGGATAATGTATCTACAGTTTTTAATGCAAGTAATGCCATAATTTTTGTATTCATGTTTTTTTTTTCTTTATATTTTTCAAAAGTTGAATGTTATATTGCATTCAAGTAGGGATTATGGTGTTAATTTTTTCAAGGATTCATGGCGTATTATAATCCTTTTGCAAAATATTCACTTCTTGAATAAATCCAGATTGTGTCGATAAATTTCTGATGTGTTGGTGTAGATTCATGTGGCAGACGTATTAAGTTCTCAAGAAATAAAAGAGCCTTTTTAAATTTAATATAAAAAGCAATCTTTTCTGTAATAATTTGCATGACTGTTATTGGTGTTGATTTTACATTCCCAGTGATTATTTGAGCCGTTCAGAGCAGAAGTGGTATAAGTCAAAATTAGGTAATTAGGTTTAAAGTAAAAATTCTGTAAAATACAGCGCAAAGTAGCAATTAATATATCCTTCGTGCTATTCACTGACTACTAATAGTTTAAATAAATTCAATATTAACTGCTACTTTGCGCTGTATTTTACAGAATGTTTACTTTAACCCTCATTACCCATTTTTGACTTACACCACTTCTGCTCTGGAAATAAAATTAGGCCTACATTTTCTGAGTTAATTGAAGTTGCAATTTTTTCAATCTAATTGTGTGTTAATTTATTTGTTCTCACCTACGTCATAATAACAGTAAGTGCATGTAAATTACGTATTATATAGGTAGGGTAAGTTAAAATTAAGCTTATGTGTGAAAACTGGAAATGTAATGTAAAATGCGGTAAACTTTCCATAAAAATTTAAACCATAATATCAGCACTATTAGCTAGTCAAAATAATAATAAAAAAAAATTGAAAAATAATGAACTTCATAATTCAATATCTGTCAAATTAAGGTTTAAATCTTCCCCTTTTTTTATTTTTAAGTTTACCTCAGCGGCCGAGTTTACCCCAATTTGCGATATGGAAAATAGTTAATTTCTCAGGAAATAGGGAGAGGAGTTCACCACGGGATGTACCCTACGAGATATGCCCTACAATTTTGACTCTTCTCACAGGAAATATAGAGTTCCAATGGTTTATAAATATATTTAGGAATGAATTGAATTAACCATCCACGTACAAACAATTATATTATTTCAAACCATGATACGTGATCAGGGCCATGATTCAGTTGTAAGGAGCAGAAAGAATTACGTTTATTCCCAGCTTCTGAAACTTGTAGATTAACTGCGTGTGAAATTCTTCCAGAATTCTAAAGCAGAATTAGTATGAACCATATACACTTATTGTATAGCATAAAAATATAAAATAAATTACGCAAAACCCATTTTCTGATGTGTTATCATATGTCGTGTGCACACTTTTAACTTGACTGCCGCTAGAGGGCTACTGTCGCGCCAGCTGTCAAATGTTGGCATATTTTATACGTATGAGTTGCGTGACTGTATCTACTAGACTGTGCTTTCACTTCTTCCTACAACCCAACGAGTTAGAAAGATCTCTTTCTATCTCGTTGCTACAACCTAAACCTTGACCAAAACTATTTCCGACTTGACAGTTTACAGAGAAGAGGGAGCAGTGTTGCCATGTTGCCCATCTTTCGTGTAAGGCAGCGCGCTGCCGATAGAGTGCAGTAATGAACGGCTGACATTTCTAACCAATTTGTTGAACACTACGGATTAAAATTAGTGTACATTATTATTTTTATTATTCATTTTACTATTACTATTAGTAGTAGTAGTAGTAGTAGTAGTAGTAGTAGTAGTAGTAGTAGTAGTAGTAGTAGTAGTAGTAGTAGTAGTACCGGTATTCTTCAATGTAATACCGTTAGAAAAGCGTCGAAAGAACTATAAACTGTAAAAACAGGTTTAAATTTAATGCTAAGCCTTTACTTTTATGAGTGCCGGTATTCTTCAATATAATATTGTTATAAAGGCGATGAAAAAACTGTAAACTGTAAAAATATTTATGATTAAAAATAATAGGACGATTTGCGCCAACGGTAAAGAGGCCCACCATAATCTTTTTCCCTCTCAAAATACTCTCTTACGTTACACACCATTTCTCGCGCTTGACTCTTTAACGGGGCACCTTGTCCAATATTCTTTGTCCTCCGCCTGCCTTTTCTTCCTTCCGACAGTGCACAAGTCACCTGTTTAGAAAATCTCACAGAAACTAGAAAACACACACTAGTCACACACTCCACCAATGACAACGAAGATAATACGTGTAATATAATTTAAACACAATAATTATCGAGACACTAAAACAATAATACAACTAAATCATATTTTCAATTCACACAAAGCACGCGCTAACCAGCCAACTCAAAGTAATTCCGGACACTGTATTCATATTCACCACTAGACCGTGAGATTATAATAATAATAATAATAATAATAATAATAATAATAATAATAATAATAATAATAATAATAATAATGATTTATTTAACCTGGCCATACGGCCTTCTCTAACACTCAACCAGGAGTAAAACTGCGTTACAAAAAACACTACAAATTTACAAAGTACACTACAATTTTACACACAAAACTGAATAGATAATAATAATAAAATGTAAACAACAAGTAAGTAGAAATCAGACATAATATATAACATACAGAAAGAAAGAAAAAAGCATAATAAAATGTGAACAGCAGGTCAAAATAAATGATATATACAAAGTATAAAAAATAAGACAATTATTGATAATAATAATAATAATAATAATAATAATAATAATAATAATAATAATAATAATAATAATGATAAAAAATAAGAATAGTAGTACTAATAATAATAATAATAATAATAATAATAACAATAATAATAATAATAATAATAATAATAATAATAATAATAATAATAATAATAATAATAATAATAGTAATAAAATACTGAAGTACAAAGCATACAAGGAATACAATATTTTTAGGTACACACAGTAAGGAAAATTATGATTATATATAGCTCAACTTATCACATTATAGATATACCATTATCGGAAAATATTAAAACAAAAATATAAAATAAGTTAAATATCACTAGAACATAAAAAAATGTGAATACCTAGGGTCATGCAATACAACACTTGTCATAATAGTAAGTTAGTTTGGCAACTCGTCATAAGATAATTGTCTAACTTGGATTTGAAAGATTTCAAGTTAGAAAATTATCTTATGACGAGTTGCCAATATTCACGTGCAACTTGTAAACAGACACGGCAACACCGTCCCGTTACCACGGTCACGCGTCTCTCGTGATTGGTTGATTTGAATGGTTGCCATGGTAACATGCTAAAGGCGCCAATTGTCAGGTCGGGAGTAGTTTTGGACATACCACAGTTGACTGAGCTTCCTTTGACAGATTGTTTTGCTTGCTTCAGGATTCCAGGGCTGCAGCTGTGCGGCTCCTGCGTGAGGTCGGGGCCGACCTGGAGAAGGCAGACAAAGCTGAAAGGACTCCGCTACACCTGGCAGCGAAGCGGGGGGACACGCACGAAGTGCAGGTCCTTCTGGACGCAGGCAGCCAAGTGAGTGCCATGGATCGTGGTGGCCGCACGCCCTTGTACCTGGCTGCATGGGGAGGCCACCACGGTGCCTGCAGGGCGCTGCTGGCTGCCGGGGCGCAGCTGGATCTGAGGGCGGGAGTATCTGGCTGGACTGCTCTGCACGTGGCTGCATACAGTGGGCACCGCGAAGTGTGCCAGCTTCTGCTGACAGCTGGGGCGCGGCCCAACGAGCCTGATAATGACCAGTGGACTTCCCTGCATCAGGCAGCGAGGAGGGGCAGCGCCCCAGTGGTGCAGCTGCTGTTGCAGCATGGCGCTGAGCGGGGGGCGAGGGACAGTCAGGGACGGACGGCCCTGGATGTGGCGCGTCGCTGGGAGCACACAGAAGTGGTGGCGATGCTGGAGTCCTGAGCAGGCGCAGTGCTGCCACCACGACAGCAATACCATTGTTAGGCCTACTAAATAGCGATCCATATAAACCAGTGGCCGGCAGAAGCTGCAGTTATGACGTAAGAGCCAGTCAGGCCTCAAGAGCTTGGAAGAGCGAGCAGTTGAGTCGTATTACTGTTAACACGCACCAGCGCAGTGGCGTCAGTGCAGCAATGATACGACAGTTCTTGGAGATAAATTGATGGAATCACATTCCTGTATTTTGCTAGGGAATAACTACTCTGCGGTCATGATGGCAACATTCTTGGCAAATTCCCCGTCATTAAAAGAACGCATGTTCTTTGCAATGGCTAATGAAATCCTATATCTTAAGCCTTAAGCTTACCATTGATTCACTGACAGTGTGTTCCCTAGCTTCACTTAACAATTTATCTTTCAATTGCTGCACTAGTACAGATGCCTCAAACTAGGAAGCTGCCTGGAGAGGGGAAGTAGTAGAGCTAACGGAGGGGGCCCACCTAGGCTCCGATACCTAGGTATAGTCATATTATCTGAAAAGTTGACCTCTTGACAATGTATTCAAGATGTACCCTCCCTATGTAGCCTTCTCAACTGTTATTAGAACTGAGCTGTACCGTTCTAGTCCACAGTGCACAGCAGTAGGCGGACAGTGGTAGGGGAGAAGTGCTCTATGCGCCTGCGCGAACGAGACAGCTTGCTAGTTTGAGGCATGTGTACTTGCCGATCTCCTCCCCCATATTTGTCACAATCATTGGTGTGGCATACAGAATAATGGCGTTGTATATTGAACTTCTTTACATGCTGAAACAGCTTGCCACAAATCAAACACTTCGCCTTTCCTCCAAACCCCATAACACAGTTTGATCTCGACAAAGCAATTAGCTTGGGCACCGTAATGACACAAAGTGATGGTGTGCTTCAAAAGTTGAAGTATACTTTGCATACTACTCACCAAGGTAGGGCCTAGATAGTTCAAAAAATGTCTGTTAAAAACACTTGGACTGTTTGCAAGTTTCCGAGTAGACAAAGTGTTGTAGTACTGCTTAAATTATTTATTTCTATATTTGTATATTTATAGCAGTTTCGGAGCCTCATTTACATAATGCGAACGCTTCTGCAGCTGGCTGTATTATGAATTTCATATTATTATAAGTATATTAAATTTGATTACAAACAGAAATATTTTGTTACGTTGATTTATCAGGGTTGTACAGTTTTGTTTTCGTACAAATGTATTGTAATTGTGCTGTTCCCATACTACCTCAGACGAATGGATCGCGCTCTGTCAGTGCATAGGCGCCGTACCACCACTGTTCAGTTGAACCTTCTCTCCACGCTGTGCTCAGTATGCAGAGTTTTCCGAGCAAAGAGCGTGGCGGCTCCGTGGTATGACGTCACAGAGCACGGAACATGACGGTCACTGACATAAACCGTTACAATTTTAATGAACTATAGCAAACGAGTGCAATTTGTTCTGAATTACAGAGTAACTGTGGGCGATTCCTCATAGTAAATATTGTAACTGTCTTCCACCTGCATCCATACGCAACTGTACTCGTACCACCATATTCAGTGACGTTCTCCGAAGTGTATCCTCGTCATTGTTGCTGATTTCATTCCTAATGGCCTCACGAAGTTCAGCAGGTGACCGCGGTCTATTCTTGTATACTGTGTCCTTAAGTAAACCCCATAAGAAGAAGTCCGGTGATCTGGAGGGCTACAGATTTTTGAGATTAGGCGATCACCGAAGAAGCTAGCTATAAGTTTCACGATTTCTTTGATGATTTCGCTAAACGTCCTCGAACATCATCAACACAATATTGACTCATTGCAGGTCTGTGTTTTCCATTCTCGTGTATATAAAAACTGTACTTCACTTGTCACTGCATTATTTTTCTGTATTTCTTAACAATTCGTCTGCTCAGTGTCTGCCGTTCATTTTCGTCTGCTAGTTTCCAGTCTTGTGTTTATAAAAATTCTAACATTGAATGTTTTTAATGTCTCATTCTAAAGTTTGGAAAAAGGAGCATGTATCGGTAATGAAATGTCAGCCACACGTTCATTTACAATAATCATTATAACTCAACAATGAATTGTCACTGGAGGCTTTTATGATTAACCCACTGAATATGCCATAAGGACAAAATGTCATAAATCGTTAATATAAAATCAATATAATGAGAATTATAGTGACTATTACATTCTTACTACGTCATACTACTTTTGACCAATAAAACGGTACGAAAGGACGTATTTCAACCAATCATGGCTGCTTATCGCACAATTTTATCGCGTCCCTAGCATTTGTTTAATTTTATCCCGTCCCTAGCATTTGTTTAATTTTATCGCGTCCCTAGCATTTGTTTCTTTGTTTGCCAACATTTGAAACTCCGCTGGTCTGGACGTCAAAAAAAAAAAAAAAATATATATATATATATATATATATATATATATATATATATATATATATATAAAATTACAAACCACTCAAATATGACTCACATTGGCATTCAAGAACAAGAATTAATAAAAATCACTGATCATACCTATGCATCTTCTGAAATCCGATTTACAAATAAATGAAGAGCACCATTCGGAAATCCTGAATAAGTTGAATACACCATGTAGGCCTAAATCAACGAGTTCCACTTTTATTACGCACACGTCCAATATAACATCAATTGAACCACCAACCACATTCAAATTTGAAAATTGTACACTCAATAATTATTCATTCGGAAATTCTGAATAAGTTGAATACACCATGTAGGCCTAAATCAACGAGTTCCACTTCTATTACGCACACGTCCAATATAACATCAATTGAACCACCAACCACTTCAAATTTGAAAATTGTACATTCAATAATTATTCCTTTTAAAATTATTCATATTTATTTTTTATGTCATCGTCGTTAATTAAAACTTTTCTAACACTTGTGTATATTAGTTAGGTTATGTTAATAGCTTCTGCTATATGATATTATGGATAGTCACGTATCAGAGATTGTTTAATATTAAGATTTATTGAATACTAGCCGTACCCGTGTGCTCCGCTGCACCCGTTAGAAATAAATATAAAGTAATTAGTAAGGATATTTGATCCAGGGAACATTCCTGTTTGATAGAAGGATAAATCATTTAATATGTTACTTAATTTAAATTGCATCCAAATAATTAAAATGCGATCATTTTGGTCCAGGGACACTCATTTGGTGCAAAGACAATTCCTTTAACATGTTTCTTAATTTTTATTACATGCAACCACAGTTTAATGAAGATTGACATCATTTAGATTTAATGTGTATATTTTATTTTACTTGTTATAGGTTTCCATTGAATTATGGTAATAACTTAATTTTAACCCATGTTTTCTACGTATTCAGTAAATGGCGTTTGGCCCAATATGGTTCTGATCCCTTCAAATAACTTATATTATATAATATTACATATAATATAATATAATATAATATAATATAATATAATATAATATAATATAATATAATATTATATTATATTATATTATATTATATTATATTATATTATATTATATTATATTATATTATATTATATTATATTATATCAGAAGTTACTGTAATAACATTATAGCATTATGTCCATCTAGAGAAACTACACTTTCCAATGGTGAAATAATAATTAATTATACAAATCGATTAATTTTGCTTCCGATATTACTTCATACAAACACAGAAACATTCTCTTTAGGCTATCTTTCATAGCTTTCGATTGTTGCTGTCCACGTCATTTGTCTTTTAATTCATTACACAGCCTTAGATGGCAGTTATTTTAATTTTAAAACTCATTTATCTCATTAAATATCAGTCCTATCAACATTTTTCAAGGAATAATACTTATCGCAAATTATTTTTAAAGAAACTTTTGTTATGTAACATTTTTCACAAAAACCAATAATAAGGGAGATATTTCGACTTATTTAATTCAGGCCCCCTTATAACCCCCCTTTTAAGTAATGTATTTTGAATGCCATATAGCCTAAAATCTAAGTCACAACGAACTTAATTTATATTCCAATTGTCATCGAAATCCGTTCAGCCATTATCGCGTGAAAAGGTAACAAACAGACAGACAGACAGACAGACATACAAACAAAAATTAAAAAAAAAGCGATTTTCGGTTTCAGGGTGGTTAATTGTATATGTTAGGACCAATTATTTTTGGAAAATCGAAAATTACCAGAAAAATTTCGGCTATAGATTTATTATTAGTATAGATCATCTGTCAAGTGACGCTGATTACTGGGATTCGGATAATTGAAGTGGAATGTTGCATTGTAATAAAAATGAAACTGAATCAACAATGTCTTCTTGACTAGTAACATTGCCATCGTGTATAATAGATCGAGAACTTCACGACGAGAAGTCATTGCTCACTACTGCCATCTAGCATGCATCTAGCGTAATATTTGTAATGTTGAGATGGTACAATAATACATTTGAAGACAGTTGTATTTTGGTAAGTCAATTAATATTTTATTGTATTGGAGTACTTCGTTACTTCTAATCTTTATATACTTTCTTCTAATCGTGTAATAGTCAATTAAATCCCACTCGAGTTTTGATTTTCTCTAGATAAATCAAAACGTCTAGTGAGATTAGGGGAGAGTCGTGTAGTATCGGACATCGGGTAATATCGGACAGTGAGTTCTTTCATCTACCACACGATGATAGTACCTGATTGACATGGTTACGTTTCTGTGATGTCGCATAAAGAAACGTAACCATGTCATTCAGGTACTACCATATGGTGGTAGATGAAAGAAACGCACTGTCCGATACTACCCGATGTCCGATACTACCCGACTCTCCCCTACTGTTGAAAAAACATCACTGATATCAGGTGCTAACCCTCCACCCTTTTGGTATGCAACTGTTAGTATAAGTAGCATGATTATTTTGTTAATTGTAAGTTATGTACGACCCAACAGAGATTACAAAAGAAAGAAAATAATTTGAAGGTTAACATAGATGAACCTAATCTAATTATTATGCAAAGCTGGTATTAATGTAGGCTACTTATACAGGCCCACATGATTTATTTAAACTTACCTGTAGGCTTTAACATTCTCGGTCGTTTCGGCTTTATTTTAATTAAAGCTGCTCGAAAATCAGGAACAAAATCGCCATCTTTAAAGTGATCAGTGTATACTCTGCTTGTATCAGGATTGAATTTATCTGTCTTTTGCACGAAATTACTAATTCCTAAATCTTTAGGAATGGTAAAGAGAAACAACTCTCATTTTTATCGTTAGAATTGTTGCATACCGCAACAGCACACCTTTGACCTGGCATAATGCATTCAAAACAACATAAACAAGAAAAAACACGAGATACTGCTTTGAAGCATTTGAACTTCGGCGCGCTCAGCTATCTTGTGACGTCAGAATCGCTCTCCTTTCCCCGTCGATCCCTCACCAACAAGCTCGATACTAAGACCGTGTCTCAAAGCTACATTTTCAGCTGAAGTGAACTAGATTGTTGACTAAATAGCCGGATGTGACGTCAGAAGTCATGATCCAAAGCTACATAGTGCATAGCAATCAAGTCCGTAGTAGCTAGTCAACGAAAATGCTTGCTTGATTGATGACTTGTTCACTAAACAAACATGGATACCTCATCAGCAAATGGGGTTATAAAATTTGAAAATGGTTTGGAATTGAAATAATGTAAATATAATGTAGAATAACACGTTAACTTTGAACACTGATATTATTAGTACCTTCTGTAGAATGTTTTAAACATTATTGTAATATATTAAGCCCTTACCTTTTCCACATAACTCGTAATGAAACTACATTAGGACACTGCCTTCTTAATTTAGTGCTGCAACGTGATGTCATGGTTTTTAGAAAAATAATCTATGAAGAAGGCCATGTTTCAAGCATACATGTCCAAAGCTCCCTAGTGTGTAGTTTACAAGTCACCTAGTTGCTAGTCACTAGTGTGTAGTTTGGACTTGAGCTTTGAGACACAGCCTAATGCAATCTATGAGAAGTTTAGAAGCCTCGCCACGTGACCACTAAAAATTATAGAGAGATAGATATGAAGTTCTGTGTTATTCAACATACAGTCCGGATATCAATTGGCATTTTTTTTTTACATAGATATGAACAAAAGCGAAGGTTAGATATCGAAACCAGTTAAGAAATACAATAGGGTGGACATATGTTTTTTCGTATGGAATACCAGAAGAGTTTTTTGACTGCATGAAGATTTTCAACTTTTGGAAATGAGGAAAAAATGTGTCGATAGAAATAAAATGTCGTGCAGTGATTAAGAAGCATAGAACCTTCATCACACAGTGAGGGAATTTTTGTGCAACTTCTCTGGACATGATAACAAGCTCTTGACTTGTGGTACCCAGTCACGTGATTTATCTCTACTGATATCTTAAGTATTAATATCTATTTTCAAATGAAAGTCCTTGCATTATCTTGTCACATAATGCCAATTTTCATAATGATAATAATAATAATAATACCGCTTTTTCCTATTTTCTGTCTTCAAACGCCATGTGTAAGCTCTCTGACAGATCTAACTGGTTGTGTTAATCAGTAGATAAGGAACTGTATAACTCCTCAGAAGCAGGGCTGCATCACTACTCATTCTCGTTTTCAACCAAGTGGTTTTTGGTTCGAACTTCTCCGTGTACAAAGTCTGTGGACGATTGTGTTCGGAATTGACCAGAACTCCGTCACTGTTGGTAGCACAGTTCTTCGTTTCGCTGTGTGTTAACATAATTTCATTTTCAATTCACAAGGTAAGTTCTGGCTGTATAACAACAGCTTCATTTACACACAATGCCATAAAGAATTGATACAGATTTACAAGCTCTAAGTTCTGCTATTCTAATTCTGTTGACAGCATTGATTATTATTGGTAAACCGATTTTGCACTTCCATTGGCCATCGGATTATTGCAGCTTCTTCATGCTGTAATTGTTGACAAACCGAACACCCTGGTTCTCTTTGATTCTGTGTCGATTTTGTATTGTTTTCTTACCTTCGCGTCAATTGTCCATGAATGTTTTAACGTCAGCCATCTTAACGACAATTGCTAGCTTCCATCAGCTGGCAGCTGGTAGTCCATATTGGCAACATGGCACTGTAGTTCCAAGCTCGACCGCTTAACTGTCATGTCCCATCTTTCAAAAACAAGTATAATCACAATATCTGATGACGTCAATCTTATGACATCATCCATTGTCCCATTAAATTCTCATATAACTAGAGCAGTGTTGCCAAGTGGACGGAAATTCCCGTCAAAACTGACGAAATTTCAACGTAGCGGACGGGAAAAGAATGGCTTTGACGGGTGACGGATTTTTGGCGGAAATTACAATTTACGTCGTCTTTAGACTTTTTTAGCTGCTGTCATTTTAAATGTTTAATTTTTGGGGAATTTTACTTTTTCTTTGAACATCCCTACCTGTGCCATATCATGTTAAAGGATCCCCTGTTTCAGATTTCCTCGTAATCAAGTCAGAGGTTGACGAATAATTATTATTCTAATCAAGATTGGTAAGTTGTGTTAAAATTTCATTTTTATTTGCGTATATACGTAGATATATTGAGTGGGTCTATATTTTTATTTTGACGGATTCTGACGGATTTCCAGGTGTTAGACTGACGGGAATACAATTTATGTGTTGGCAACATTGAACTAGAGTCGACGGTAATTCGGAAGGCGGTTGTCTGCTTGCGTTTGCGTCGAGAGAGACAGATAGAGAGAGCAAGGCAGCGTACAACATTGCCACATCGTACTTCACGCGCACGTGCAATACAAATAAAGCAGGAGAAAGTTTAAATTATCAAAAGACAATAATAACCTTAGCCGTTGATTACTGTAAGCATGACATCAAACATAAACTCTTTCCTTCACTAACAATATTCTTTGCACGGTTTTCAATCCCACACCACATGCTTCTACAGTCGTGTCTTGCTCATTGGCAACGTTGCAGCCAGCATCAAGATGGCCGGCAGCGTTCTGCTCGTCAACGTTTTTAAAATAATGAAAAACTATTTTCCGCGCCTGCCTGTGCAATACTTGTCTTTTTACAGTCTCTGCTTCCATTTATTTACCTTACATACACACAGTAAATGTTAGTTTTACTTATTCAATGTATTGAAACACTCACACGTGAACAAACGAACTCGGGAAGTGCTTGTTATAGACTGATTCTGATTGGTTCTACTGTACAAGCTTGTGACGTCACATACCAGAAATGCTACGGCGCATGTAGGAGCCGACCGCCTTCCGAACTGCCGTTTAGTCTAATATCCAGTGGCGGCTCCTGCGTATTTCTTAAGAGGAGGAAAGAAGTTAACATGTAAGACCAGGTAGTGTTGGGGTTGGCCTTCCCATCTGTATAGCAATAATCTGTTCTTGTAAACTGAGTTTCCTAAATTTTACAAAATATATTATGTTTTCACTTCCATTCATTATTGAATAATTGCACAAATTAACAATTACAAGGAAATTCACAACCTCGCAGCATTTCTCGCACACACTACAGCATCACACGTGTTGGAAGAGACTATAGCTACTAACACGTAATCGAAACCGTTTTACGGAAATGGGAATGGGAAATAATCTGAGGAAAGGGAGAACACTGCACCCAACCACGTGGTCTGTGTTGCCACATGTACATTTTACAAGATCAGTATCACATGCTTTTGAAGAATGTCAGATCTTGTGGCTGTTAGCCTGTCTAGTAGACAATGAATGGAAGTGAATTTCAGGGGCCAAAAGACCTGCGATACTAACGTAGAACTAACTACTTCCTTCTTGTTTTATATAAACCCAACTTTAAGTTCCAAATATCCTTGAAAGATTCAAACCATGAATAGTAGCCTATATAAAGTGCAATGAATAATATTTATTTATAATTTAAAAAAAATGTTTATATGGTGTCTTTCATAGCTTTGCGTTAAAACTATTTTTATTGTGCCTCCTCCTAGATGTGTTAGTCTGGTTGAATGCAGCATCGTTAGATGGCAGCAGTAGCGAGCTTGCTGCACGACCAGTCGGTTTCTGTTTCCCGCCCATGACTGATTCAGAGGAGGATCTCCTCCCTTTCCGTTCATTTACTTGGTTTAAAACTCTGCTTCTTTCTCTGGCCGCTAGTGCGCTGTTGTCTATGTGTGTTAACTGCAGTAGAGGAGGAATGGAGTGCCTTTCCTCCACACCAGCCGTGGCGAGAACGTGACTCGCGAGACATTGTGGCTCGCAGTGATAGCTGTGCATTTCGTTTGCTTCTAACCTCCGCCAACCCCCACCCTCTCACTCACTGGAATCAAACTCCATTCCATTTGTGTTTGTCTCTGACCTGCGAGTGGCATATGTCTCTCTCGAAACCATGTACGAAATTTCCAAATAGGATGGGAGGACGAATTTTTTTGCTGTCAATATGATGAGAATATTAAATGTATGATTTGTTCACAAGTATTACGAGGAAAACGGTTGTATGACATAAAACGGCATTATACTACATGTTACTGATGAAACATTAAAAGTTAAGTGTTATTGTTGTTGTTATCATCATCATCATCATCATCATCATCATCATCATCATCTCTGTACGTCGACCCTTTTTCAGCAGATGTACGAATAATGCGGTTAGCTCTTCAATTTGAACTCACTGATTTACTATGTGATGTCAAATGAAAGCTAGATGTAAGGACTTTACAAATGTTGAACTTTCAAATCTTTGCCAAAAAATAAATATCCGGAGCTTCGTTCTTTCGCTTGCTCTGTTGAAGCCATGTTCGCTACAACTTACGTTTGTGAAAAAATATTTTCAACAACTAAAATAGTAAAAACCAAATTTAGATCACAAATACCTTCGTAATCAACTACGACTGGCAGTAAGTGACATAATTCCTGATTTTGAAACTTGGTGCAGAGACATTCTGAAGACGGTTAATTTTAGGTTGTGATATTGTTCATTTATTGTTCATTTCTTTCTTCGTTACACGTACTAAACATTAGTTTGTGGCCTTGTACTGTATAAAATTACATTTAAGTGCTTGACGTAAAGAAAATGAAAATCTATTAATAAGTCAGACAGTTGCTTCACTTCCCTTTGGGTGTCCGCTTCCCTCCATAGGTGCTATGCACGTTGCAGGTTACACAGTGGCTCGGCGCCGGCGCACGATTACATTTTCGCCACCGCTGCTCTACACAGACAATCTCGCATCTTTCTCAAAGTTTTCTAGCAGCACATGAGTGCGCGTCGTTTAAAACTCGATCAACCGAGGTTTCCTTATAGCTGAGAACTTAAAAATTATCGAATCTTCCTCGAATTTCAAGGCACATATTTTATTTGGTAATTACTTTCAAAAGAAAAAAAATGTGAGGAGGACGTTCCTCCCTTCCCTCCCCCGACGAACCGCCACTGCTAATATCTTCGTCGAACGAATTTCGCTGACGATTGATATCGCCAGCGGTCATCGTCAGAGAGTGGTTTCTTTACCGGCGAACTTCATAGGTGGATAGTTTATTGTTTTATATAGTTGGCCATGTCTGATCAGCTGATATGTGGATAACAATATGATAATGTTATAATATAAGTTTTGCCTTGAAAAACAAGTACGGATCTTTAAAGTAGTTAATGTCATGTTTATAAATAGATATACAGAGGGGTCTTTTAATTAATTGATATTAAGAGATCTTGAAAATGAACCCACCAATTTTATGGAATATTTCAGACTTTCTCCCGAACAATTTCATTTTGTTTTAATCAATTGAAAATGATGTTGTAAAATTACCCACAAAATTTATTCACAAACCAATCAGCCCAGCTGATAACTTTAAGGTAAAAATCAATTATATAAAAACTTTATTTTTACTTTTTACAATGTTATTTTTTTTATTTAGGAGCATTTATTTAGGAAATAATGTTACAAATAAAGAAAATAATGTGAGAAGGAGGTTGTTGCACTTCTCTCCTTTGCTCGGAATTCCACTTCACTTACTATTTCACACTGAAACTTTTGCTTCAGTAGCTAAATCTGCCGCATCGTGTGTGTCCTTCAATTATGAATCAACTTACTCAATTGTATTAACAGTTCTGGTTGTTGCAAAATATAGATTTGTTATTGTTTACGTTGGTTCTTCTTTTTGGCTCATGTCGAACGGGGATTTGTGTTTAATCAATTAATATCTCATCTTCATTAGTGGAGAAATAATTTCTCAGAAATTGCAGAAAGATTTCTGTTTTACCATCATTATTGTATGCATGATGTATAAATCACATGTTATTAAATGATTTAATTCATCACCTACTGTAATTTTACAATTGGTTTCTCGGCGATGATCGCCAGGTTTTTGCCTCCAAGGCAAACGCCGACGATGTTCGTCGAGCCCAGCGACGTTCGTTGACGTTCATCGCCGTAAAGAAACCATGCACATTCAAATCAACGGAACAGAATCCCAGCGAAGATCGCCAGCGATGATCGTCGGCGAAGATCGCCGTAGCCAAACCGTAGCTTTATGCCCACGTGTATCAACGTCGGTTAGTGTAAACACCGGTTAAAATTGTCACCTAACCCCTGGTTAAGCATTTTTACAGTGGCTCGACCTCGGTTACGACTTAAATAGGAGGTTAACCACAGTAATCTCTAACCGGCCATATTCGAGCGGTTAAAGGAGATAACCAGTGATTAGTAGAGCAAGTAAAGCAAAATGGCGGCCAGAGCCACAGATGTTTATTTCGAAGACGATTATTATTATACAGTACTTGAATTACTTGGATAGAGCGTGAGCGTGAAGGTTCTTAAGTGGAAAGAGAGAATTCTTACGAGGAATTAAGTGACAGAAAATTTCAGGAGGGATTTCGTTTATCAAAATATACAAATGGACCACTTGAAATAACACAGAAAGTCATATTTCTCCAATGGTTCGGCTGCTTATATTACGATTCTATGTAACTGTTATTTTCTGTATTTTAAGAGGCAATACTCTAATATCTCTTTCTCTATGTCACTGGCTGAATAAAGAGAGGTTATGGATGGATCATAGGATAATGAACAGTTCCCTCGTGTAAATGGGGTCCTGGATCGTATACACATTCCTATTTATCTTCTGCGTCCTTTTCCTTTATAGATATCCCATCTGTTTATATAATATATTTAAATTCTAGTAATTAAGTCTAGCGATACTTCAACCACACAATGGGATATAATCATTTTTGCATTCAATTTTCTATTTTGTACGATTTTAACCTAACAGCAAGGAAATGCAACTCGCAAGTATAACAGCGCCCAAAGGCAAACAAATGCAAAGCGAAAATGTAGGACACGTTCATTTAGATGTAGAACGGAGTGAGCGCAGTCATTTTTAGATGTTGACTATTATCTTTGCAGCGGTATGGATGCTTTCCTTTAGTCATTTTGTAGAAACAGTGTACCATCATAGACTTTACTCTGGTTAACTGAGGTGTCAGCTAGCCATGTTTAAGTAATCGGCGATTATGAATGGTGCACAAAAATTACATTTTAACCACTGTTACTGTTTAACCGTCGTTTCATAATCTACGATTACTGCGTTTTTAACCGATGTTGATACACTTCGCCATAAGAGGCAATACTCTAATATCTCTTTCTCTATGTCACTGGCTGAACAAAGAGAGGTTATGGATGGATCATAGGATAATGAACAGTTCCCTCGTGTAAATGGGGTCCTGGATCGTATACACATTCCTATTAATCTTCTGCATCCTTTTCCTTTATAGATATTCCATCTGTTTATATAATATATTTAAATTCTAGTAATTAAGTCTAGCGATACTTCAACCACACAATGGGATATAATCATTTTTGCATTCAATTTTCTATTTTGTACCATTTTAACCTAACAGCAAGGAAATGCAATTCGCAAGTATAACAGCGCCCAAAGGCAAACAAATGCAAAGCGAAAATGTAGGACACGTTCATTTCGATGTAGAACGGAGTGAGCGCAGTCATTTTTGGACGTTGACTATTGTCTTTGCAGCGGTATGGATGCTTTCCTTTAGTAATTTTGTAGAAACAGTGTACCATCACAGTCTACTATATACAGTCGCGAAGCTTGAGGTGATTTTTTGCAAATCTCGTGATAAAGCGCTCCAAGCGGTTAGCAACTAGAAACAATAGACTGTCCACGGTCGACTTTGGACTATGTCGTATTTCCATCGAGTCCTAGCTCGTTGCGTATTTCACATTGATGCTTGTGAAATGTTCGTTATTGGTTGTAATGAAAATGTTAATGGCTAAAATAAAATAATTGGAATAATAATATTTTACTAGAGACGTAGAAAAATTAAGTTTATTTTAATTAAATTTATTGATCACGTTTTATTTTCAATTCTGGTGGGATTGTTATTGCTTAGGCCTACTTTTTTTTCAAAGGATATGTTTTTAATTATAGCTGTTAATTTTGTTGTTATTTTTATTTGTTACTTTACTAGAGACGTAGAAAAAGTCTGTTACAATAAAATTTATTGATCACGTTTTATTTCCAATTCTGGTGTGATTATTATTGCTTAACCTCATCCCACTTTGTTAACTACGTAAGCCTACACTACAAGTACCGGTACACGTAAGTTACTCCATTAATTCACATTTCCATTATTATTGTTGTAAAGGGAAATTAAAATTAATATTTATTGGTTTCATAGTTAATTATCGCTATAATCTTGAATGAGTGAAGCGATTATAGCAAATTTCAGTTCGTTTTGCACAAACAAAAATAATATTAACCTATTTCTTGCAGGTATCTTCGAGTTTATGGTGGAATTTAATATACTTCATTAAAATAATAAATTAACTTTATGCATTTAATATTTCAATAATGGAAGGAAGGTGTTAATTTTTTCAAAAGAACACAACGAAAGTGTAAGATATTTTGTCGTCTACTAGGAGAGAGATCTGCGATGATGAGGCGATAGTAGCGATCCTAGTGGTGGGCAACTACCCATGTTTGCATTTTTACTATAGGTAGACCATTTACAAAAAACAGTTATGGCGGAATCCTTACCTTATTTCCTTCTCCCACACTCGCTGTGCGAACCCCTCCGTGCATTCCCCTCCGTCGATCACCAATCAGAGTCTGTTTCTGAACTCAGGTCGGCAGCACTAGACCCGCTACTATCGTCACTCCCATTGGATAACGATATGATTACGCTGTCTACTGCTGCATCAACCGTACACTCCTGGTCAAGATATTTGTCTTCTATTTTCCTCACATGCTCACAACATTTCCTCCATTTTTCGGACGGATATTCATTCATAAGTTTTACGACTAAACTTTTTTTCTCGCCTAAGGATGTGCCAATACTCTGGCTAGCTACTTGACCTTTTATGTCACCCCAAACCAGCTCGATCGAATTTAAGTCGGGATGATATGGGGGAAGCCGAAGGGGTATGTGACCATATTTCATGATGAGTTCATCAACTACGTATCTTCGTTTGTGATGAACTCCTTTCACTATCAGAAGAAGCTGGGACCTCGTGTCTGACTCAATGAAGTCAATTTCATGTTTCCTCAGCCACTCCACTATTTTGTGTCGAGGAGTTGCTGTGGTAGGCATCTTATCTATCTCCACATTGTGATATTTAGCGTTATCCATCACAATAACGCTAGGAGATTCTAATTTAGGGAGGAGTTCATTTTCCATCCATCTACAATAATTTTCCGCGTTCATGGAGGTATGATAATCGCCATGTTTTTGTCCACTTTTGAACACCAACAATGCACCTTCCACGAATCCATCTTCCCCTCCTCCATGTAGCACTATTAGTCTTTCCCCATTTCCTATTTTCGTTAGAATGCCTAATTCCTCCTCTGCCTGCCAGCATGATTTTACAGATTTTGAATGTAGGTTTCGTCTACATAAACAATATATTTGCCTTCCCTCCTATGTTTTCTTATTTCTTTCAAATAACGTGTTCTCCACACTGCAATATCTGGTCTTTCTACCAATATTTTTCTATTATTTTGGCACTTTTTCCATTTGAAACCAATTTTCTTTAATGTCTGACGTAGAAATTCTCGTCCACAGTCAATAACCTGATCTTCATTCAAAGCCGTTAACTGTTTTCCAACTGTTGGACATTCTCTTTCCACGGCATAAAATCCACGAATTTTTTGCCTTATGGCACAGACTGTAAAATTGTCCACTTCTACTCTTTTCTTTCTTTCCCCCTTTTTCCATTGGGTGTAGAGAAAGATAGAGATCCCTTTGCTAAACTCTCTATTCCTTCCTTCACAATTCTGGTGATCACTCTTTCCGAAACTCCAGTGGCTTCACTTGTTACACGTACAACATTAATGTCCATCTTGTGTTCTTCTTTCTGCCTTTTAAAGAACTGATGCACATTGTATACTATTTCGCGGGCCTGGCCTCTTAGCGGCCTGCCAGATTTAGATGTCGAAGGCATCCTAACCTAAAAGTACTAAAACTTAAATGCAAAGCACTATTACTTTTATGTATTTATTTTACACTTCACTTGCTCGCGTCTGTACGTACTCACTACGAAATCAGCACTGACTTCCGCCCACGTGTTCATCATGATCACGAGTTGCGGGAGGGGAGACTCGCGCATGCGCATTGGAACTGCATTTACAAAGTGGTAGTAGGCTATTGAGCTTCGCGATTGTATATAGTAGACTGTGGTACCATCATAGACTTTACTCTGGTTAAATGAGGTGTCAGCTAGCCATGTTTAAGTAATCGGCGATTATGAATGGTGCACACAAATTACATTTTAACTGCTGTTACTGTTTCACCGTCGTTTCATAATCTACGATTACTGCGTTTTTAACCGATGTTGATGCACTTCGCCATTAATATCCTATAGTTAAATAGCCCCCAGGCCAGCAGTCTACTGTTTTGACGCCAGTTTCAGGATGCCCATAAACTCGAAGGAACTGCTCAGCGTGGTGACGC